>NC_134415.1:58463267-58766298 GCF_030867145.1 Opisthocomus hoazin
AATAGCTAGATGAAAAAAAAGTATTTTTCTTCCCCTTCTGTTGGTAAAATTAAAGTTATTACTGCTAACTCTGACTTCACTTTAACTTCACTTATTTGCAGAACTGTAGCTATGGAAAGTGTAGGGAAAAGTCTGTCACGATCACCTTACTCTGCAATGTTAAACAGTGGAAAGAAGACTTAAATGTGTTTCTTTATTTTTAGTCTTTCTCCATACCATGTGTCCACAAGTGCTCCCACCATCAGTCTTTGCCCTTTCTACATGCAGTCAGCGAAGTATCATCTTACTGTATCACGCCTACTTTATTGCTGATACTCGCAGGCTGCGTGTGACCCGACCGCATGTGTGAATGTAAATGTATAAAGCATACAGATTACTTCGGCTGTTCCCGTTTGGAGGCTTGCTGGCTGTCGGTGGTGGGAGGTATTCTCCTCACCCTTCTGCCTCGATGGCGTGGTCAGTGCTCTGCAAGCACGTAGGTAGGTGCTTCAGAGCCTGCCTGCGAGACCCCAGGGAGCTGTTTCCCCGAAGGGCAGAGCTCTGCTAGCACTGACAAGTGGCAGTCTTATGCACCAAGTACGCAGGGATGTAAAGCGAATGGAAAAAGGGCATAGGAAGCGCACGGAGCCTGGGAGCTTTCTGCTCCTGTTGCTGAAGTGAGCAGAAAAGGGCATATTTCCAAGTCCATATTGCCCTTGGAAAGACCCTGGCTTCGTCTGTCAGTTGGTAGCAGAAATAAAATATGCTTCTAATTTTTATGGCACTCAAACTGCATCTACAGTTAAAAATAAGCCTATTAGTTAAATACAAGTATTTAGCTGTATTAGCCTACTGTATGACAATGAGATTGTGTTACTTGCAGCCTGGATTAGTGGTTGTGTTACTTGTGTGGGAGCTGGAGATACTTGCTGCCAGGTAGCAAATTTTCACCATCACAGCAAAGAGTGTTTGTAAAGTTCCTCCCCTCTCTGTTGAATCAATGCAGGTGAGACACTGAAGCAGAGCTGCTGCCACTTCTGCTTCTCCTACAGAAGAGTTTCAGAAGGGGGAGCTTAAGGGCGCTAATTATCTTCGCAGGCATGGATTTCTGCCTGCCACCTGGGAACATGCAAGGCTGTCTCTGGAGGGCTGAAAATGGCAAGGGCTTTGACGTGGGATGGAAGGTGGGAAAAGGTTTTTAAGAGCAATTGGGCGAGCATTTTCACTCTGAGAAGGGAAGGATGGTTTCAGTCAAAATGACGCTGCCTGTAGATATGCAGCCAATTTTCACTGGTTACTGAGACTGAAGAGGAAGAATGTGGAAGACAGAAGATAAGGGAAAGAAAGCAGTGAGAAATACATTAAGTTTGACTGCATGAAGTGTTTTGCTACAGGTGTCCCCAAGAAAACCACTGTGCAGACTGCAGACCTGCACTGAAATAGCAGAGTTGTCTTCTGCTATCGCAGAAGGTGATGACAACAAAGACAATGATGTGTTTTAAGGAGAAATCCTGACAAGAGGTCTTGGTATGGGAATGAGATGGATTTGACTGAGGTCTTAATCAGTCCTTGGACCCATATAGCCAAAGGAACCAGAGCAAGAAAGCAAAGTATGTTTGGTTTACAACTGCACCTTTGCTTTGCAGAGTACAGCTGTACTTGAAATAATTGGAAAGAGCTGCAGTGAGTTGCACTGACCAGAATTCAGCATCCTTGGCCACCTGTTGTGGATAGTATGCTATTTTTTGACCTACAAGGCATTCAGAGTATGTTACTGTACATGCTAGATAAATCCATAAATAAATAATAAGAAAGAAGAAAAAAAAATCAGGCAAAAGGGGAATTGGTACAGCTTGTAATTACCTATGTAATTGGCAGAATTAGCAATGGGGGAGCATGGTAGAGTGGTTATTCCGTGGTACAACTGTTACCAGCTTTCTCTTTGGTAACAAGTGTGATAGATGATTTGGTCAGCATGGCTCTAGCTAGGAGGCTACAAACAGGATCCAGTTTGTGGCATTTTTTTCTTCTGGCCTGCTTTTACCCATTTTTTTAACCACTACTATGTTAGCATTCCCATTAACATTATTCATTTTAATGTGTAATTTTAACATTGCCACATTAATGACTGACATTATTTATTATTTTTCAGCCTGTAGTCTGTTTTTAAAGCTAAATGTGTGTCTGTTTTCAAAGGAAAACCTCGGTGGCTAGATGAAATAATTTACCTTCAGTTTCTAAAGTTTGGTCATGGAAAAAATAGTTTGATCAATATGTGAAGATTTTTTTGCTCTTTTTGTCCTTTTCTTGATAGTTTTCTCTCATTTCCAACTCATATAATTATTTTTATTAGCCTCTGAGGTTAGTGTTGTCATTGTTTTGTTCTTCTAGAGCTCACTCTTTTGTGATTACGGAGGAGGAGATGGTAGTCAGGATATGCAGCTTCTGACAGATGTTCCTTCTGATGGATTCGGCGTGATGAAAGACAAATGGGGAGAAAGTCATATACAGCAAGGAAGGCAGGGAAGTCTGGCAAGACTCTTCTAGTTTTTGGAGAGATTCAGGAAATAGGATGGAAAAATTGTGCAATACCATTAGAGCAAACCTTGCTCCATAAATCAATCTAAGGCGAGTAGCATTTGTGGAGGTTTTTTTTCCTGCTGTAAAGTAAGCTGAATGTTTTTGCCACAACTGCAGAGAAGCAATAAAAGTCTAGCAAAGGCAAAGGTTGTAAACAAATCATTTGGTGCCAACAGAGGGTCCATAGATGCTGACAAGAAACAAATAAAGTGAATAAGGCCGGTACTCTGTTCTGATAAATGTCATTGATTTTTGCACAGTGTCATTACGGTTGCAGCCTGCCCTGTTATCTTGTAGCTCCAAACCTTTCATTACAGCTTTGGATGATAACAGCTGTTGATATGCTGCAGGAGGTTGCAGTGACTACCATGGGGGTAAAGTACCATTTCGCTAAGAAATAATTAGGAAAAACGCTTTGGCTAGGTAGCTTTGATCTGCCTGTGGTGTTGTCCTTGCAGAGGACATTGCATGCCAATACTGCATCTGTTTGCTGGATGAGGTCATGAAGCCTTTGTGAGAGCACGCGTGCTCTGTAAAGCGGTGCAGCCAGGAGGGTCCCGCTTGCTGTGTCGGTGCGAGCGGTGCGCTGCTGTGCTGTGCCTGGACTTCATCAGACCACCAGGCCAAGACTGTCCAGTGCGCCCCTCTTTCGCCTAAACGCGGGTGTCTGAAGCCTTCTGCTGCTGTGTCAGTGCCGCGGTAGGCGGTTCGTGTCTAGCTCAGGGTATCCACTTACGCGTGCAACAGCAACGTAAACGTGTCCGTAGCTGTCGGGCTTGCACAAGACTCTAGTCAGCAATATTAACAAAAATAGAAAATGAAAACATGAAAGTAGTCCCCCAGATCCTGTGTGATTTCCTAACAGTGTGAGATGAGGTACAAGGCACCTCTGAATCCCAAGTGTTTTGAGCAAATAACCGTCTCCCTTTAGGGAAGCACAGATCCGACCATTAGTGTCTGATTTGTTTCTGATGTGATGCTGGGAGGAGAAGCGGGCCTGAAGCGCAGCCTGGAGGAACTTCTGGCAAAAACGAGCACAAGGTGTGGGTGTGTGGTATAACCTGATCCTGGCATATGCTGCTGGAAGACTGCCAGAGCACCTGCAGGCTGCTGCTTGGCAGGAACGTTAGAAAGTACTTGGTTCCCTCTTTCTTAGTAAGAGTTGGTAAAAGGCTGAGAAGAGTATGCGTGTGTGGAGGAGAACTGGGATAAGAGGACAAAAGGAACACAAACCAGGTCATGCTAATAACACTGTCTGCAATACTGGAGGTAACTGTGAACTGTTTGTTCTTTTGAAGAAACCCAAGCTCCAACTATGCCGAAATGAATTAAAGGAACTCCTCTTTATTCAAGAAATACTCTATATGGAGTTACTTATTGTAAGACTGCTATTCCTCTGCAGCCCACCCTGTCATACCAGCTCAGAGTGCTGCAGTGTTCCTGCAGTGCTGAAAATGTGTTCAGAGGATCACAATTCCACTGGAGTCTTTCTGTTCTTTGCTTTCATATGCAGATTTGTATCGGTGGGCAGAAAAAGTGATTTATTTACTGCCATCACTGGAGTAGTCCTGAATCCATCATCTATTTCTGCCTTTGACGTAGCGTATTGCTTGCTGCAGTCCTGTCTGCCTCACCATCCTGAACCTTTTACTCTTCTGCAGCTTCTGAGTATAAATAAAAGCCAAGGACAAGTTCAGGGAGTCCCAGAGATGTGGTCCCAATGACTTACTGCACAAATTTATTTCAAGGACAGGCTTGGACTGTGAGGCTGCTGTCAGCTAGGAGAGAAGGTAGAGTACAGATCCGATGCCATCACAGAAGGGAAGAGATGGCTCTCCGGTGACCTGCCTGCTGCCTGCCCGCTGCCGCTTGGAGACGCTGAGGTTGCCTTGGAATAGGCTTGATTGCTTTCCTTTGGTAAAAATACTGAGTGTTTGGGGGTGATGAGGGGTGCCTTCAACTGGAGGTGATGAAAGTGTGTGGATTATTGAGCATTAGGATAGGGGCAATGGACAGGAAAGCCTACTGGTACCTAAACCTGAATCTTGGTTACAGCCATGACTCTGCTGACACTGTTTCAGCTGGAAAGAAGGATATGGGGCAGAGGCTCAAGTGCTGCAATTCTTAAGCTTCCTTATGAGGGCATCTAAAATCCAAAAGTCAGATCCATGGTTGATCCAAACCCTTTGTCTTCACAGGATTTACACAGAGAATAAATCTTGGCCAATGTATGTGTTCTATAATGCTTTTTTCTTTACGACTCTGGAACATAGTTATACCTTAGAAGTTTTCACGGTCTTGTTGACGTTTTGCAGGGCTCCTTCCTTGCAGCACCGTGGAATGCTGTGTTGATTTTGGGAGGTTGCCACACCACGTTGTCTAACCCCAGGCTAAGGGATTTTATTTATTTTTATTTCACATTGTTTCAGCTGTTTTCACTTTTACTTTATTTCCATTCCCCATCAGAATTTCTTCATGAATGTGGCAGCACATTGGGTTTCTTGGTTTATGAGTTACAGTTAGTTAAATAGCCTGCTGGATGAAAAATTTTAATACTGTAGCACCAACTTAGTGAAAGGTGATGCTTCAGGAGCTGAGCTCTTACCAAAGTGAGGGAAGAGATGGGAAAGTTGTTCTCCCAGAACACTGCTGATCTGAGCTTTTTCCTGCTGTCTTGTTCCTATTCAATTAAAGTCCCTGGATCAGACGCTATCACTCTTGTAAATGTAAAAGGAAATCTTTGCTAGAGTATATAGCCATGTAATTTGCAATGCAACTGTATGTGTGGTTAAATTGCATGAACATATATACATTGGGATCTGTTGTCTACAAACTGTGCAGTTTTCTTCACTGTGACTTAAAAAAACTTTTTTTTTTTTGCAGTGATTGCTTTTCTGAGCCTGCATTGCTTGTGTGCTTTCTGCTCTTCATTATATAGGTTTTCTGTTACTAAGACTGCATTAAATGACGTTCTTCATCTTTTTACATTTTTTTGTCATTGAGCCAATTAAATGATCAATTAAACTGTCATTGTGAATGAAATCTGAATACATTTGTATATCAGTCACAAGAGAAATGTTGGCCGTCCCATCTAAGGGCTGTAACTTAGTGTTCAGTCTTTTGTTATTTTCTTGGTTTCAGTGAACAGATAAGTACTGTTACCTTACATAATAGAGTGACTGTTCACAGAGGGGCTACTGAAGGCTTCACTGTAATAATAAGGTGAAACTGATACGAAGAGACTCATCTTGTACAATAAAACATAGCTCCATTAACTGATCTGGAAAAGGAGGAAATGTCTGAAGGCCCGTTTCTCATTTCTCTTGTAGGATTACCTTGACTGTATCACTGACCAGACCAAGCTCTCCCTGGGGACAGAAGAGCGATCAGCCCTGTTTGGAAACATACGGGATATCTACTGTTTCAACAGGTAAATTCATATTTAACTAAATGGAAACAGTTCAATAGCCTATGTTAATGGTGAGGGAGCAAGCCGAGCAAATACTCTTTTATCACTTTAATACAGCCAAGATATACGAATTGAGAAATGATCTATCTTTGGTTCTCAGCAGAGTTGGTTTGCTGAGATCAGATTTTTTTAGCTGTTTTATTAATCAGATGTGGTCTCCATTTACTTTTTTTTTGTTTTCATGCTGAGTATTTCCATAAATTTAAGCCTAACCTGCTCTGTGCCTTAACTAAGCCTGATGCAAGACCGCAGTGAATGAAATTCTTGCCTTACTCTTTAGAGACGTTTTATTCTTACTATATTAGGTCCTTTTGTGTACTGATAGACATCACCCAGATCTGACTTTTGTAGTGTTTTGTACTGCTAGGGACAACCTGAAGTAATTTGTCAAAACTGTCTTCAAGTACCTTTCCATTTATTGAAGGCTTCTGTTCGGTATCTTTACAACCTTCTCTAAAACTTCGCAGGTGGGATTCTAGTGTATGTTGGAAGCCTGAAGTAAAATTTCTTGCTTCTAGAGCTAGTGCCACATTGTGTGGCACCTGCAGTATCTGCAGTTTTAGGATCATGCTACTGCTACTTTTGTTTGAGTCCTCTGTTACTATAAAAATAATTAACTTATTCAGCATTGAAGGAAAACCTGAATATTTGACCAATGCAAGAAATATATTGTCATAAAGTTCCCATGTCTTTTATATCCCATTCCTCCTGTAAAATCTCTCTTAGCTTTGCTCTAGTTGACAAAACGTCTCCCACAGTACTGTGTTCTTTGAAGAACAGATAATTTAATTGAATCCAAAGAGGATTCTGCAATGGAGGACTAGTGTCAAAGAGCATCTTCAATGTTTTTCCATGATCATGGGAAGTGACTTTAAAGTGCTTCAGCTGCTGGGATCGCTGTTCAGTATCAAAAGGAAGAGTGGAGATGGATTTGTTCAGAACTTATGGACAAAGATGAAACCTAAAATCTTTTCGTGAAACTTAAAACAGCTACTGCAAAGTAGTGGAAATACACTTAACTAGAAAGCCACTGTGTCCTGCTGCAGCTCAACAACTGACTTGACTGAATGTCTAACACAATGGAAGATACATAATGGTAGCCTGATGATGTGTTTTAGAACCATGAGACAATGATTGTGAGCTTGCAGCTTCCCAGCAGTCACAGGATGGAAAAAACCAGACCTGGCCATTATATTTCCTGATCCTTCAAAAGCAAGAGAAATGGCAGACTTGGTAGCTAGGACACATTTATACCAGCATCATTGCAAATATTACCTAATAAAAATACCGTCAAGTATGGTCAGTCATTATACAGAATAATTGAGCGGCAAAAAAGATTTGCAGAGGTTAAAAAGAAAAAAAAATATCCACAAAAGGAGAAAAGCAGTTTTGGGCAAGTCTAGAGACAGATATTTTTACAATGGTTAAAACTCACTGGAAAGTTGTCCAAAGCCTCTAGTAAATTACTGATGTCTTTCAGGCCTTCTGATTTAAAATTCTACATGGAAATTGTGGGCTTTTAAAACTGAACGCTCATTGTAGATCCCAATATAGCTTCAAGGATTAAGTTCCCTCCTGTGTGAGACTTGGCATGTAGCTTCTGGGTCCTAAACATACTTAGAGCCTTTTTATTTATTTTTACCTTTGAATAAGGTCCATTTGGCAGTTCTGTGTTAGTAGTTTCAGATGCTTTTTGTGAGTATGATCTTATAGTTTCAGAATTACCTTGTTTTTTTCAACTTTGAATTTGACCATTAATCAATGATCAAAGGTTATAGTCTTGGGTTTTTTTGGACTTTGTATAGATCTGAGAAATTTCATTTCAGTAAATGGGAATTTCAGCTAAACTATTCATGATTTTTAGGAGTTGCATTGAATAGCAGGAATGATGGTCAGGATTGTAACTGCTAGTCCTGTGACTATGTTCTCTTTTTGGAAAGCTGTTTCTTAAAGCAGAGTCACTGACTGGTCCATGGGTCCTGCTCCATCTCTTGGGGAAAAGCTCCCCCACTATTAATTTATTTATTTGGAATGGGTAAGTATTCTCTAAGTCAGCATTTGCTGCATTTCTTCCCTGGTCTCTCCTGTTGAGATTCTTTCCAGTGACAGTTCAGGATAAATTCTCCACCCGGTACCATGGCTCAGCTCTGAAATGGAACTCTGCAGAGAAACGTGCTCAAGTTTAGTACTTTTACCAACAGATAGATGATCTTAGGAGAGGCCAGGCTGAAACCGCTGCTCCTGACACAGATCATCCTGCGTGGTCCTTGTCCATCGGTGACTACTGAAGCACACAAATACGGTGCAGGGCCATTCTCTGTAACTGCTGTATTCAGCAGTTCATGTGCGCTGAGCTTCATGGTGGTAAGGCCTGGACTGTTGTCAGGAGGAGCCCTCATAAAACCTGTAAGAGCTCACCTTTAATGGAAAAGGTATTTTTTCTGAGTGGAAAGAAATTAGTCTCGGTCACAGGATTTTTGAGATAGTGAAGTTATATGGAGGCTAAATTTCTCTTGATTGTTTTTTTTTCTGTTTACTAAAAGTCTGAACTTTTCAGATGAATTTTCCAGAACTTCACATGGTGAAAGTATTCTACGATGAAGACCAGACTGTGCCTGCCGTGTCCATTTTTGTTTTGAATGCCATGCTCTGTCAGGCATGGAGAGATTTTTTGGAGATGCTGTTACTTTAGTATTTATGGCTAGACTGCACAGTACTTGGTCATCAACTATTTTTTGTCAGGCTTTTAGGACAAACCATGCTCTGTCTTTCCATTCCACCAAAATTGCCTGTCTGATTCCCTGTCATTACCATCTCTTGCTCACTCCAGATCAAAACAGAGGAGAAAAATACTTGTGTCTTGTTCTAAAATGGTGTGGTGATGATAGATAATGAATAAAGTAAATAAAGTGCCTCGCCTGAATTGTGTGTGCAAATATGGTGATTATTTGCAGACCTATAAGTGTGTTTATCTCACTTCTGTTGACCTCCTGTTGTCTACAGCTTGATACTAACCTGCAGTTTGTCCTACTGAAAGTCTTTACCGACAAGGGGAAGATAAGTGTGTTGTCTTGAAAATAATTTGTACTCTAAAAAATCAAAGCATTCTAAAAGCCATTGTAATGAGACTTTTATTCATTTGACTTGAAAAGATAATGAATGGACTGTATGAAAAATTGTGAGTCTCTTTATGCTTACCTCTCTGATACCAAAGGAGTTAGCATTAGCTATTGATGATGATCATACAAATTCAGCTTTTGCCAGCCCATAATAATCCAAGCTGTATAACTCAGTACGTGGTCTTAAATGGCACTGGCGCTTGCGATGTGCTTCAGTTGGAGTCTTGTTAGTGATTCAGCTGCAAGAGCATGGAGTTCCTCTGTCGTGCCTCCCTGCTGGCCTGGGTGGTTGGCACAAGTGAGTCGCAGATGCCGAGAGCTGTGGTACCGCCTGTGAACGGCGAAAAACCTCTGGATGTTCAGGTGAAGGGAACTAATGCTTTTCTCTGTTGTTGTCTGCCTCCTGCCAGGTACTTAGATGTAGCCTATAATAATAGCCCTGCGTTTTCACATGTCAGCTTGGTATTATAGGGATTTATTTAAGTTTTTCAGGATTCCTGGGCATGACAGATTTGTTAATTTTACAGTGGTGGGCTGCTCTTATCAACCCTGTTCTTACCAGCCAGGTGAGACAGAAGAGAGTGCAGTGTAGGTAACAAAATCTTTCAAAGCACAGCCCTTACACTATGGGCTTGTGCTCAAGACACAGGCCACTAGCGTATTTACTGCATAAACTTGGACTCATTGCATGAACATATAAATCTTTTAAGTGTCGTGTTACTGTATCCTATAGGAGAAATAATGTGGTATTGTAGGAGATCAGTAGGAATAAAAGGGCAGCCAAGGTGCTGCATACTCTGAGCTGTCAGGAGGATGTCTGCCTGCCGGACAGCAGGAATCCTCTGAGCCCGTTCAGTGTGTTGGATGTTACTTCCGAAACCTGTGTCACTGTGTCTTACGGTCACTGTTGCTGCAGCTTGCTCTTTTGCAGATGTAAAGGAGCTTCATGAATGTGGGGTATCAAGCAAGGGTCGTATTTTTATTCTCATTTTGATGAAGGGAGAAATTGAGGTGTGGAGGTTAAATTGTTGCTGTACAGCATGGCTTAGTGACCACTGAACCTAAGGTCTTTGTCTGTCTTTGTTCCTTGTGACTGATAGCTGATTTCTCCCCTTCCTTCCTCCAGTAATTAGAGAAGCAAAGAACAAGTCGGGAAGCTTTGCTGGTTTACTCCTTTTCTTACTTAGAGGGAAATTGTGTCTGCTTAGAGGGGAAAAGGATAGTTCCCTAGGTACAGGCTTAGCAACTCGTATGCAAAACTCATTCAGGGAACCAGCTGTGAACTGGAAGAAAAGTAGCCCTAAACGGAAAATCAGCTGATGAGATGGGGGGGGGGGGAGGGAAAAAAGAAAAGTTCTATCAGAGAACAATTTGGCAGAAAACTCAGTTTCTTTCCATTTTCTGAGTAGGTCTTTCAGTAAGACTAAAGATGATTTGGATCAAGGAGAGACCTTTGAGGTTTTCTTCTTCTGCTTGAACTCTTTCTGTCACTGAACTGACTTTTGAGAATGGAGTTTCATAAACCAGTGAACATGCTGCCTTATTGCTTTGCTCCTGTTACAGTGAATTCATTTCCTGCTCGGCTTGTCAAAATTATGAAATCCTCTCAGTAAGGTTTTATTTTTATGCATGTAGAATTTATAAATTTCCTTCCAGAAAACTTTTTCCAGGCTAACCATTCTTCTTCAGTGAAGAGACCCACTAAAGGTAGACAAATTTCTCTGAGTGAGCTTGTTACCGTTCTTCTTGTATATGTAATACATCCCTGGTTCCCACCTGTGTTTTTCAGACCAACTCCTCATCTCCCTCAGTCAAGTAAAGCTCCTAGGACATACAAAGTCTTTGTAGGACTGGGCACGTGCTTTGGTATCTTTTAAATTGCGTTAGTTTTAAATTGTGTTAGCTGATCTACAACTGCACAACTGTCTGACTGCTCCACTGTAAGCAGTGTAGAAGAGCTGTCAATCTGAAGTAAGGGGGTCAGCTTTGCTTAGGAGATCAGCAGTCCATGGTCATTGGGATGACTTGAACTTTTAAGTATGTGGGAATACCTTTTCCTTAGAGTGCTCCTCGGCCTCCAAACAAAAAACCCCAGCAGCTATACATCCAGGGGGAAGAGGGGCATCAAAGGGGTTCTTGTTCCCTTTTTAGGACTCGTTGTTAAGTGCTTTGGGCATCACTGCCATGAATGATGAAGCACTGTCTGGCTCCAAATATACTAATGCGTCTATTCCAAGGTGTGCCATAATTGTCTTTCCTTTTGCTGTTCTTTGTTTTAGTGAACTTCTGCAAGATTTGGAAAACTGTGAAAATGATCCTGTGGCTATAGCAGACTGTTTTGTTTCCAAGGTAAGTGGCTACTGCAGGAGTCAGCAGCCCAATGCCAGTTGCAGAGTCATATGGGGGAATAAGATTAATTTATTAGCTTTTGAGACCTAATTGTGACAGCTTGTGTGACTTCAACCACGAAACGTTAGCAAATCTATGGAAAGGGAAGGAATATATCTTAGTAGGTGACAGGGCTATGCCTCTGATTTACATTTTAAAAAAATCAGGAAAAAGGTGTTATTTTCCTCAAAAAGTGTATCTGAACTGGTGGGGCTGTTGATCTAGAGTTCATTTTTAGAACTTTTTATTGAGTATTACAGGGGTTTGGTTTTTTCCCTTCTTTTTCAATATAGGTGATGAAGTGCTACGCCAGTTATGCCTTGTCAGTTTAAAAACAACTAGAGAATACAGCTTGACTGCATTTTTAGAAAAGGCAATAACCTTATAACATACATGTGGCCATATTGTTTTCTGAGATGCATTTTTTCCTGAATCCAGCAGCCATAACTTTAGTTTTCTTTTTTAAAGGGAACGGCCCAAAGTCTAGCCATAAGATTCCAATCTCATTCTCTCTGAAATATTTTGAATTTTCTGAGTGTTGATCTGACATCTTTATTCTGTTGGGCAATTCTGAAGCTAAAAAATATGGAGAAGTTGGTAGATGCAAGAGAAATACAGGGAACCAAAGTGGGTGTCCTTCATTGCAGTAAACGCAGAGAGCCAGTCAGGAAGAAGGGGAATGGCTGTAATGCGTAGGACAAGTAATTTGGGCTATAGATGACTCTGGTTCACTGCAGACTTCACCAGAGAACCTTCATATGCCTTGAATCTATAGAGCCCAAAGGCGTTAAGAAATAATGCCATCTCTGTGGTATTTCTGGGGGAAGAGGAGTAGAAGAGGGGGCATGTAGTTGTTTAAATTTGGGTAATCTCTCTGTAGATGTGTTTGGTTTCTTCCATTACAAAAAAAAAAAAAAAAGCAAGCCAGACCCTGTCATGCTTTATACTTTGTTCTGAACTCAGTATTGCCAGCACCAAGCAGTTGATGTAATAGGTCTAACACAAAGATTTAGGATTAACTGGACCACCCTCTTACGGTGGCCCAGTAATTTGTTTGGCGCTGTGGTGACACAAGGGATTTTATCGTAAAGGGGAGTGATGCTACCAGCTTAGTGCTGCTATTTCCCAGATTGCTTGCTGGAGTTTGAGAAAGCTGTTGTTGATGTTTGGTAAGGACTGGGAGGTGTTAGTGTTGGCACCACTACTGCAAAAGTAGGATGTATTTTTGCCTGGTTGCCTGGTTTATGGCATGTTGTTATTGCTCCAAAGAGCCTATACTGAACTGAGAGAGAGAATGGGATGAGGGTAAGCTCAAAGTCCTGCTTCTGGAATGGAATGACCCCATGTGCACACTGGGTCCAGCTGACTAGGAAACAGCTTAGCAAAAAGGGATCTGGGGTCCTGGTGCACAAGAAGTTGAGCACAAGTCGGGAGAGTGCCCTTGCGGTGAAGGCCAATTGTGAGGCGTCGGGATGTTTACAGACACCACAGTTTGGAGCTGGTAGATCTTTCTGCTGGGTTGCTTGCTTATAGCTGGGACTGCTGGGACATGAAACAGAGGTGTTGCAAGTGATAATAGCAAGTCCAGGAAAAAGTTGTGCTCTCATTCATATTGGCCAGCTGAAATGAGTTTTCTGGTAGACTTTCTGATCATTAGTTCCAAAATCCATCTGCATATCATTGCTTGTGCTTTTTGTTCCCTTGTCAAATGCTTTTAGCATTTGTATTCTTGGCAAGCAACTGCCTGATGGCTCAGAAATGGCTAGAGATTTCAGTCCTAACAAGCATTTTTTAGCTTTATCCAAACAAGTGCAAACACTTAAAAGTGAAATCAAACAATACCAAAATACTCTGCAGTTCTGGTTTTGGCTGTGAAGATGTCATTACAGCAACTGCTGACTGTCTTAACAGACTCCAGTTGTCCATTCTTGGTTGCTTGTATCTTCCCAGCACTGAGCAGTGGAAATAAAATTGCCTTTTTTGGCAGTATGCGGTCCTTCAAGTCTTACGGGACTTTGGCCATTTATTGTTTGATTGCTTTGAGTGTGCTAGGTCTTCACTGCGAGTTAAGCATGGGGATAATATCGTGCTGAAGTCATAGCTCACAGCCTTAGCTAATGGATGTAGCTCTGCTGGAGCTTCTTTAATGCTTCCAGTGGAACTGTGCTTAGGTTACACGAGCTCCGGCTCTAGTGCCATTGTTTTCACCCTGCTGGTTCAGCTGTGAATACTGTAGTTGTGGGAATTTTAATGTATGATCAAGTTTTCCCTGTAGGTACCGTGTTTACTTTTTGCGTTTCATGAAGCTTGGTAACCACACAGAGTAACAGCCGTTTCTTTCGTCAGGATTCCTGTGAAGTGACACGAAGTTCGTTTACACATGTAACAGAACACTCATGATTAAAGTAACTCCGGAGCTCGTTGCAACTAAAATGTTTGATCCCTAGATGTTTTTCTAGGGAGCTTAATTTTTTAAGGTCTAGTTGTGGGCCGCGTTTGATAGACTGTTTCTTTGACCTTGACTTTTTGTTATTTGGTTTTGCTCAGTAAAATTTGTTGTATAGCGTGTTATACTTCCCTCACAGTTATACATTGCTGTGCTTCCTGTGTGTAACTTTCGCCCTTGAGTAGTAAACAGCCTTGCAACTTTTACTTCTAAGGGAAATATAGTAAGGATTATCAACTCACATTAGCGCAGTCTGAACCAAAACTCATAATTGTGGATCTGAATCTTTATCTTAATATTTGTTGTGCTGAGTGCCCAAACTAAATAGCTCCTAAAATGACAGCTTTTATTTGTTAACAGAATTCAGTGAGATATCTTTAGTGTAAGCTAGTTAGTAACATAAAACTCACTAACAGGTAAAATAACCATGCAAAGCTATGACTTTATATAAATACAAATCTTTAATAACAAATTACAACATTGTTTTCAATCCCCCTGCTTCCAGATATTTTAATTCATTAACAACTCACAGGCAAATGGACACAAATGCAGAAAAGCACGCTTTTTAAAAACCTGTTGGCCAAGTCATGAATTCCTGCCTTTACCTTTCTGCCCCAAGATGCAGATGGTGTGGATGGGTATTTGTGTAAACAGTGTGGGAAGTCTGCTTTGTGGAAATAACCTGCCTCTGAGGGTAGTGGTGTACTAGTTTAGTTTATACCAGCTCTGGTCCTGCATCTTTGTCTGGAAGAACTGTATTAACTCTAGTACCTTCAATGTCTTGGAGACATTTTGCTGGTAACTGTAATCAGAGGCTGATAAAAGGGTTCCAGTGCAAACTTAACTATAGCTTAATTATTCACATAGAAGATTGTTAATAAGTTTTCTTGCCAACTCAGTCTTTCATTTTCATAGTAATGATGCCAATGTGAATTAGAAGATTGACTTCAGTATTCTACACGTTTACATTTAAGCTCTCGTTTACAACAACTCACTTAATTCTGGCGCGTCGCTCTTCTCATTCAGCACCCCAGAAATTCAGAACATATGTTTTCTGAAAGACACACCAACAGCTCAACCAAGGGGAAAGGGAGAATGACTCTAATCTAGTATCTCATTAATGAAGAGGAGATCCAGGCAATTGGCTTCATCTTACGCTCTGTCTCAGCTCATTTTCTCAGTCTCCATTTTCTGTTAAAGTGCCTTTTATGGCTATAAAAAGCACAACGTACCAAGAATTGAGCGAAGATTGGAGATGTAGCCACGTGCTTGGCACTTTATCTGGAGGAGATGGGCAGTGAATGGAGTCAGCAGCGGGGGACAAGCCAAGTATAGCCGGGATCTGCTTGTGCTTGGCTTGCTCTTGACGGTGACTAGTAGTCAGTGCAGGTGAACTCTCAGCTTGGGTCTCGGTTTTTGTACCCTCTGCCACAATAGCTTTGGGCCCCCAGGTTAAAAACTATCTCTGGAGTGATTCCAGAGCTGATTTCAAGCTGAGTAAATTTAAGAATGTCCAAAGAAATACTGATGAGCACATCTGGCATTTCCCTTACAGCGTGAAAGTATTGATAGAAATGTATTAGGTCCATCTTAGTCCTGTTTTTTCTGTTGCTTCTGAACATGGTTCACAGCATTGGCTTTAGCTTGCTCGGCTTACACTCTGCTACACTCCCAGTAACACAGTGCTTGCTCTGGGCAGTCTACTGTGAGGCAGAGGACCAACCGGGCACGTGAACTGGAGGTCCTTTCTCTGCCAATGCGGAGGTGCTGGGTAGCCAGGTGGGCGGTGGGAGAGCGGCTGCCCTGCGTGGTACAGCATCCTCAGGCGAGGGGAGAGCCACTCCGGGACGCGGCTCCTTGGCCACCCTCCCGGTGTGTCACATGGGTCCTGCGATGCCTAGGCAAGGTGTACGGTCTCGAGTCACACTGGCTTCCTACGTTTGGGTGCGTAGCAACAGGCTCGTTCTGGAGGCAGAGTACGTGCAGTTGGCTTTCTACTGGCATTATTCTCGCATAGCTTGGTAAGAGCAAATGCTCTCAGTAAAAGTAAATGCTCTCTGATGGTTTCATGTGATGAAATGAGCCGTGGCGCAATGAAGCAAGTACACGTACAAGTCCAGTATGAACTGTGGCGTCATCTCTGTTCAGAAAGCAGGGATGAATGTGAAGCCATTCTGAAAGCTGGTTTTTTTTAATACAAGTTTATTCCATTTAATAGCTAGACTAAAATTCTTTTAAAACGAAAAATCCTGTTGAAAGTAGTTTTGACCTTGTGTAAAAACGAAAACCAAACCAAAAACCAGAACAAAGAGAGAGAGTGTGAAAAGGCTCCTGGGAGTTTCAGACTTGCTTTTGATTTTGTGGGGAATGTGCATGCAGTCTGCTCTGAAACCCTGAAGTGTTTGGCCTTGTTTGTTTTACAGATAATGCTTTCATTTGTGAAAATTTCACAACAGATATTCTTCTCCATTTTGTTTGAAAAACAGAACAATCATGTGACTATATTTATGAGCAGAATGTATTCCTAAAAAATAAATTGGCACAAAATTTCTGCGCTTTGCTTATGAAGTAGTTCTGTAAGTTGCGTTATTCTGTGATTGTAGCCATGGGAATGCATTACATTTTATATCAAAAGCCCTAAACAAAAACCCTTGTATTAATATATGCATATATAAAATAAATCACCTTTTTTTGCCTTACTGAATTTCATCATAATGATCTCTCTTAAGCACCTTGATTTATTATGAGTGCTAGCTAGTTTGGCAGTGATTGCCTTAAAAATTACACAGTGTAACGTCTGCAGTGCTCGGAGGTTTGTTCGTTCTTCATTTTGAGCAGAGAGGGTTTGGAGCTGGGGTGGACATGGACAGGCTGTGACACAAGCTCGCTGTCTCTGGGTGTGGGCACGGGACGGACGTACACCACCGTAAAAACTAGCTGCGACAGCAAAATTAGTCCGAGCGTGAAAAACCAAGCTAAATCTTTTAACTGTATTTGTCTCAAGACTACGTTTAGTTGGTTGGTTTCTAAGCAAAGAGCAGTTTAAGAACCTTACATCCCACTAGTGAGTAAATGGGGATCACAGCCCCTAGAGAAACATTTATTAGAATTTTGCTTGAGTTAGTTATTTTTTCAGAACAGTGAATATTTCCAGTAAGAAATACTGAAATGAATTGCAGCGACTTGTACTCCTGTGGAGTAGTACCCTACTTTATACAGGGTCCTTAGGAATCACTGCTCAGTGGAGCAATGAATCGCACGACCTGCTTTACCCCTGCGAGAGGGGGCAGGGAGCAGTGCTGCTGGAAATGGGGAAACGTACGGCCTGAGCTGGCTCCTTCTGATGGATAGCCAAAAAAATAAAACAACCCCAACAATGAGAAATAAAAGCCACAGCCTGCATCAGCCCTCTCCCCAAGTGGGTTCCTCTGCAAAGCACTGTTGCCTTCTGTGAGGGCAGGTAGGTGGTCTCGCCGCCATTCAGCAGCAACTGCCCCTCGCAGAGCGCAGCTATTGTGCTGCAGGATGCCAGAGTCCGCTCTGAAGTTGCTTCCAGTGGAGACTGGGGTCTTGTTTACTACCTCAGCAAAGAAAAAGCAATTTATTTTAGGAGCTCTTTGCAGTTGTGGAGTGCTTTCTTAGTCTTTGGGACTCCGGCAAGCTGCAGAAATTGGGTATTATTCAGGATAGAAGTTGATAGGCAGATGTGAATTTAAAGCACATGGAAATGTTTCTGGAAACCTGTTCTTGCATAGAGTTAAATGATGATGAAGAAAAAAATCTTAGGCCAAGGAGGAAAGAAATGAAACTCAAGCTTTTACTCTGAGAAACTTGTCAGCATTAAGTGTGGGTAATTTCACTGTGACAGGCAAGTGTGGAAACCCACCTAAATCTAGTTACAACTTGTTTGGGTAATAACTGTCTGCTTTCAGAGTCATAATTTACTTTAAAAAAATAAATCACTTGTGACTTCTAATTTTCACGCTTAGACTGTGCTCAAATGTGAAAGTATTTATAGTTGTTTGAAAATTGCACGCTGAACATAACGTGCAAACCTTTCTTCTCCCAGTAAGCATGTGTTCTTTAGCACACACAAAGCTAGGTATGTGCAAGTCGCTTGTTTGAAGGGAAGGGGGGGTGTGTGTGTTGGTGTTTTTTTGTGTGTGTTTCTTGTTTGTGGTTGGTTTATTGTTTTTTTTTTTTTTAAGTTGCATAAATTGTCATAAAGGACCTTGGAGGCTCTGTTACAAAGCTGATTGCTTTATCTCTGTGTAGGTTTTCTTCTTTTTTCCTTCAAGTAAAGGAAAGATCTCCAAAATAAGAAAAATGAAATTCGGTTAGGGGGTCTATGGCAGTGTTAGGACTATCACAGTGAATGCATCGATCAGGGACTGGAGGAGGTGTTGTCTTGATGTCATAATCTTTATCTTGCGCATGTGCTAGCTACTGGTTTGACAAAACCTGAATGTATGTAAACCTTTCCTCCCCATGCAGAGTGAAGATTTCCACATATATACACAGTACTGCACCAACTACCCAAGGTAGGAATACTGGGTTCCTTCTTTTCGTTTGTCCCTTTGCCTGTTTATGTAATGCAAGTTACAGTCTGTACAAGAAAAAGTGCCCTTTTCCCCTCCAAATTGTGGGGAGAATCAAGGAGTCTACCTTTTTTTTTCTTAACTTAAAATAAATTTAAAAAAACCTAACTCATCTGAAGTTTTATTTTGATACTTCTCGCCTTACCTTGCTATTAGCATCCTGTAGAAAATGATGATCTTATTCTGTGTTGCTCCAAATGTGTGATTCCCAGTAAAAGAGAAAGGTTGCATGTCAAAGGAAAATATAACTGAATTCACAACGTAACTTAAAAAAAACAAAACAACAAAACCCAGCAGTGAGTGCATTAGGAACCTGCTGCCCCCTTTTACAGGGGAAGAAAGAAAACTCTTGACTTTACCTACAGACTTATGGAGATAGTATGTTTTAAAGTTATGTATTAATGTTTCCAGGTCGGTGGCTGTGTTGACAGAGTGCATGAGGAACAAGACGCTGGCCAAGTTCTTCAGAGAGCGGCAAGAAGCACTGCAGCATTCTCTGCCCCTGGGCTCCTATCTCCTGAAACCTGTCCAGCGCATCCTCAAGTACCACCTGCTTTTGCACGTAAGCACCGATGAGAAATGTATTTTGTTTAGGGCTGCTGCATGTCAGAGTTCCTGCCTCTAGTACAAGGCTTGATGGTTAGAAAGGTTCTGGCTTTCTTTTGGTGCCCTCTCTTTAGGGGGTGTTTGATTTCTAAATATGAAGACTCTGTCACTTCACAGCATGTGCGTATTGTTGGAGTGGGGAATTGATGGTAATTGTTTTAGACATGTTGAATCAGTCTGTGCATCCAAATAATTAGCTTTTTTTAAATGAAAAAACAACTGGTCTGTAATTCTGAATTTGTTTGGAAGATTCTTGTCATGATTAAACACTTTTGTACACAGAGTTATTGTTCCAATGAAACCCAGCATTTTTCCACATGTTGCAATGCTGGGGGTGGTTGAAGGAAGTACTAAATACATGTAAACACTCTGATTGGTAAGAATTTTGTGGAGAGGAATGGCTGAGGAAGTGGGAACTCTTTCCATATTCGGTGAATTGAGTTAAGCAAGTTTCGGAAATTCCTGCTTTATTGTTAACGTTTTCCACATATGTTTCCTATTAGACAGTCATGTTCTAGTGAAGTGTAAAGACACTGATCCTTCTTTGAAATGTGTGGTGCTTTTCTGCTCTCCAACTGTAAAGTAATGCCTAGTGTAATTCCATCAGGGTTTTGTAAGTGTGTAGATGTGTTCTGTGATTTAAGAAAGCCATTAAACCCTGTCTGAAAAGGTCTCCTGTCAGCGTGCTGCACTCTCTTTCTGTGCCTCTCTGCTCGCATTAGCTGCTGCAAGTATAGTGGTCGCTAAACTGGCCGTAAAGGCTTGGCTTTGTTAGTCATTTCGTGTTAATCAAACTGATAGCAACACGCAGTAGTAACAAAAGCAGGAACATTGCATTTGAGTGATCGCAATGCAAAGACAAAATAGTGCAGATAAAAACACAGAATTGCATCTGGCTGGGAAAATTAATTTAGAAATAACAGGACTATTTTTCCCCTCCCTCCATCTTAGGAAATAGAAAACCACCTTGACAAGGACACTGAGGGCTATGATGTGGTGCTGGATGCCATAGATACGATGCAGAGAGTGGCGTGGCATATAAATGACATGAAGAGGAAACATGAACATGCCATCAGGCTCCAAGTGAGTTCTCAGAGATTTGATGGGTGTTTGAGCTGTTTTTGTCATTATACATGCCATTAACATGTTTTAGTTTATCTTTTCTTTTAATCTTTGTCAGTCACAATTTAGACTCCTGTGAAGTATGCCTGTGGCTGTTTGAGCTTAGAGACCATGGTCATAGCTGCTGCAGGAAAATCTCAGACATCTCTGCACTAAAAACGACATCCCGTAAAACATTTATTTTGCAGTAATACGGAACTTTAGATAACTTTTCTTTCTTCCTTTCCCTCAATTGTACAGCACTGCTGTACAACCCTAGGGCATGGCTTTGTTCAGAAATCCTGTGGTTTCCGATTTCTCCCCTTTGTGCTGATTAATTTTGTTTTGAGGTGTTTCTTGTGGTGCTTCTTGTTTAAATACTTTCCTCTTGGGCTTTTGAAGACTCATTATCAGCTGCTTTGGGAAAAGTAGAAACCTAAAAATAATAGTTAGAAAAAGGTTAACTTTGCTTCGAGTTAAGAATTTTTGAGCAGAAAACAAAAGCTACACCCGGAGTAACTTCTGGCATTAAAAGCAAACTGTTTTGTAGGTGTTTTACAGAATGGTCATTCTGTTTCAAACTTCCCAGTGAATCATGATTTTACATTACATTTTCATCAGCAGTATTTATATTGCTTTAAGAAAACTGGGGGGATCTTTTTAGTTTAGAAACGGGAGCAATAGGCTATACCATTCCAGAAATCTGTCTTTATTCTTTGTCCCTTTTTTCCTTTTTAACATAAATGGTACTTACTGGACCTCATTTTTGTGGGGTTTTTGTTTTTTTTTTTTTTGTGTAGGAAGAACAGCATTACATTTGATAATGTCTTGCCTGCAGCAGTGTAACCTTTGCCACGCATTGCTGGAAATGCATGCTAATGACTTAACCAACAGTTTATTATAAATCTGAGTAATGATAACCAGTAACGTTTGGCAATAAAGAAGGTTAAATGCTTTTCAAAAAGTGGTTGTGGGGGTTTTAAAAATTTTTTTATTATTAATTTATAGAGCTCAGCTGGCAAATGTATGGGGTTGTGGAAAATGGTTTTGTTCATACTGACCTTTTTAAAAAGTAAAATCTGTTTCTGCAGCCATAAGGATAGGTCTTCTGTGGGCTGTCACACTGCCATTCAGTCTGTAATACTGCAAGTTCCTGTGCAAAATCACCCTCAACAGTGGTGGACGTGATCCCTCTGCTGTACCCTGACTTATTTACAAGTTCCTAGAGAGACCTGAAAAAATGCAGTTTTTTTCATTTGTTATGTTTAATTTTTTTTTTGTAAGAGTCTTGTGTATAGTCCAAAGTGTACTGCTTTTGGGTTTTCTTCCTTTGAGTGCTCTAGGCTGCACTTGTGCATCAAATATACTGAGCTGTTTTCTAGCTGAACGCTGAATGAAAGTTTAATGACCTAGAGAGACCGGCCTAGGGTGAGGAAATCTGTCCCTGCTTTGCTAATGCTGCCAGGTTTAAAGTCCAAGGGACGTTTTTGAAGATCTCCCTACTTAAGATTTAGTCTGCTCTTACAATTTGCTGTACCATTCTGAAGTGTTACATTGTTGCCACTGACAGAAAAAACAAGCAACTGAAGGAAACGGTAATAGTCATAGCTAAGCAACACTGACTTGCGAACATGTTCTTGGGTGTTTCTCCAGCCTTGTATTTATTTTGTTAAGTAATAAATAACGTGAGAAATATCTATGGTATGTAAACAAATCATTAAAAATTAAAATAAATCTTGGCTTCTTCAAATGATCCAAATCACTTCTGGTTCTCTCGTCTTCTGAGAAACATCTCTTCAATCTGGACACCTCACAGAGGTGTCTTCTGCGGTGGGCCTACAGGACGTAGAGACGGCATTATAATTGACTCAGTGGGGGACCACACAGCTTCTGGAGGATACACAGATCGAGAGAAAAGTTAAGAGAGATTGGTTAGGGGCATAGAGGGGGAGGGGAGCAGGCATGAGACAGACCGATGACTGGGCTACAGGCCATTCCCTGCGAGCATGGGGAGATGGGGTTGTGCTCTTTCACTGGAGGCTACCCTGTGGAGCTCAGGGCTTTTCACTGGGTCCACGCAGAGGTAACCAGTACCCAGGAGGGCATGTTTTAGTCTGGGGTTAGCAATAGCCCTCCAAGCACCTGGCTGCAATGTTGCACATAACCTAGCAACCTCTATACCAGTGTATGGTGACTTTACGCTGTCAGATGCTGAACTTCGTATAGGAGAGTGGGAGTGGCCTCAGCAGTTTTCGTTTGAGTCATTTAAATAAGACCTCTGAAATAAATGTTAGTTGTTCTTCTTTGATCTGTTGCAGGAGATACAGAGTTTGCTCACTAACTGGAAAGGACCAGACCTCACGAGTTACGGGGAGCTGGTGTTAGAAGGAACATTTCGCATTCAGCGAGCCAAAAATGAGCGCACGTTGTTCCTGTTCGACAAGCTGCTGCTAATTACAAAAAAGAGAGATGAGATGTTTGCATATAAAGCTCACATACTGGTATGTTGGAGAGCTGGTGGTCATGTGCTGACTCTGGGTCTCCCCGAAACTCCTCTGTGACTCACATCGTTGCCTCTCCTTGTTACAGTGTGGGAATCTCATGCTTGTTGAAGTAATACCAAAGGAACCACTTAGCTTTAGCGTCTTCCACTACAAAAATCCCAAGATGCAGCATACTGTCCAGGTATAACAGAAGCCTCCCTGCCTGCTGGGTGCCCTGACTGATCACTGCGTGCTATTCCTGAGCCTGCGCAGTGCAGTAACTGCAGGGGGGTTGGGCTAGATGGCCTCAAAAGGTCCCTTCCAACCCAAACCATTCTACAATTCTACGATAATGTGTTTTCTCATGGTGCTACAATTTTTTTATCAGGCAAAGTCGCAGCAAGAGAAGCGCCTTTGGATTCTTCACCTGAAGAGGTTAATCCTAGAAAATCACCCTGCTAAAATTCCTGCCAAGGTAAAAATCAAAAAAACCTCACCATCTCCCTGTACATGCGTTTAACTTAAAGCAGTCTTGTTAGCTGCAAGATGCATGGCAATTTACGGAAAGTTTGGACTCCATGAGATTAGTTAACATGTTGTGTCCTTAAAAGTTCCTCAGAATTAATGGGCAAGTTCCACTAAAAGCAGCTGCTGAGCTTGGTACAGGAGTAGAAGAATTTAACTGGGTTAGCAGCATTGCTGTCCACATTAGGATTTGCCCGCTAAGACATGAGTAACAGAGATGCAATGTCAGTAAGCTCTGCTGTGAGAGCATACCTTGGCTTGAAGCTGCCTGTCTGCACGATGCCGAGAAGCACTAATTGCAGCATGTGTAGACATTACCAAGCTAGTTTTAATCTGTCTTGGTTAGATATCCTAGCAGCAAAGCCATCAGCAGCGCGCGCTTCGCTTTACAAATACACACACCCATCCTTAGCTGGGACATCTGAGCACTTTTTGGTGAGACAGCTAGCAAGCTTTATGCCAGAGGAATATGAGGCACTGATATCATATTTGTAGCTGTAATGTCTAGGAGTAGGGAAACCTGGTCCTTTTTATTTATGAAATCCTGTCTTAGAGCTCCAGGTGGTGTTTCCCAGTGTAACACACTGCACTTCTCAAAGGGTGTTAACCCCAGTTAACTCTTGCCATGACACAGCAGACACTGACTCATGTGGAACCAGGATTTTTTCTGATTTTGTTTTTTTTTTTTACCCACTGATTTTTACTGCTTTTTTTTTTCCCCCAGTATTCGTTTCACTGGTCAGTTTACCTGACTTTTTTTTCAGTGAGTTTTATGCTGTAATCGCTAAAAGATGTTACCTGTGAGTAATGTACACAGTGCTGTACTAACTCTCATTTTCAATAAAAAATGAATTATGGGAGAAAAAGCCTTAGCAGCTGCTATTACTAATTCTCCTCTTATCTTTTTGTTCAGAAAGTTTATCAAAGGTATTATGTTTATGCTAGTATCCATGCTTACAATGTAAATACTCATTGCAGTTTATTAGGTTGTAAAAAGAAATATTACAGCATGATCTCAGCTTTTGTATCAAGATTTTTTTTCTTACTTCTGATTGGATTATTTTTTTAATCTGTGGATAAAACATGTAACCAAAAATATAATGCCATTTTCTGCTCAGAAATTATTTCACTTGAGAAAGGAAAAGTCTAACCAAATAAATCTCTGAGGTTGTCTGCAGTATTTTTCTTTTTTTTTTTTTTTTTTTCCAAACAAACCGGTGGTTGCTAGTTAGACTTCTCTTTGCCCAGATTTTGGAGCATTTACTAGTAGTCCACATGTGACGCCTGGTGGAAAATTACTGAACTGCACTTGTAGAAGGGCAAGCAGGTTACGTAGGTTAGTTTAGTTTAGTTTCCTACTTATTAGCTGATACGCTTGATAAAACTTCCGGACTATTTTTTCCTGTTAAAAAATGTGACAAATCTTAAAACAATCATGAGATGCTTTTTATCCTGGTTCATTCTTACTTTAACCAAATGGCAATTTCTTCTTTTTAATAGCTGTTCCTCAAAGAAAGTCTTAAAGGAAGCAAGGTTAATAGTGTTTTCTGTGCCAGCAACTTCAAAATTGAAAAATAATTAAGCAGTGAAACTATATGATTTTTAGGGAGGAAAGGGAGGAAATGTTCGGTGAATCACAAAAACCTTGTGATTCCCAGATACTAGGGCCAGTTTTGTGCCAATCCCAGCCATATGGAGAGGCGTGTTGATGGCTGTAAATTCTGGGCCTTGTAGAGACATCTCTGGCGGTTTGTGTCCCCGTGGAGGAGACCCAGCGTGTGCAGCATGCTCTCAGCACAGCACAGCCCCTGTCTTTTGAAGCCAAAGCAGTTTTTGCGGTCAGATGTGCCATAGCTACATCCTCCAGAAGTCTCTCGCACCTGTGGTGCCGGAGGTGCGATGCCCGGAGGGCAGGTGGGCGCGCAAGGCGGAGCTGCTGGGTGCGGGGAACAGCAGGGCTTTGTGTGAAGCCCTGAAGATAAGCTCTGGTAAGCTCCTGCCAGCAAAATTCTTCTTCATGTATGTAATGTGTCCAGCACACAAAGACAGAAAATAATGGTGCTAATTGTATTTATTAGTTCAAAAATTTGCTTTCGTTTACATATAAGCTCACTACTATGTGTAATATGCAATGTAATTTGTCCTTCTACTTGCAGTTTACTTTTTCATTTGTTATTTTTTCTCTTTCAGGCCAAACAGGCAATTCTAGAAATGGATGCCATACGTAAGTTGGTTCCTTTTCACTTTCATTTTTAAAAATGAATAAAACCACCTTCAAAAGTTTGCCTTTAACTGTTGGTTCGTGTGAGACGGAAGGAGGCCAGGCTTATGTTCCTTGAGTTACAACCTTGCTGGAAAAATCAAAATTGGATGCATGGCAGGCATTGGGCTGACTGATCTGCAACCCTCAAGTTTATGTCGCATGACGAGCAAGGAGGAGGCAGATCAAACCTTCTGTAAACTCTGGCCACTCTCTTTTGCTTATTCCGTGCTGACCAAACATATGATCTTTCCTGTTTTGTAGTGCAAGCTCCTTCTGGCTGAGGAACTGGCAAACAATTAAGCACGATGATGGTGTGCGAGTGTTGCTGGGTTAGCTGTCTGGAGCAAGGCACAACCAAGTGGGCAAAGCATTTCTGTGGCTGGGTGGTAAACAGCTGCCCTACGGCAGCACGCCACCGTGCTCATGCTACTTCAGGCTCTGATGAACTGCCACTTTGTCAGTCGTAAGGGGATGATGGCACTGCCTCCCAAGAGAGCTGCGGAGGCACGTGAGGTGACACCCTTGATGCTCTCTTATTCCTCACACCTCTGCTTGTTCCACAGATCACCCAGGCTTCCACTATAGCCCCGAGGGAGAAATGAAATCATCATACCAGCCTAAAGAAGGCAGTGCTCCTCACAGAGTGAGAAGGAAATCAGGTGAATAAACTCCTTTACCACTAGGATCACAAGAGTGAAAACAAACAGGGTTGTTTAGGGTGGGGTGAGGCTGGGCATTTGGAGTTGGTCTTAAGCCTGGACTCCACGCAGGTTTAACATAGCACAGTAACTCTCAGATATGGGTGGAGCATCTTATTGACCATTTGTTGTTTGTGCAATTGATTTTTTTTATCCACTGTTTGCGTTTAATTTCATGGATCTACATTCCTAATGATGGATGCATAAAGAACAGTTGGTACTTTCTAATGGATGAAAGAATGCATATGCAGGAAAGCCAGTTGCATTATTTAAATCTGACATTTCTCCCCACCCCGCCGTAGTTAGCGTCTCAGAAGTGGTTACATCCTGGTTGCAATAGACTTCTTATTTCAAAATATGATTACTGTCTTTACTTAGCATACTGTCTGCCTTATGGATAACAGATTCGAGAGGTTGTTATGCTGACTTTTGGGGGTTTTTTTCCCCCTAGTTCAAACATACATCCATAATTACTGTTAGTTTCCTCCTGAAGCCACTACAAATGTCTGTGTGTTTGAGTGACTTCATATTGCAGTCACTGTACTCCCCTCTTCACTTCATATTGCAGTCACTGTACTCCCCTCTTCAGCTGCTTAAAGACCTTGCCAGTTTGGAGCGTGTAACATTGTGTGTTGGGAATGACTTAAGGCTCATGAGAGTATTGATATAGTGGTTTATCATACAGCAGCATTTGTGTCTGAAAAACAATCAAGTCTTAATTACTTCTCAGGCATCTTTCTTTGTTTCTTAGGAGGAGGATTACATTGGTGCTGCTTTACCTATACAAGGAGTAATACAAAATACTGATTAAATGGCCTCCTATGTAACGTTCAGCTACTTACACTTCTGAAGTCCTGCTAAGCTGTTGGTACCTCATACGTATTTCTAATAGGAAACCTCCAGCAACTTGGAGCAATAGCAGAGATGACCAAGTCTTTTGAAAGCAGGAATCGTAGTAAGGGATGGAAATTTGCGTGTGGCTGGTTGTATGGAGGGCAGCTGCTATTGCGTTAAGAGACATGTATGTTTTTTGGTCACAGCTGTAGTTTTGACACTTCAAGAAAGACTTTTTTTTGAGAATAGTGGATGATTAAAAAATGAAAATCTGTTTTCCTTGTATGGACTCAGAAGCTTAAATTTCGGTGTCTGTGTTATAAAAAGTTCTGGCCAAGATGCCCATAACTTTCTTTGGGATGCTGGAATGCTTAAACATGTTGTTGTCTTTTTCAGAACCCTCATCGAGAGTCCATAAAGTTTTGAAGTCAAATGGTAAGCTACTTCGTCTGCTGTTTGTTGACCCAGGGCTTCAGTACTTTGTAGAATAAGTACAGATGGATCTTTTTCCTCCTATAACTTTCCCTAAACATATGGTGGGCGGGGAGAAAGTGTGCAAAGAAAACAATATGTTAGTGTTTAACGTCTGTTGTTCCACTTGGGGTTCTGGTCCCATAAACAACTGGTAACTGAACACACAGAGTCTTGGCCATTGTGAGTAGCTGCCCATGTCATATCAGTGTTGCAAAATCAGGACCTCAAGCACAACTCATGCTGTCTGTGTTTTATCAGAGACCCTGTAGTGTGTTTGCTCAATTGCTGCTGCATTTAATCCTCCTTTGGGAATTCATAATTGGGATATTAGTATAGCAGTAAAAAGGGCATAGACTGACACCAGTTTGATTGTTCTTTTACAATGAAGTATATATTTTTGTTTTCAGATATAAGTCCAGATATGCAGAAGGTAAGCCATTTCTTCTATTTCTTGGTTTAGCACATTCAGGTGACTTAGAGAACAGTGTTTACTGTACAATCTGCATCTTTGTGGTTGTGTTGATTTTAAGAACGGGAACAAGACCGTAAATGTTGTTTAGTATCTCCAGTAAGATTATTGGAATGAAGCAATAGAAATACAGCTAACTGTTTAAGGAATATCTAATAAAGAGAAAAAAAGACTGATCCCTATATTGGTTGTACTTTGTGATACTGTAGGGTACTTAAAAATACCACTGTAATCGTGGAAGTTCTGTGTATAAAGATATTGTTTATTATTTGGAGCGTGTCCTTGCATTTATTAAATAAGACAGGAAAGTTTCAGCTTATTCTCATACATATATCATATATTTAAATCATGGTATATGACCAAACAGAGCTCATACAGCTTAAGCAGATGTCAGTGAGCATTTCTAATTTTTACATTTTCGGTAAGAATTTGTAGTGAAGTTCCCAGTGCAGTTTGAAAGTCTCATGTTGAATTTCAGGTCCTAGGCTTTTGTTTTGGATGGAATTTAAAGTGGGTGTGTGTGTAAGATTTATGAACAGGGTACATGAGATATGACTTCACTGGGATGTCATTAACACTGAAACCCATGATTGGGGTGGGGTTTTTTGCGTGTATTTTTTCAGTTTCAGATATTATATGGAAAAATACTGATTGTTTTCCTTATTTCTTTATAGTTCTCATTTCAGTGCAACTAACTGAATATAGCTTAAACGTTGCCCATAAGGCTGATGTAAAGCGGTGTCTAAGTAAAGTATAAAATCTCTATAAACTTCAAAACAAATTTTTGTGGTGTTTTTTTTTTAAGCGGATCGGTATTGAAGGAGCCCTATTATCTCAAGCCACCAAACTTGGATCAGATGAAGCCCTGCTAAATTCTAGGAAAAAGGTTTCCTTGGAACCCAGTGGGCTGGAGAGCCAGTTTCAAGAGTCCATTGAGCCAGCCTACAGCAGTGATCAGGATGAAAATCTCCAGACTTCTGCTACGGAACAGATTGATGCCGATGATGAAGAAGAGTCTGAACAGGTAGGAAAAGAGGAGGAAAAAATAAAATCTGTTTTTCCTGGGGAGGATGGAAGAGGGATTAAAACTATCTGCAGAACTGCAAGGAGGCAGGAATGTGTTGCAAGTGTTTGTAACTCTTTCTCCATAGAAATATTTTTATTTAGACAGCACACAACACTGTCTTGCATTTTAACAGAGATATAAAATTCACCCCTGTACAGAAGGATGAAATCCCCGCTGCTTGAAAGAGATATTACTTGGCCCTTTACAGTCCTCAAACCTAGTTGTGACAGAAATATATTGTTTTCACCTGTCGTGCACAACTGACCTTTCCTCGTTTCTCCATCTGGTGCCATGACAGGAACCTTTTCAGGCCATGTGCAGAGACAGTGCTTTCAGGTGTCTGAAGCAGGGACATATTTAAGATTCAGGCACTGCCACACGTGATATGGTGTCTCTTGACCTGTGAGCTGCTGGCAGTAGATAGGAACGTGTGAACTTTAAGGTGAGGTGGTATGAGTAGGATTTCTGAAGATGAGAATCTTCATCTGTGACTATTGCACAGTCATTTGACAGGTGGTAGTTCTCCCCACTCTGCATGATGTCTCCACACATATGTAGTACTTCTGAAAGACTAACCCCACAGTTTTGAAATGCGTCTGTATTGAAGAATGTAGATTTCCAGTTTGTTTGGTTTAGTTGATGCTGAGGTCATATCCTTTGTGTGGTCCATTTCTTTTGTGAAGTATCCAAAACCTATTACTGAATTTTTTTTGAAGCTTGCTGCGCATTTCATCTTTGAAATTACAATACTTGCTTTGTAAATATTTGATAAAATACTATCTCATGTCACTGTAGTGCACTGTCTTGTAGTTCTCCCTCTTCCTGACATAAGTAAGTACAAAACAATAAGTGCAAAAGAATGAGTAAGTGCAAAAGAATACCACTATAAAAGTGTATAATAGTAGCTTACTGTTTAATCCTAGGTGTGGCAACAATACCATCTCGGATTCCCCCCCCGTTCCCACCATGCATGCCCTTCCCTCTGAGTTAGTTTGGACACTGTTCAACGTATAACATTCTGGCCTTCTCTTTGTTTTGGTTTTGGTTTTTTTTTTTTTCTCCTGGGAAGTTGGATGACAGCATATTTTTTAGCTGAGACCTCTTTCTGGCTTTCAAGGCTGCAGGTGATAGCAAGACTGTCCCCTCCCCATTTTAAACCAAAAAAAAAAAGCCTTTGAAAATTGAATTTTTGCGTGACCACCTTCTGTTATAACTGTGGCTGTGAGATAAAGCCCTTTCCGTCATGCAATTTCTATGTATTCTTTTACATCTGTATTTTTATACACAGATTCTGATTTTGACCCCTTTTTACAAGCTCCATGGGTTGATTTCATTTAATTAGTTACTGTAAAGAAAGTTTCCTAGGCTCTGAATCATTCTTGTGGCAGTGCTCTGAGTACTAATGAGCATTTTGTCCTCCCGATATGGATACCTGGCCTGTTCTAGCAGCTAGTAATTCTTCTGAACAAGGCTGTATGAAGCGCTGTAGATTTTATTACCCCTCCCTTGCTCTTTTCTTTTAAATTACAGGGAATGCAGCAAAACTCACTGCAGAAATCAAAAGGAGGAAGAAAAAGACTTAATAGTCAAGCTGCTGAAAATGTTGAAAAACGGAGAAGTGTTAATCTCAACAAGTGTGAAACACAGGTATATAATTTTTTTTTTTACTTCTGTTTTGCTGTGGATCATAGATATGTCAAAGAAATCTGTGTTTTTCCTGGGTAGACAGATAAGTCATCTTTTGTCATGTATTAATATTCATATCATTGAAATATTCATCTGAATGATGAAAAACTGTTCTTTTTGGGGCAGGGATAAAAGCCAACCAACAAAACTAATCAGCATTAACTTAAGCCAAAAGGAATTATCTTTCCCTCTCTTTCCCGGCCTCTGGCCAGGAACACCTACCGCATCCTTCATGTTAGCATTAGCAGCCATGTGACCTTGCTGTAAATTGGAACTCCTAGCTGCACTGGATGAAAACTTGCTCCAAAAAGACAACGGAAGTTTCAGTGGCATGCGCTAGAAAGCGTAACGTACCTTTCTGCTAGGGCTATAAGCAAGGGGAAAGGGAGGAGAACAAAACTTTTGGCACAAGCCTAGAGTCAGATTAGCTTAATCCGATTGTGAAACTGCAGAGTTAGCGTAACAAGTTTAATCTAACTCCTGCCAAACAAATTTGCCTTTAATTACTCATGCGTTAGCATGAGCCAGTGTCTCGTATTTGATGTAGGATGTTACTAAATCCCAAGAGTGAACTCTGAGCCATGGTAAGGATTAGGAGGCAAAGTAGTCTGGCATTGCCACCTTGGCTCGCTGGCTCTCTGACGAGGAGCCTGTTCACCCTGCCCGTCTCCTCCTGACTCCGTGCTGCGGGACACCCTGGTGCCGTGGCAGTTCTGTCAACGGAGGGAGTTGCTATGTTATTGCAGGGGACAGGCTAACATTACCTGCGTATTTCAAATCTCCACAGAGCTCCAAGGACCCTTCAGATGAAGAGTCAGCCCAGCTGAATACCGATCTCACATTTTCCCGCGCAGCTAGGCAGCCACAGCTGCCTAGGCAATTCAGCACACCCCAGAGCAACTCGCTGATCATGAATATCCTGGGGGGAAGTACCTCTGTCAGAAACATCTGGACTGACCATCAGATCAGGCAGGCGTTGTTTCCCAGCCGGCGCCCGCCGTATGAGAATGAAGATGACGAAGACGATTATCAGATGTTTGTGCCGTCGGTGTCTACATCCAGTGCTAGTTCGGCTGTCGGTGGAGAAAGGAGGGGTTCCTCCGGGCGACCGTGCAGCTGGCACTTGGGGGTAGGCCATCAAAACGAGACTGCCAGCCCCACTCGTCACAAAGTTGTTAGGCGGGCCAGTAGCGCTGGTGAGAGTAACACAGGTCCAGCCAGCGCAAGGTATAAAATGGGGGAGCGCAGTTCTCAAAGGGAGGCGAAGAGAGCAGAGGTGAGCGATATGAATGCATATCCGGAATCTTCAGAGGAGCTGACCGTCGACGATATTGACCATGTTTATGATAATATAAGCTATGAGGACTTAAAGCTGATGGGTCTGACGAGAAGGGAGGAGAGAGACCGTGGTCCCCAGAGATCCGCAAGAGACTCTCTCTACGAGGCTGAAAACAAAAACAGCTTAGAATCGCCCTCCAAAAAGAGGACAGCAAATCAAAACAGGGCCTCCATTCGTGCTAGTAGGGATGAGATGCTGCTCGGTAGAGAAGCACCTACTTCAAGTTTGGATGAGCTCAGGATCGTCGAAGACAACATCTATGACACCATAGTGCTGCCAGAAACACCACTACTGAATTTTAAATGTGACTCCTTAAAATGCTCTAAAAGGCGGGGTTTTCTGGGCCTGGAAAAAGACTTTGCGTGTGACAGCCTGCGGCAGTTTGTTTCTGAAGAAAGTCTCCAGTTCAGTGAAGATGAAAGTCCTTACCATCATGTTCCTGTTGACAATGACTATTTGAGCTTAGTAGATAGCTCCTCGAACTCTGATTCACTCTCCCATAAGTCTGCAGCAGATAAACTCTCAGAGGAAGTAGATGAGATTTGGAATGACCTGGAGAACTACATCAAGAAGAATGAGGAAAAGACAAGAGACCGCCTCCTTGCAGCCTTTCCTGTTTGTAAAGATGATATGCAGGAAAGGTTGCATGCTGGTAGCACACCTGAACTGAGTAAAGACGTAGAGTACTCACTGTCTACTCTCTCTCTGCCAGAAACTCCTATTTTCCCTAAAATCGTGAAGCCCAGGGCTGCCACCTTAAGCGAGGCTAGTTTCAGGCTTGAAGACACTACGCCGTGCAAGGAGAACTCTTTCATGCGTCTGAACAGATCTTCTTTCTCCAGTGAGATGCCTTTTGTAGATAGCCCATACGAATCTGCCAACAGTGTTCTGTCCAGCGCGCATACAGAGGGCATGGAGAACGACTTGGCTGTTGCGGATAAAACAAAGAACAGGGTTTTTTTGATGGCAAGGCAGTACAGTCAAAAAATTAAGAAGGCTAACCAGCTTTTGAAAGTTAAAAGTCCAGAGCAGGAACAGCCAGCTAGCAGACAACAAAAACTGAAACACAAAGATCTTGCTGCCATTCTGGAGGAGAAGAAACAAGGTGGTCCTGCTATTGGTATGTCAAAAATATTTCTATACAGAAATATTTCTTTAGTGATTTTTAATGAAATTTATGTACTGAATTGGAAGATTATAAATTTTCCGCACCTTACTAGTTGAGTATCAGTATTGCATTTTCTGTGTTACCTTTGAAACGAGTTTTCTGTGAGTGCTTCTAACATGAATAGTCCTTTATATCACAGTAAATTCTTGTTGTTACTTGATAAAATTGGCAATAAATAGTGGGTTAGTGTCAGGAAAGATAAATTCAGCTTAGGCTGGAAATAGAACTTACGCCTGAAGCACTATTGGCTTCTGCAGAAAAGCAGTTGTTTAATAGTGTGATCTTCAGGGTTTGACTAAAACCTTGCAGTTTCAGGTATGTTCACCTTCTAACAAGTCATGTAGATTTGCTGGGGTACCATCCGCATCACATTTAGAAACACAAGGAATGGGGTCAGATAAGAGAGAGCTGGTGGTCTTGCTCTTTCTAATGAATGTGCAAAGTTGTGGATACGCAACAGCTTTGGAACTATTTTTGGCTGCGGTCAGTTGAAAGAAATTGGAGACATGGAGCCAGCGGACTCCGTGCACTAGAGTGTCATTCTTGCCTTCTTGTGATATTTATGAAAGTTCCAAAATATCTTATTTACCAGGCCATTTTCAGAATGTTCCTTTCCATTTTAACATGAAACAAGCAACGTGTTATTTGAACCATGTCCTACATTGCATCCAGCGTGACCATTCACTGTTGTGAGACATTTTAGGCTGCTTATTTTCGATGCAGTGCACGGCTCTTCCAGCCTCCATTGTTTCATGTTGCTTTGTTGAGGCTGAAGGGGCCGAACTCTTTTCAGTGGTGCCCAGTGACAGGACAAGGGGCAACGGGCACAAACTGAAGCACAGGAAGTTCCGTCTGAACATGAGGAAGAACTTCTTCCCTCTGAGGGTGACGGAGCACTGGAACAGGCTGCCCAGGGAGGTTGTGGAGTCTCCTTCTCTGGAGATATTCAAGACCCGCCTGGACAAGGTCCTCTGCAGCCTGCTGTAGGTGACCCTGCTTCGGCAGGGGGTTTGGACCAGGTGACCCACAGAGGTCCCTTCCAACCCCTACCATGCTGTGATTCTGTGAAGATATTGGCACAGCTGTAAACTTTTCTCTTGACCAATACAATGTGCTTGGGGATTTTTAAGTTTTCACGTGACTCGTTCGAATGGATTGCTTCCTCTGCTAAGTTAATTCTCTCTCCTTTCTAGGTGCCAGAATAGCTGAATATTCCCAGCTTTATGACCAAATCGTCTTTAGAGAAAGTTCACCCAAGGTCCAGAAGGAAGCCTGGGCCACCCCTCAGGAGCCATCAGCCGAGAGGTATTCCACTCCCATGGCCGCGTCTCCTCCCCGTCCCCAGGCTGCCAGTGAATGCTCAAGAGCAGAGGATTGGCTTTTGCACTCTACATACAGTAACGGCGAGCTGGCCGACTTCTCTCCGTGGCCTGAATCCCAAGATCCGAAGTCCACGAGCTCGTATACAGAAGCCGGCATGAAAAGCAGTTCAAGGCAGCTGCCATCAGCTGGCTCGGTGCCTTCCCTTCAGATTTCTAACCGTTTGCATGTCCCGGCACAGAGGTGGAGCGCCATTGTAAGCCAACCGAACAAAGAAAATTTACATCAAGATCACATCTATAACTCCCTTGGGAGAAGAGTAAGCAATGTGAAGCCGCAGGCGTACAGCAGGTCGCAGTCGTCTTCCTCAATTGTGGTCAACAGGTCTGGAGAAACAATTGTGTATCCTAGTGAAATGGACAAGAAAAAGCTCCATTTGAATAGGAACTCCCAATTCAACAGCCATCAGATGCCAGGTATTGCTTCGGGATGTGTGGGGCCTGATACGAGAAAGCAGATCCCTGAAAACTGTTCGGATATGATTCTGCAGGACTCTCAAAAGGTCCTGAGAGTGAACAGGGCCTCCCCTCTGACAGCACAGATGGCCACTCAGAACTATTTTTCTAATTTCAAAGATACTGAAGAAGGGGATGATGATGACTATGTTGAAATAAAGTCTGAAGATGAGGGATCTGACTTGGAGACCTCTCAGAACCAAACAAGGAAACTGGATCCTAAACTGCATAAGGCAGACGCTGCGCCTTCTGAAACGCTCTGCGGCAAAACTGTCTCTTGTACTCCGGCAAAGCCCGCCAGCAGCAAACACGCGCTTACCCCCTATCTGACTGCGTACAGCGACTCGGATAAACTCAACGACTACCTGTGGAGAGTGCCGTCTCCTAATCAGCAGAATATTGTCCAGTCTTTAAGGGAAAAGTTTCAGTGTCTCAGTTCAAGTAGCTTTGCTTGATGCTTTCAGTAATTTGTAGCTGTACTGCCTTATCGTGACAGAGTATATACTAGGACAATCAGTACTGGCATCATGTATTTCTGTAATATTACACAATCAGGCATTGTATCACAGTAATGTTGTAAATAGATGTGAAATGTGTATCTCTTTTTTTAAAATGGTTTAGAATCCTGGAAGTGAAGGAGGCCACACACGCCTTGTGCCTGGGGTCTCACTCCATAGTGCAGGTGGGCTTCTCGTCTCCTCCTTAACCTTTGCATCTCTTCCCTTGTTAGGTGTGATACCTGCTGATTCGTGCCACCGAGCCAGGTGCAATGCCATTTTATTCTTAAACCATTTTATGGTGTGGAAACCTTAGTATTTGGATTTTCGAGTTGGTGACCGGTGTTCTGCGTCCAAATTACCCATGTGATTTACTCTGGTTATGTACGGGAGCATTTAGCTGAGCAGCTACTCCTGTGACTGCGCAGACTTCTGAGCAGGGTTCTGGTAATGACACCAACATGCTACGTGTGCCATTGCACATACTTTTTGCACGTTGCTTTTCATCAGACAGATTCCCAGTGCGTGGGACCAACGCATACGCTGCATTACTTCAGAACAGGCTTCTTATGCTTTAAGCAAAGTCTAGTCCTGGTGCTTGTGGGGGATGCCAGGCTGACCGCTCCGTGTCCGAAGCCTTTTCTACTTTCCGTGACTGCACAGGAGGTGGAGGACGGGCGATGGCAGCTTTTTGTGTGAGCCTGTGGAGGTGACACTGTCCTTGCCTGGAGGGTGTTTTGGGCAGTAGCAGGGGAGCTCCGCTGCTTGTGGAGTTGGCTAAACCGGGTTCGGTGCCTCCAGCGATGATGGCGTTTGTGACAGGCAGGCCAAATTCTGAGTATCTTGCGGCACAGAGCCCAGCCGTGGAAAGCCACAGCGTGTGAGTTTGCGAAGCAGCTGTGTTTTATACACAGTGGCCTGCAGGGCGTTTGTTCGAGTCCCAGAGTCAGTAACCTCGAGAGAGAATGGGGCTTGGCCAGGTGCTTGGGTGAAATATCAGTCCTGCGGCGTGTTTGGCCCACGGGGTGTTTCAGTGATACTGCCGGCTGAGTGACAAGCTGCCTTCCCCAGGGAATGTGTCTCCTCCTGTAGAAAATGATCCTTCCCAGCAGAGAGGCAATATATGTGTTTTCTAAGCTAGCCAGGGCTGACTCTAATCCAATTTTTGTACAAGAAAAGTAGCTTAAAAAATGAGAATACATTCCATTCCTTTGCAAGTAAGGTATAGAAAAAATGCTGCCATTTAAAACAAGGAACAGCCTTTCCCGTATGATGCACATTGACTCCCCTTTGTCATCTTAGTTGCACAGCTTTGGATTCTGTTACTTGAAAACGTTGTACCTGAACGAAAGCCTAAATACGCCTACACTGATCATCCTGGCTGACTGTTGTTCTTTTTTGGTGCTTAAATCCTTCAGATTACACGGATAAAGCCAGTACAGAGTTAAACATGTCAATAAGTAAAGGAGTTTCATTGAAAGATTATTTTTACTGACCACGTATCGCTCCCCTCAGCTGCAAAGCCCTGAGCTTCCAGAAGGGCTGGCTATTTACGGCGTTGGATACCACGAGGAAAAAAAACCTGAAGTTGCCGCTGTACAGCTAACGTAGACTGAGATTTAAGGACTTGAGTTTGTTAGAATGGATTAAGTTATTTACCACCCGTATCTTGCCTTGGCTAGGAATTGTTTTTTCGAGGGCTGGTCGGTCGTGGCACTGACTAGCCCCATACCACAGGGACACGCGTTACGGTGAGCTGATCCGCGGTGACAGCGCCTGGCGAGAAACAATCGAGGAATTTTGTTGTACATATTTAAGGCGCCGAGGTGCAGCAGGGCCCGTATTTATTTAATATAGCTTGTAAAGTATTGTAAATATGAATAGAAGTTAAATCTGTGCTCGGCCCCTGCCCGCCTGGAGTTGTTGTTTCAGCGGCTCGGGGAGCGTCGCGGGGGGGGGAGGGGAGAAAAAAAACAATAAAACCCCCGAACAAGCAGAAAAAAAGGGATTTCTACGTCGCGTGTAACTCCTCCCAGGGACCATTTCATACTATTTTTAATAAACGTTGAGTACGCAAAAGCTTTGGGCTCCGTTCGTTGGGCGGAGGGGATGGGGGGGGTCTTCTCGGTGAGCGGAAGCGAAAGGGGCCGAGCGCCGGGGGCGGGGCGGGGGGCGGGGCGAGGGGAGGGCGGCACCGCCCTCCCCTCGCCCCGCCCCCCGCCCCGCCCCCGCCGCCGCCGCCGCTGCCGGCTGGGAGCCCGCCGGAGAGGATGAGGAGGGCGGCTGTGCGCTGCCTGTCCCCGGTGCTGCCGCCGAGCCGCGGGCTGTGCGGGCGGGAGCCGCGGGGAAGCGGCCCGGCGGTGCGGTAAGAGGCGCACGTGGGGCGGCGGCGCCGGCTGATGCAACCCGGAGGGGGGGGAGGGTGAAGGGTGTTTTGGGGCGCGTGGGGTTGGGTTTTGGTGGGGGGAGGGGGTGATGGTGGGAAAACGTGCTTCCCGCCCGCCCCCCCACGCAGCCTCCGGTTTTTTGCCGTGTTTTTTTGCGGTTGAGGCGATGACAAAACGTGTCGTGCGTGTCGCCAGCTGGGACGGAGCTGAGCGGGTCATGGGCTTCTGCGAGGGTCGCGATAAACCGCTCTACACTGTGCTTTACCCCTGTCCCGTGGGCGCCTGACGTACGGACAGACAGACAGACAGACAGACATCTTTTGGGCGGTCTCCTCCTTGCCTCGCTGGGTGAGCATCATCCGCAAGCGGAGGAGAGCCGGCAGCCGCTTACCCAGACACTTTTTCCAGAAGGCATTCCCAGTTCCTGGCTGCCACCGGTTTTTCCGAGAAGCAGCGTGGCAAACGGAGCTCCTCCGTCTCCCCGCGGTTTTGGGTGGCATCCATGGAAAGCGGCTGGTTGGCTGCCCTGAGGGCTGGGGATGCCACGCCGTCTTGGCCCCGGGTGTGAAGGCCCCTGCTGCTGTCACCTCCTGGGAGTGGGGACGAGGGGTGGTGGATGGATCCCCGCTGCGCTTCCCGCGTCGGGGCTGGGCGAGCCACCTCATGGAGTAGCGCAGGCTAGCTGTGAAGTTTGGGGTTTGGGGTGTGTCAGAGCAGTGAGTCGCCTAGCAGTGAAACAAAGGTATTTTGGGTTTCTGTACCTGCCCGCTCAACACCAGCCTTTGCAGTTTACATCTGACCGTAATTTTGGTGATTAAAAATGTAGATGTGTAAGCATTTATTCCATACAGCTGACTAAGTTAGGTTTCTGCTGACGTGTTGGGAGGTTCATTATGCTAAAGATTTGCCTGTGGTTACTGTGTTGCAGCAGAATCACCGAGAATGCAAAGAAATCCTTGGCCTCCCTGAAGAGACAAAACCCTCGGCTTGAGCCGACGCTCGCCGTCGTTCAGGTAACGTGTGTCTGCGTGCGTGCTGGCTGGGAGCGAGAGATCCCCTGTGGTGCTGCTGCTCCTTCGAAAGTCCAGAAGCGCACGATGCTGAAAGCAACTTTCATTCAAGGGAAGTGGTAGGAGGAGGTCATCCCATCAGACTGTAGACAGAGGAGTTTTCAGGCTCGTACGCCCTGCTCCGGGTCTGCAGCAGCCACAGCAAACTTCAGGCTGTGGGAAGAGTTTGCAGAGGAAGGGAATGATTTTATCCCTTCCTTCCCTTGCTAACACAGTCTTCCCCGTTGCAAGGACAGATCGCCTTTTCCCACAGCTTGTCTAAGTTTTCTGACGTGCTTAAAGTCAAAGCAGTTGTTCTCAACCTTTATTTAGCTTGAAGCATTTGTTGCAGTCCTGAAAAAAGCATTTATGTGCCTGAAAACGTGGGCCCCCCCTTCACCCCCCGCCCCTGGAATCACATTGCCGGGCTGAGGGAAGGCCCTGCTGCTTCCTGCCAGCCTGGTTGCTCCTGGGCAGCTGGAGCTTACGGCTGCGTTGCTGCTGTCCTAAGGAGAGGGAAGCCACACTGAGAACTTCCAGGCACCTCAAAAGGGCCTGCGTGAAATAAATGCGCTGTGTAAAACGTCAGTGTCCTTTAGAAATAACAGCAGTTTCTTAGGTGAAGTAGTCTTGTGGTAACTGAGAGCTGTTGTATTGCTAACGCCTGGAAGAGCTTTCCTTTCCATCCCACTGGTGCTGCCACCTTGGTGATAGGCAGCCAAACTCACAGAGGAGCATTTCCATCCCTGCGAAGCTGAGAGATGTCCCTTCATCGCCTTTGCGGTGCCAGGGGTACAGGCAGTGCTGGGCTGGGAGGGGACAAGCCCTCGTCCTCTCTCAGGAGCTGCATCTCTCCGTGTCGCCTGTGCTCATAAATGCTCTTTTCTTCATCATCAGCAGTCTTGAATTATTTGGGATTAACACGTTGCTAAATTGTTACGGGCTTGAGCAAAAATCGTTTTGGGTGACGCTGGCGATGGTTGAAGCCGGCACTGGCAGCTAACAGCAATGTGAGTGGCTCTGCTCTGATGGGAAGCCACTGGCACCAGCTCTTGTGGAAAAAGCTACATAGAATGTGTTTATGAAATTGTAACAAACCCTTTTAATAAGATTTATTTTGGTCCTGTTGTCTGGGTTGGAAGACAGGTTTTATATATTACCACATAGCTGTGAGGAGTGTCTTACTCATTTTGTTACGAAGCCACTAACATTTCTGAGGGTGGAACCCTCACTGATCTGTTGGTAGGAGTCTTCTGGCTCTGGATACTGAATTCTCAGTTTCATTGTTACAATATATAAAAATATTTGAAGAGCCTTCTAAAATTCAAGACTAACTTGAAAGTAAAATTCAGTTGTAATTATTACAATTAAATATCATCATTTGTATGGTGCATATAGGTGTAGAGACCTCAGAGAGGAGGATTCCTGGGTGAGGTGGTCTCCCAGATAAATCTGCCCAGGAGATGCTTCTGTCCCAGCACAGGTGCCACACTGGCCACTGGGAGGAACCTTCCTTCTGTGTTGACAGCACTCCCTGTAATATACAATGATAATGATTTGCCTCATTTTTGGTGGTAAGGCAAACCAGTGCTGTTAGGTGATGTGGGGACACTGCGGGAAATGCTAGTATGCGTATTTTGTCCTTGTTACATGTGGCTGGATGGAGAATGGTATCTTCAGATACAGACTAGTGCCTTTCTTGAGCAGTAGATTTATGTTAAGGAAATGGCAACTCATGTCTATAAAAGCCAGGCTGATATCAACACACACTTAAACTGATCAAGCCAAAGTAAATTTACTGGATGACCTTCTGCTTCTTTCTTAAAATTTCTAGGCTTAGTATTTGTTTGAATACTAGTAGACACAAACATCCTCACTATGTTTCTTGTGCGTTAGTGCACTTGTAAATGTAAATTTATTGTTTTAAAACTTAGTTTCTGTTTTGTTCCCCTAGGTGCACAGTGATCCTTTGATTCAAGAAATACACAAGAACTTTGCCAAAGAGGTAAGCTTTAGCCGATACGCTTGTTATTAATCATGAGCTGCTTGCCTTTGGTAATTCTAAGTATTTTCTTTTGGCAGGTTGGTCTGCGTGTTATTCACATCTGCCTCCCTGAAGGCAGCGGCAAGGATGAGGTAACTGCAGTACCTGAAGGACTCTTCCTTTTTTGCTTTTTGCCATAAACTTGTATTTATTGCTGACATTCACTGACACTTTGACTAACATCTATGAAATCAAATAAGGGTTGGGACTGCCTTAGTTCAAGTAGCAAGTATTAACCCCCCTGTTGGCAAGCACGGGAAAACAGGGAATTAACGTGTTTGTCTGCTGTCCCCCAGCAAGCTGAGGCAGGATCAGCAGAGCAGCGTTTCGGTTTCGTGCCTGGTGTTTCACTGCAGCGTCCCCTCATGCCAGCACGGGTATCCTATTCTCCCACAGTTGCTCGTGACTGTAATTGATTCTTGCCCAAGTTCTTCAGGGAAATTAGATATTAATCGATTTAGAGGGGGAGGGGGTTGAATTTATTTGCCTGCTTATTGATCTTGTAATGCTGAAAGTGTGTATTAAAAAAAATCATCTACCCCAAATCACTCGAGGGCTGAATTCTTACCTTGTCGAAGGCACAGCACTAGTATCAAGTATGTTCTGAATATAGCAAAGCATATTAATATACATGGTCCTGAGGCATCTGAAAGTACAAACAGCAGAGGAATGTGTAGTGAAAGATGCCACTGTTCCCAGCCGGCCACCTTGTGCTTGGCGAGTTCGGTAATCCCGCAGGCTTGCGGGTTGTGGGTACTGTGTTGTATTTGGTACACTTTGTTTTTAAAATGTTACTGGCTTGCAGCGTCATCTCAAGAGCAGCTCTCAGATGTATCGAGAGGAGCTTACTCTGAGGAATTTCAAGAGTCCGGTTTTGTGGACGATGAGAAGTCAGCTACCCATTTAAGAGGGGTGGGCTTTGGAAATGAAGATCAAATACACTTTGCTGTTGGTAAATGTGCTTTATCTGCTGAGTAACACAGTAGGAGGAGATAGGTAAAATGTAGTGAGTACGCAGCAGTAGTTGCTGCTGACTTTGAAGTAATATCTCAGGAAGCGGCTGAGCTGTGTATGTAAAGAGAAAAGCAGGGCATTTTTGTTATTTGAAGAAAGTCGCATTCAGTAAAGTTGCTAATGGTTTGCTTGCTCTCCTGCTTACTCACTGTGACAAAGTTTTTTTCATTGTTAAAATCCACATCCCAGCTTGCATTCCCTGGTGTTTGGAAAGATGGGAGGGATTTCAATACGGTGCGCTTTTTGTTCTGCCATCACTGCCTGCGTACAGTAAAGGCAAGTTAATACAAAATTGCTCTACCCTGCATGAGTTCTAAGGGTTTTAAATGCTGTGATGATGGAAAGCCAAATTGAAGTAAAATGCAATGAAAATGGAAAACTGAATTACTTTCCCAGGAAGCAGGAATACATTTCAAAGTTCATTAGATTCAGGCTCTTCATGAGCCATGTTTCCTTTAATTGGTGTGTAGGCCCACAACATTTTGTAGCATCTCAGGATGTTTTTCTGGTATATACACTTATCCTTACTTTCTATTAGAATGTGTACCAGCTCCTTTGCTTTCAAATAGCAGAGGGTCTTAATACATATGCCAGTTTCTGTCTGAGAAGTCAGCAAACTAAAAGGGCATTTCTATACCAGTGACATGTTTGTATGATCTTTGTTAACATGAACTTAGCACGTTCTCTTGGTTCAGAGCTGCAGATGGTCGAACCCCTACCAAATTCCCCTGGCTTAATGTTGATTGCATATCAAGTGTTTGGGCTATAGAGTTCACAATTACATCGAATAGTTTACATGAAGAGCATTTTAGGAAGGCATGGTAGTAGCTAAGGGAAAAACCCTTATTTTCTGTTGGATATTGATCTAATTAAATCACACAGCTTTGTGGTGATTGCACACGGATTTTATTTACACGATGGAAAGATGTGCTCACATGATGTTTCTCACGAGAGAACTTCCACATGTTTTATTCCACTGTATTCTTCGTGGTCGCAGCAGAACAGCATGTATCGCTATGGACCGGGGTTGCACTTTAGCGATGAAGCAGTCAAAGATAGGCAGTACAGTCTCGGGTGTCAGATATGACCAGTTATAAAACATTTGAACTTGCATTTGGTTCAGTACTTAGAATTCATGAACTTTTGTGCAATGCCTTTTCAAATCAACCGTTCTTCACAAGATGACTGTCAGCTCTTAGGATCAGGGTGTTTTGGGAACAAAAATTGGTAACTGTATGCTGGTTTAATAAAGTGGATTTTCTTTTGTGTAACTGGTTACAACTTGTTGTCCATGTTCTGTGTTGGGATGTGATCTGGTCCTCTTTTGAACTATGTTGTAGCCAAGGCTTCTTATTTCTAAAAGCATCTTCTGAAGCCGTTACAGTGCCCAGCTTTTGCTGAGATTTGGAACAGTGAAAGACAAAATGCTTTTGGCAGGATAATGTTGCGTGATATGTGTTAGCTTTGCAAAATGTTTAGAGTCAGGGTGGCTTAATTTGGTAAGCCATGGAAATATAAAACAATGAAAGCGGGTATTGCTATTTTGTTTAGAAGTTTCAGTAATGTGTGAGGGAAGCACAGGTAGCCATAAGGTAGTTTTAAAATAAAGGTTTTATCCCCTTCTAATTAGATTATTCTGTTGTCTGGTTTTTTTCTAATCTTTAATGCTTTTTATTAACTTCCTAGATTGTCAATGAAATCTTGAGACTTAATGAGGATCCTAATGTGCAGGGCCTTGCCCTTGACCTCCCAGAAAGCTTATATAGCAGTAAGGTATTAAACGCTGTGAAACCAGAGAAGGATGTGGATGGGTAAGTGAAGCACTGAGAAATACTCAGAAATAATATTAGCAGACACAAGGCTGATGGCTCTGTAAAATCGATTTTCCCCTGTGCTTTCCATTAATGGATTCCTCAGTCAATGCGTCTAGCTGTGCTATTGAGCAGTGATGAAAGATGCTGCTGAATCAAGGAGAAGTCTTTTGCTCAAGTTGTTTTGATCGTTATCTCCTTGATCTTTATATACTGTATATTCAGGACATGGTCTTTTCAAAGAAATAAAAAATGAAGTTCTGACTTACTGACGATACTTCAGGTATTTCGGTACTTCAGTAATACAAATGGTAGTCACAAAGTACTAACACAACCCCCAAAATTTTCACAAGAACGATTGATGAAAAAGTCGCAGAGAACGTTTTACCTTCCTTACAGCACTCCCTCACAGTGGGAGAGTAGGCTATAATAGTTTGGACCCATTAGCACAACTTTCCAGTCAGTCTTGAGTTGCAATGCTCTCTGGAGAGACTGCCGGCACAACATAGCTGTCTGGGTTACCGTTCTGCTGCTCCCAGCTGCAGACTGTTACCCCCCCTTTTTTTTCCCCCACTTTTTTTCCTCTCTCCTGTTTTTTTTCATATCATGAAAAAAATCTGAAAACCTTGCATATTAGTTGCTTTTCTATTACCTGGGGTACCGGAGATTGACAGAGAATGGACAATTCAGGGCATCCTTATGTATGAGAGAAGGCAGCGCAGCGCCTAAGCACCGAAGTTCCCCCCGGCAAGGCAGCCTAAGCCCAGAAGGACATCGTGCCTCCAGCTCAGCGTGGCTCTGGCAGCGCTGGTCTGGTTCCCTGGCAGCCACTGAGGTGCTGTGGGTAGCCCGGTGATGTGCCCTGGGGCAGCCCAGTGTGCTGTGGGTAGTAAAGTGCTGCCTGTGTATCGCGGGCTCGTCTGTCTTGTTCTAGCTCACAGATCCCTTTCCTGGCCTCTCACGAGGCTCCCAGTTAGACAGGGTTTGTCTGACTGGGATGTGGGATGATACAAATCGGCCACAATACATGACTATCAAAAGATTTTCTTTTATGAGATGTGTTTGCTCTTGGGATTAGCTGTTGGCCATGTTGCAAGCTTTACTGAGGATTTATGTTACACAAACTCTTTTTCTTTTTTTTTTTTTTTGAATTGCCATATTTTTCCACTGCAGATTATCCGATGTGAACCTAGGACGCTTGGTACGTGGCGATGCCTTCGACTGTCTCGTTCCTCCTACAGCGAGTGCTGTGATGGAGCTTCTTGAAGATTTAGGTGAGACCTTCTATCGTAATTATTACATTAATTTTAGCCTAATTGATTTTCTCAGTTTTGCTTCTGACTGAGAGACAAATATAATCTCAGTCAAATATAGTAGTGTTTTCTGGTTTGTGTAGTTTTCCCATCCCATGTATATTTGTCTCCTGCGAGTGAGGAGCCTCCGTGAGACCTGAATGCAATATTTGCAGAAATGGGTCTCAGTCCTACAGGTTTTGGAGATTAGGCAGGGATTACCTGCCATCAGTGAATCTAGTCTCGCTGAAGCCACCCGAGACATCCGAGTCTTCCAAACCAAAAATACAAACATCACTTGGGGATTTCGCTTGGCAATTTTGATTAGTGTGAACAGCTGGAGAAATCAGGTCTGCCTGTAGATAACTGCGGAGCGAATCCTTTGGTTTGGATCGTGTGGAGTAAATGCTGGCATTGAAACGGCAGATTTAAGCAGGTGGCTGTAGGGAGTGTGGAGACGCTGTTAGCTGAAGGCAGCGTTTCAGAAGTAGCCTCTCTTCTGGTGATTCGTAACTGTGGAGAGAAGGATTTCTGTAACAGAACTGTGAGCGGGAGGTCAAACGTACTTGGTAACAAATACGAATGAAAGGATTCGTGCAAATAAAATACCAGGAAACCAGAAGAGCGGCATTTGCTTACTGGAATCAGAGAGTCACCAGGGAACAACTTAAAACCTGCGGTTTGCCTTACTGCCTGGGCTCGGGGAGAGCCGCCCGCAGCGGCCGAGCTGCTGCGGTTGCGCCGGGGCATGGCGCAGCCCTGCCGTGAGCCGCCTGGCCGGCTCTTCTGGGGGGCTTCCTTGGCAGGGGCTGGCCCGTAACGACTTGCCTTGTGTCGCGCAGGGGGCAAGACGGTGCTGCTGGTGGGAGCCGGCGGGGCGGCGGGGGCCGCCCTGCAGACCGTGCTGCAGCGGGAGGGAGCCGTGACCCTCGGCTGCCGGTGGAATGCCCCGCAGCTGCAGGCCCAGGTGAGCACCATCTCTGTGCCCGGAGCCCGGTGGTTGTCCTGCGTCCCCATCACCCGGCCATCCCGGCCGGCTGCCCGCCCGCGCAGCCCTGCTCCCCTTCGCAGCCCTTCCCGGGGCGGGGGGATGTGTCGCTGTGGTCACCGATAGCTGGCGTGGGGTTGGGACCTTCCCGCTTCTCCTTGTGCTTGCTCAGAAACGGCGCTCGGGCAAACAGGGGCCTCCTCCAGAATATGCCGTATGTAGCAGCAGCTGCTGTCACTTCAGTATTTTACACCGGTGGCTGTGAGAGAAAGAATCCAGGGGTGCAGTTTAAAACAAATGTGTTAGGTCTCCCTTTTTCTTTCCCTCTGTGCGAGAGAGAGATGCCCACTCTCTTCTCGTCCTGTGGTACAGTCATCTGTATGAACTTGCTTTCACTGACTTTGTGTCTTAGAGGTTTGTAAATGCTGCCTCTTTCAGAACCGTAGAATCATTGAGGTTGGAAAAGCCCTCTAAGCTCATCAAGTCCAGCCGTCAGCCCAGCACCACCACGCCAGCTAAACCATATCCTGAAGTGCCACATCCACGTGTGTTTTGAACACCTCCGGGGACGGTGACTCCACCACCTCCCTGGGCAGCCTGTTCCAGTGCCTGAGCACTCTTTCGGTGAAGAAATTTTTCCTGATATCCAATCTAAACCTCTCCTGACGCAACTGGAGGCCATAGGGACAAGGAGGGTCACAGTCTTTATTTTTAAAGAGAACTGTAAAAGGATGCAGAGAAATTCAGGAGCCTTAATTTGAAGGATTTCGTTTACAAGGTCTTCCCAGTTGCTTTTTGCAGAGCTTTCAGCCACAGCTTAGCAGTTGGTATGAGTTCTTGTCAAACTTCCCAGTTTGTTCCCGAGTCCCAAATTTCATAGAGTGACATAGGTGGGAGCGCGTTGTCCTGCAGGCGTGTGCGGAGATACCAGCTCCAGGTACCAGCTGTAGAAGAGGTGCTCGTACTCCGGGGCCCGTTTGCAAGTGTCGTGTACTTGGGAGCACAGGCCACACGGTGGCAGCCAACACAAAATAACAGCGTCAGCCCTCTGGGGTCTGAGGGCCGGGACAGGAGGAGGGAGCCAGTTTAAGCAGCTGTGGTGGTTAGAAAGTTCTCCGGCAACCCCGTGTTTTCACAGCTGCGGCTGTGTTTGTCAGGCTTGTCTCAGCTCCGGGCTCGAAGTGACTGACAGCCCTGAGGAAACAGCTGCCTCTCTCGGAGGTGGGGGCACTGTGAACGGAATACTAGCCATGTCTCGCTCTTTAATTATTTCTCGTTGCTTGGGGTTGTGCTAGAGGACCGCTTTGGGCTGGCTGGGCTGGGTCGCGGGGTGGCCGGAGGTGTTTCCAGTGGTTCGTATCAGAAGACTTGTGCTGCTTGTGCAGTGCGGTCGATATGCTGGCGGGAGATCTGTTTCCTTCCATCCAGATGCTTTCCCATGATCGTGCTTTGCTTTTTGGCATTCCCCGTAGCTTACCTCTCGCAGCAGGTCACTGATGGGAAACAGAATAGGAGGCCTAAGCAGGAGGCGGTCTGAGGCTTTGCACATCAGTCTTCCCAAGTTCATTTGAACTTTTGGCAGTAAAGGAGTTCCTGCCTTGCCTGGAGGACTAATCAGCAGAGCTCCGAGGAAACCTGCCTTCCTCGTCTGTAAGCCTGGAGCAGCGTGTCACCAGTAACCCTCAGAGCGCTGGTGAACCTGGCTCGATGAAACTCTGTTGTAGTTAGCTCTAGCTCTTAGAACAAACCTAATGCATGCAGGGAAAACTGTCCTGTTTCGCATTCCCAGAAGCTGGAGAGTCAGAAACCGAGCACAGGTTTCCTGCTGGACAACGACGCACTGCTGTCTTGTGGCAACCTGTGTTTGAAGTACAACGTTGTTAGATAACGTGGTCATAGCTGATGATACGAATTTATTTTCTCTTGCTCATTCAAATTGCTGATTAACTAAAAATAGTTTGAAGGCTCACAAGGTTTCTTGTTTTATTTGAATTTCAAGTAAGAAAATATGTTAGTCAATGTTGAGGTTTTTCCAAGACTTCAAAGAATTAGTTCATGTTTTCTTTTTACTGCACCATCCACAGACTTTAGACATGGCTATACACGTTTTGTTCTTCCTCTGAATGTGATACCTCTGTGGTAACAGTCTTTGTGCTGTTGTTTGGAAGTAAAACCTACGGCAGCGTAATAACTTCACTTACAAAGTGAGGGATGAGCTTATGAAGAGTATGAGCTTTTCAATGGGATGCATTTGTTTTGCGATATATACCAGGAAAGGAAAAAATGAGCTTAAGGGTAAATGTACCTTATTTGTCTTAGTCCATTGGCTGGGCTCATTTGCACTAAAGCCCTAATCCCGACCTTAATGATGTAATGGCTTTCTTAACTGGGTACCAGATTACGTTTGACTGCTCTCCTAATTTGTTCTTCTTTTCAAAGGATAGCACAACAACAAGTGTTTTCATTAGGAATTATATCGATTTAAATGAGACACACAACACTGAGGTTGTAGGTTTTTTTTATCAGATATTGTATTGCTACGGACTCGTTATTGCTTCTTTTAGCCACGCACTTTTGCAAAAATATTTTGAAAATGATCAAGAGGAAGGTATGTTTTAGTTCACCTTAGGAAAAGTCTAACAAAGTAGAGGTAGCTTTGCTGACAAACAGCATAATAACATCTACTATCTGAGTTAGTGTGCTCTTTTAGAGCAAGTCGTTTCTGTCCTATGGCAGGAAAAGGGAATAAAATAAATAATGGTACATTTTAATTTCCTTGCTTTGACCTGCATGAATAATGGACACACTTTGCATGTTCTTTTCCCTCCCCGCTTCATATTTTGTTAAGCTGAACAGATTATTAGTGTTTGGTTTCGTTCCATTTTGGGTATGCTTGACTTCAGTTAAATAATCGTCATGGCACAGCTGAGCCATGTCCTTCAACACTCTTGAGCTTCCTGGGTTTTCAAATACAATCACAAATGTAATAAAGCAGTATATTTCAGAAGGTTCTGGCACAGCTGTGCATAGTTGCCGTGAAGAAATGCTGTTCTTTTTTGCATTGATATGTTGGATGTAAGATAAATTATGAAGTAAGACATAAAGACTTGAGCATTTTGGTGGAAACAGGTAAGATGTTATCATTCTCTTAAGCTTTGTGTAGATAACTCTTCAAAGCATAGTCACTGCAGAGTGCCTGAAGAATGACTCAGTGACACACTTTCAGTTGTCATTTGAAAACAGGACTTCCCAAAAGTCGACTCAGCATTACAGGTGAAGAATGGGAACTGATGTGCTTGATCCTTTGTTATGTTAAAATTAGACTTTCTAGTTTGAAAGGAGGTTATCAGGTAGATGCAAGTTGAAAAATACAAATTATTTTCTTCCCAAAACACGGATAATACTTAGTACCTATAAGGAAGTTGAATTTTGTTTCAGTCGTCTAAATTCAGTCAGTCGTGATTTCAGCACATCATTTTACATGTAGTTTGTGTGTGAACCACATTATGCCTGTTTTGAGAGAACTGCTATCCTACAATTTTGTTGTAAAAGAAATGAACATTTCTCTATCTAGGTATAATTAGGAATGGAACCCTCGTTTGTAAAAGCCTGGTTGAGAAGTAGGAGAGTGGTTCAGCTGGAGTGCGTGAATGGGAGGTTCTTTTCTGGTCGGATAAGAAGCTCTTTTGGCCACAGTCTGCTTTTCCTTAGAGCCAACACTTCAGCTTCAGACTATTAGACATCTCTTAGTCATTTTCTGTCCTGTTTTTGCTGTCTTGATAAGACCAAGAGTCTTGGAACTGGCAGAAAAATACATTTCCTATCATAAGCATGTAAGTAAGCATGAAAGAACATGAGACCAGGTATATGGATCCCATAAAAGGAGAGAAGGAGAGGGAGGCTGTGTGAGAGTTTCTAATGACAGTGCTGTAGACAAAGTATTTCTGCTTCAACATTTTATGTGTGTCATATCTATTCCTTGCAGTTTGAAATTTATCTTCCAGCCTGTGAGCTAGAGGAACAGTTCCTAAAGCATGCATCATAGCTGTAGGCTTGAGCCCAGAGTAGAGACGGGGACCTCATTTTCACATGCGCTGTGTAGGGCAAGTGCGTTCAGGCCGATGTGGTAGGGAAGGGGCCGTCTGTATCTGGGCAGGAAGATGGTAGCAGGGAGCTGGTGGCTGCCCGCTGCGGCTCATCCCTGAGGATGGCAGCCAGCGGGGAGATATCGGAGCAGACCATGCATAGTCGTCCGGCTGGGTGGCCAACGCTTTGCAAACCTTGAACTTCCCGAGGCAGAGGTGGAGCTGGAAGAAACCACATAAGGAGAACGTGCTTGGGTGGAAAAAGTACCTGAAACTAGTCATTGGCATAAATAAGTTTCAAGATTTCAGAAAGTTATTGGAGTTGCTGTGATTGAAGTGGAACGTGGTCTGTAAACTGATGTGTACAATGATTTTTTTCATAAGGAGAGTTCTGAAAAAACTTTGACTCACGTTCCTATTCCTCATCCCATCTCTTCAATTTTAGCTGGCCTGACTTCAGACCGAGGAAATTGAGGGCTTTTACATTTAGTATATTTTTAATTTGAATGTGTATTTAGAAAGTGGCTTTTGTGGCAGTCAGTTTTAACTACGGGGCAAAATGGGTTTTCAGTTATCTGAAATATACTGCTACTTCGTACCATTATCATTAAATACTTGGCTGGAAAGTCTGTATTGTTGTTTTAACATTTGGTGTTCTGTCTTGGGAATGGGTGGTGCTTCTTAATCTGCTTCTGCTTAAATCGTGGTGGAGAGAGTCATATTTTGTTATGAGGTAAGGCTTCAGATTATTTACTGGCACAGCTCTTCCCAACTGAAAAAATATTTACCGGTGAGAAGGCCGGGTACTACTGGAGTATTAGCTTACTTTGTCTTCAGCCTATTGCCTAGTGCCCGGTAGGTGGTTTGGCACAATGCTTGTTGCTTCCTCTAACCTGCCTGGTGGGACACAGCTGTGCTGTCCACGGAGCACCGGGCAGTCAGTCACCCTGCAGCCACGCGTTCCCCCACGTGGGCATCTCCTCGGCCCTCTGGCCACAGCTGCCCGTAGCATCTGGTTCCTGTCAGATGCATCCTCTTTCTGGGGACCACACGGTGCCTTTGCTTGGCAGGTTGGGTGTGATGGTTTCGTAGGTCTTTTCCATCTCTAACGTCTGTGATTTGCTTCTGATGTAGGAGATAAGCCTGCACGTGCCTCCCAAGGCTTGCTGCTTGCTTTAGTGATTTACAGGCAGTCAAAAGAGTAGGTTACGGCAAGAAAGGAAAAAAAGCAGGGGAGGCTTGGGCACAACTTCTTGCGAGTGAAACCAAAATGCCCTGATGGAGATCACATAAATCTCTTCCAAGGACACCCAAAATTCTGTAAACAACTATTTTGCTTTCAATGGACTCAGTCTTTCAGTCAAAGAAGTTTCTGATTATAATTTTTTTTAAATACTCACAAGGGGGAAAAAGATTCTGTAATGTGTTTTTGAGATATACTTTTTTGACTCTCCAGGAACTTTTTCCATAGTTGCACATAAAATACTTCCTTATGGCAAGAGAATTACGATTGTGTCTGTGCCGCCTTTCTTCTTTTTTTTTCTTTACTTTTACTTTTTTTGTGAAATAAGGAGAAGGAAATCATGGGAAGGCTCTGAGATCAGCGTGTCTTCAACCCATAGGACAACTGTTCGCCGCCATGTCATACAACTTTTTTCATGCAGGAGGTGGGGCAGGGCACTGAGGCGAAAGGTTCAGCTGGTTTTCCCGTACGTTTAAGGGTATGTGCAACGTTAGCCATCCAAACTAGTGTTAACGCTGGCCTCAAAAATGATTGTGTTCAGCTGTTAAAAACATTTTTGAACATCATGATCGGTAGTCATAGAGATGAATATTTGGTCAGGTCAGTTGTCTTCTGGGGTTATAGTTATATTGGATCAATTCTGTCATAAGTATGTTGGCTGAATATTTGTCAAAATTATTACTTGTTGCATACAGCTCTCAGCTGGTTCATAGCTTCATGATGCCAAGTGGTGTGCAAAGCTCTTCGTCCTTGTCCCAGAGGCTTTGCATGGGATGACACACCTGACTTTCAGTATATGAACTATACCTGCTAGATTGTGAGTCACCATTTTGTTAGAAAAAAGACTGGATTCATGTGACGGAGAGTAATCACTGTTTTTTTCTGTGTTGATGATGTTGACTGTTAAGGCAGAGGCTCCATCCTTTTGCAGGGGCAAGTGGGTCTTCAGCATAGTATTCTTGGTACGCAAGTCATTGCAGCATCTTTTTATCCAGATTTGCTTGCAGATTCCTCAGTGTGATTTGACCTGACGCTGGTCAGGCGTTGTGACTTCTAGGAGTGTCGTGTAAGCTGATATTCGCCCCAGATGCAGGACTGTAAGCGGTTTGGATAAGGCTGAATGACTGCTGAGACTGTACGTTTGCAGGCAATCACAGGAGTCTTGCAGGACTTCTGACTGGAGCCTGGGTCAGCTCATTGCGTTGGTCATTTGTCAAGCAAGTAAATCTTCTCCCACGCGTTTGGCTTTGTTTCCACATGTGGATCTCTAAGGAGGGTTAGGCCGTCCTCATGTCCTCTGAGGGGAAGACGGGGCTATTTCAGCTTTCTGCCTTTTCCACCACAGCTATGCTCTTCGCCCCTCCTGGGTGCTTGGCTGTGCCAAAAACCTGCTATCCTGACAGGATTTATAGCTGTTCTTTCTTGGCAGTGTTGGGCAGGGTTGCGTCAGAGCACTTGTGGCCAAAAAAGAAGCTGGAACACTTGTCAGTCACAAATCAATTCATAGAGAGGCTCACTGAGTTTGTGACACTTACTATTAATTTACATTTTTCAAAATATTCAGAAGATCACTGTATCTCTGAAGTAATTTTTGTGTTCAGGCTTGAGGCAGCACTGTGCCCGTATTTTTTTTTTTTTAGTGGATCTTCATTCATCTGCCTCTGGTGCCGTCGCTTCTTTCATAGTGATTCTGATAATTGGTACAGGGCCCTGTTTCCGAGGAGGGAGGCAGGGAAGACACTTATGTCTTTGATTATAAGAATTTTTGTAGTAACCGTTTTTGCTCCAACATCTGTCAGGTTGATCTAAATCGGAGGCACTGATTAGCAAACATGAACTGAGAAGGAAAAAAATGCTTTAATTGGTATTCTTCAAAGGCATTGATGTTTGCAGATCAGGTCATCTTGCATTCCTGTCAGCTGGCCTGGTTTTCTATGGTCAGATAATCTGACTGTACTCTTTATAGTTGCCTATTTACTGATTTCAACTGTTCTCTTTCTTCAGTCTCTCAAAGTTATCTTTTTGGACAGGACTTTACGCAATGATAGGGCTTTTTCTTTGAAAGTATGTAATCCCCATTAAATATTATTGGTGCAGACTCTGACCCTACTTCCCCGATTTCACAGTTTGTTTACCTGATTTCATTTTAAGTGCTATTGTTCTGAAGTTTTGTCTGGGGTAAGAATCAAGCTATCAGTTTGGATTTTTTTGTTGTTGTCTGCAAATACTTTGCTCAGAAGACTATTGATGTATAAGTCTGAATATTATAAGATGCGTATTCAACAATGTATTTCTAACGTTAAATGCGTGTTTTGTTTCTGGGGGGTGTTTTGGGCTGTCCCTAGCTTCAGCATGCGGATGTGGTGGTATTTGGCAGTACAAAACCCGATGATGTTCCTGTGAGCTGGATAAAGCCTGGAACCACCATTATCAGTTGTGCTCCTGACTTGCTGTCAGGTAAGAGGCGTTAAAAGATAACGGTTTTTGAGAGTGATGTATGGCAAGCCTTCAAGATAAGTGTGTGGCATGTTGGTAACAACGCCATGTGGTTGAAAGCTACATCTTAGGAAGAGGGCCTTTAAAAGTGGGTGTTTGTGTACTGGGGGTGTATACGTGTGTCTCTGATATATAAATAAGAGAAAGATGTCGGGTGAGGGAAGAAAGGCTGGAACAGATTCTTTGTACTAGGATGGTTAAGTGACGATCCTGTGGACTCAAAGAAATCAGAGGGAAGACTTTTGGGTCATCAGATGAGCTGTTATTTAGTGCTGTCTTGTACAGTGTGTTGTCCTTTACTTCAGTGGACTCACCTGGAATGTGGGGGAAAAGAAGACGGACAAAAATATCAGCTGCAAAGTACTGTGAAGCTGTGTGCAGAGAATGGTACAGGAGGTAGTAGAGAAATCATATGTAGCTAAGAACAGGCAGAATGTCTCCTGCAGTAATTACTTCTACAAAATGGGTTTGGATTCCCCTCCCTCCTCCTCCCCTGACTGGTTGGGGAGGGGGTACATGTTGATTAATTTCTCAGTTTAAAAATGCTACAGGATTTTATTAGGAATAAAACTAAGAAAGTTTCCCAGAAGTTATTCTATTCTACTGCTAGAATTGCATTTCCTATAAAATTCCGTAAGTCCTGTGAAGATCTCTAGATAATTTCTAGATTTTCCATATGTGTATGAATCTGACTGTTCAGTCTCCAGTTGGGATTATGCTGTGAACGAACAGGAAAATAAGGAAGTGCATGGGTAGTATGATTGGTTAATAAGTTTTTCTACATCTATCACAAGTGCGCTTATTGACATCTATTGACAGAAATCTGGGGAAATTGGCATAAGGCCAAGGAAAACTAATTGTATTGTTCTTAAACTAGGGATATTCCCTAAGGACAAATTAAGCAGACGATCTGTGCAGAGCTAATGCGAGATCAGGCTCAGAATAAAGCAGCTGCTGTTCCCATGCAAAGCATGGCCTTAGGAAGAGATTCCTTTCCTTGTCTTTCATAATATCCTCTTGACTTGAACATGTGCTGTGGGTGTGGAAGATCTGGGTTATTATTCACTTAATTGTCTGAAGGCATTTGGGCCTTCTTGCACCTCCCAGAATAGTGCTCTGATCCTATGAGGATCTCAGGGGTGGGTACCAAGCCTTGTCCCTTGCTGATGCTGCACAAGTCATCCAAAAATAATTCATGTTTTCTTTTTCCTAGCTTAGTGATTAGGAGACTCCTTGCATCTTTCGTGCCCACTTGTTTTGTGTAGGGATTGTTGGATATAATTGTTAAGTGTCTGTGGGTCAGAGCTTGGAGCATAAGTCTCTTCAGCAAGTACCCAGCCTACTAGTGGAACATACTCTTATGTGAAGGAGGAATGGGGAAGAAAGGGGAAGGGGCAGAGGAGAGAGGGAAAGGTGGTACAGCAGTAGCACCTATAAATAAATTAATGGAAATGAATGGCCCCTCCTCATTTTAATCCTTGTAAGCAGAAACCTCTTAGGTGTCGGACTCGGGGTAGAGGTGCAGGTCCATGAAGGCAGGATGGGGTGCAGGTCCAGTTCAGCCAGGCACTGAACTCTTCTGGCTCCGTGTGTGAGTCCCACATCCAGATACCTAGTTCTCTCCTTCTGTTGCAGAGGGAATCAGGGTCATCGGAGACCTAAAAGTTGTGCAGTATAACTGCATGCCATGTCTGGAAACTTAAGTATCTTCATGCCTTAATTGCTTTATAGAAATGCAGATAATATTAGTGTTTCCCTTCCCTAACAGAGGGCGGTTAGGAAAACATTAAAACATTCATTCTTAAGGCAGAAGACGTAAGATATGACGTAAGCATATATATTTCTTTGCATTTTTCAAGTTGTAGCAGTAGACTGTTCTAAGTACAGCCTGTCACTGGAAAGGCAGCATGAGATTTTTAGCAAGATAATTTAAAGAGAACTTATCTACCAAATCTCCATCTGTCTTTACAGTTATGCTTTTGAGATTGTCAGAATCTTGGAGAAACTCCGAAAGAACAGCAGAAATGCATTTTAGCAGCTTTAAAAAGTGCTGGCCTCAAGACTTACTAGAGAGGTACATGAAATGCAGGTGTCTGTTTGACAGGAAGAATGCACTTAGTTTAATTGAAAGATATTTATTAAAAGCCTATTGTAGAGCAGTCATGACCTTGGAGAAACAACTGAGTCTTACAACTGACTTTTCAATGTGTGGTGGAATCTGGCTGAGGTGCTTGGAAATTGTTCTGGACTTTTTTGTTGCTTCAGAGATGTCCAACTAACATCTGTGGGGTCACAGGAGCTAAATGAGGCCTGAAAGCAACAATGGCCATGAAAGAACTTTAATTCTTGCCGGATAATGCCTAGATTTCTATGTTATGTAGGTATACATGTAGTCTAACACATTCACATGTTTTAAAAGCACTCAAAATTGCGAGGATGTAGGTGAATTGAGCAGCTGTAAGGATGTAAGCCAGGAGAGTAGAGCTAGAAATGCTTGCTCCAAAGTGGCAGAATTCTTTTTCAAGTATTTTTTTTAATTTGAACAAAGATTTTTAAATTAGCACAGTTGCAAAATGTTCTACAATTTCTAGCAGTGCAACATCTTATTCTGCTGTACTAATGATCTTGGAATCAAGTGAGTGCTGGTAGTGTCTTGCAGGAAAATATATGTAAAGGTATAGAAATGAAAATCAAGTTTCTGAATGAAACTTAAGGATGCTAAAATTATTTGGGATTTGATGTCCAGCTCCTTTGGAGTCACTTGAAAGCTGAGGCCCACGTGGTTTAAGGACATTAGTGGGAAATTCAGCCATTTCCCCACCTCTGCTCTCTTCCAAGCTGCCTGAGCAGACAGTGCATGACAGCAGCTCTCACCCAGCCACACGCTGGGGTACGAAGAGATGGGCGGATGGGCCTTCGCTGGGGTGGAGGAGGGAGCACAATGTCTGCGGTTCAGCTGATCTTCTGGCCATAATCCAAAGCAGAAAGTGCTATTCCAGCTCCATCTGGAAAATTTATCCTAGGAGAGCTGTTGCAATCCTGTGACTGTCTTACTAGCTCATGTGTGCATGACTTTCACCTCTGGCTTCACCTTCACCCCTGCAAAAGCCTGCTTAGTCGTTTGTGGCATGAGTGTGTAGCATAGGCAGCCCGAGAGAAGTAGTTTGTTGAAGGGAAATGTCTAATTCTGAGATGTATTTACACGCATGCTAGCTCTGCCCTGATAAAGAAGTCATAGTAAGCCAAATAACATTAAAAGTCGAAATGTTTCTGTGAAGCACAGCTGTCTGAAAGGGGGTTTTAAACTTCATTCTTTCTACTTCATCTGTCTCTTTGGCAACTCTCCCAGCCTGGTCTCAAAGCAACAGTCAACTTCTGACTCTGATAGACTGTTCCAGTAAAACTCCTCTGTCTGAGTCTAAAACTGAGCATCTCCAGAAGATTTTTATTTTTTTCTTAAATGGCAAGTGTTAATCTGAGTAGAAGGACTTTTCAGACACTTTCTTAATTAGAGTTTAATGTCAGGACTGTCACCTTCTGCTTGCTTAGCTTTGTCACTGATGCATAGATGCCTGCTGGCAAGAAAATTCGAGAGAGGATTAGAAAACACGCTGAATGTGTGAGGCTGAGGGTGGCTGCAGAAAGGGTCTCTTGCTCCCTCGGTGATGGGTGTGAGAGCGAGCTGGAGCTGGGTGATGTGTGGTGGGCTGCGGTGCAGTGCGGTGGGCTGCTCTGCTGTGCTGTGCTGGCTCCTCCGCATGCCTCTGCCTGCTGCTCCGGCTCCAGCTGGAGGTTTCAGTGCCCTGCCTCCACCAGGACCCTTGTCAGGAGGGGTGGTTGTGCAAGGCAACGTGAGCATTTTATGATCGGTGCAGATGGGGGATGAGTAGAGTGAGAGCTTGACCAGGTCAGGGTTTGTGCTTCGGTTCCCATGTGGGGGAAAGGTTAAAGCTGTCAGCGTACACTTGTTATTTTTTATTACAATTATGTCTACGCCCTTCAGAATGCGACTAGGGCCTTGATATGCCTACAGAGACTAGGATGTGAATTCTGGAGAAATTGTGTCTAGATAAAAGTCAACAAGCAACAATAGAAGAACAGCAAAAAGAAGGATTACAGGAAAATGACAAAATAATACATTTAGTTAGGGTAGCTAATGCATGATTACTATAGGATATATTGCTACTGGAAACAATTATAGCTGTCTCTAAAGTCGGAGTCACTCTGAATTGTGTAGACTCTTCAGAATATCTACTTTTAATGTCACATTGATGAAGATAACTTTTGCTGCTCAAAAAGTTTTGAATATTATGATTCCAAGTTATAAATTCCATTGGATAATAATCCTAGACAGTATTTTGTGTTCATTTCATTGTTCTGTCTCACTGTAATGGGTGTGTGGAAAAGACGAGTCTTTAGCATGCTCATTTAGGTGTTCTCTTTAGAAATATGTATACCTTTTCAAATCCTCACAGCTGTCTAGCTTGCTTTTTTTCTTGTGGCCAAAAGCAATTATTTGGAATTAATCTCTGTGTTTCCTTATTTTCTTTTTCAAGTGGATGTATGCTTCGTCATATGCATGCATGTGTTTGCGTTATATGCTTCAGAGCATACAGTTGCTCTCTGATTTTCGCACTGTATCCATCCTCCTGGGTGATTTTATTTGAAGTGTTGAAGAAGCTACCTGTAATTTTGTCAGTGACATTGTTAAATTTCAAGTCAACATTCAGAAATTTGTTGCTTGGCCATAGCTTTCGTATACACATACTCCCACTCACAAAAGCTTTGTGATTTATTAGTTTGATACTTCTGTTTTCCAGAGAAACACAGCTACGGTCAGCAAAACAACCATGCTGCTGAAAACGCTGTTGGTTCTCTGGCAATAGCAATGCGAATGCAGGTTAGTGTGACTTCAAACATTGGAAATTTGCTGCTCTTTCTGCAAGTTGTAGAAAATACTTCTACAGTTTAGATTGTAATTTTTTTTTTTCTCTTGTGAACATGTTACCTGCCTTCCATTTTAACAGCAACTCTTAATCAGTCAGTTAAGGTGAGTTGTGCCTGATACGTTTAGTTAAAGAAAGGTAAATTAAAAATCAAACATGTCATAATTCTGTTGATTACAGTAAAGTTTGGCAGAAGCATTTGTATCAATAGACTAATGTTACTTATTCTGGTAGGACAGTGAAAATTAATTATATCTGCGCACATTTTTGTGATGTGATGGATAGAGGGTCCAAAAGTTTGTTGTTTTATGTGGAAGCAGTGTCAGTCAGCGAGTGAACAGTTAATATCTTCCATTATTTTGAAGGTGTGAGAGAAGAATAGAAATTCTCCATAAAATCTCCAGGTGCCTAACTGGAGACTTTTCGCTGCCACTTATGTGGTCATGGTCTTGTTTCTTTTTGAAATGTGGACAAACAATAGGACAGTAATAGTGCAGTGATTTTTCTTTCATCCTAAACCCATGAAACTGAAAGATTTTGAAGTTTGTTTTTTTGTTAGCCTTTGCCGTAGAAGTTATTATTTTGACATACTCTTGAGATCGTTTGAAATTAGTGTTCAGCATTTATGATGCAGCTGGTGTGTGCTGTTTTCTTGTTTAAAAACAGAACATGGTAAAAAACATGGAGCGATGGATCCAGTCCCAGCAGTACAGGAAGTGGGACCTCCGCTGCTTGAAACTGCAGCCCCTCTCCCCAGTGCCCAGGTAATAAGCGCTTTTTACAATTAAAAAAACCAAAGAGCAGGCGAGTGTTAAATGTGACAATGAACCTAAAAATGCTCTGTGCCTAATTACTTTTTAATCTACTTATGTGGACTATCGGTTGTGCCATTTTGTTGTACGCTTCATTCTGACCATGTCCCTCTGTTTCCTATCAATTTTTAATTTTATGATGTGTATTGGAGCCAAGCTTTATAGAATGAAGACCTAAAGCTGGAAGGTTTCATTGAGGGAAGGAGGGTGAAGCCTTGTGTGACATCAACAGAAATACAAAATACAAGAAGTTCCTAATCACTAAACCCTAATGTAGGAGGTGTTTAAGGATCTAGTTAAGGCCCAGTGGTTTCAATGACATTTGATCTTCTATTTATTTTCTTCTCTCAACAGAAGTACTTTCTTCTGCTGTAGACTTTTAAATTCCTGTGTGAATGTGAAAAGCAGGGAGCATATTTATTCTCATAGCCAGAATTTTTCCAATCAGTTCCTGTCATTCACTTCCCAAGGCCCACATCTGGGCCGCAGGGCTTTTGGGTCTGCCTTGGCTAAAGTGCTTTGCTGGGTGTTGGTTGTGTTGAGCAATGGACAGAGGAACCAGGACTTGAAGTGAGGTTCTGCCATGTTGAAAAGCTTTTAAATTTTTGTGTACTTATTTGTATGCCTACTTCTGGACCACACAGATGATGAAGGGACCTCACATTGGAAGAAGGACAGGGAGAGCTGGAACTGCTCAGTCGGGAGAAGAAAAGGCTCCAGGGGATCTTATCAATATGTATAAATACAACCTATGTAAATACAAGGATACAAAGAGGACAGAGCCAGGCTCTTTTCAGTGGTGCCCAATGACAGGACCAGAGGCAGTGGGCACAAACTGAAACAAGGGAGATTCCCTCTGAACATTAGAAAACACTTGCTGTAAGGGTGACCAAGCGCTGGCACAGGTTGCCCAGAAAGGCCGTGGAGTCTCCATCCTAGGAGATACTCAAAAGTCACCTGGATCTGGTCTGGGGCAACCAGCCCTAGGTGGCCCTGTGGGCATGGCGGTTGGACCAGATGACCTACAGAGGTCCCTTCCAGCCTCAGCCACTCTGTGATTCTGAATCCCTCTGCTGTGTTTTTGGAAAGCTGTAAAAATTGTTTTCTTTTCTAAGCATTTTGATTCAGTTTTCACTGTCTCTTACAACAGTTTAATGGAAATGGACACAATTGTAATTTAAAACAGAGATGCCAAAAGAACGAGTTTTCAGTTGTACCCAGGGGCGCAAGGGGGAAGAAATGCTTGAGCTTTTCCTGGGGCACCATGTAACAATTCTAGAATTAAAGCCTGAAAAATCTACCCTTAAATAATACGGTTAAAAGGTAGATTAAAGCATGCGATGTCATGAGTGTGATGGTGAAAAAACTCTCAAAAAAGTATTCCCAACCCTCTCTATGACATGTGTTTTTAGCACATGAATATTTACATAATTAACCTATAATGGCATATAATATAACCAGTAATAGGACTTCCATTTATTTGCTATTATAGTTTTATGTCTTTTTTTTCTTTTAAATGTAAAATAACTCATCAGATTGAAAGTATCCTGCAATAAAGTGTAATCTTGCAGTAATACACCACGCTGTGTGGAAACAGATGGAGTTTTCATTAAAAACAAGGCAAAGCTGCTTAAGCACTAAAACTAGGAACATCTGCATTTTGATTTCTGTGAGATCTGGGTGTTAACTGAAGTATTTCCAAAGATACTGGAAATGGAGCAGAAGATTTTCTTACAAATGTGCAGTAAAAAAAAATTCCAGCACCCAGGCTGAGTAGATGTGGAGCCTTCTCCCAGTTTCTAAATTTTCCCATATTTCATAAATAATGATTTTTTGCGTAACAAACCTCATTCATGCAGAAGAACCAGTGTCGCACATTTCCAGCAATGTTGAATAACGTAACTCATTGAATAATTCTGTTTTTTTCAATATAGAGAAGGTATTGTCAATCAAAGAGAGCCTAGCTACAAATGTAGACTTCTGAATGATAGTTATGATCAAATTTTTAATTTCCTGTGTTTTAGAAAATGCATTTACCAGAAATAATAGACTAGACATAAACATTTTGTATGTGTTGTTTAGCCTCAGTAGTAGTTAAGGTATAAATGTCAATTCATTGTGAAATTATGCCTTTTTCACTTTGCTGCATGTATCAGTGTGCAATCACAGCGTGCAATTGATTTAACAACAATCAGTTGTTAAAAGTCTAGTTGCTTTGAATATTCTTGAGGGACCTTAAGATGGGAAAATGACGACAGCAGTGGTTTTACCAATGGAGAACTGTTAGCATCCACTGTCAGTTTTATTTGGCTTCAATAAATATTTGTAATTTTATTTATCTAGAAATTCTTTACTTTTTAAATTATTTATAAGTGTACAGCTTGGTCAGTTTTGCTTCTTCCACTTTTGCCAGTAGTGGTACCTGCATAGTGGGAAAAGCCTGACTGTTTCTTCCAGAACTGTGAGAGGGAGGTGTTTGTGGCCCAAGAGCTGAGGGAAATAGGAAGGGCTGAGATTGCTGCAGGGAGTCTTGGTAGCCTGGCCTGAGACTTGAAATAATAGCTTCTGTCTTTTAGTAAGGAGGCTGGTATATTTAGGAGGGAGAAAAAAAAAAAAGGCGGATAAACTTTCTGTCTTATTAGTCTACATCCTTATCCCCTTGCCAAATATATCAATTGTTTTAAGAGGAAAATAGTCACCCTACAGATTTTTCTTGTTTAAACCTTTAAGGGACCACACTGTCATCAACTGACCCATATTTTTCTGGGACTCAAGTTGTTTATATAGAGAGAGTTCTGAATGAAAGCTTTAAATATTCTTTGTCATGTCATGTTTGTAAGCCACTCCATCCTGTGTTCTCGATACATTTTAATGGCTAGTTGTGTTTGAAGTAATGCAGAAGAAAATCAAAGGTAGATCCTTCTATGCAAGAGGATGTACTTAGTATGTCTTTGAAAGTAAGCAGATTCCAGGTTAGTATATGCAATGAAATGGTCTGCAACCCAGCCGTTGAGGGCTGTGATTGAGAAGCTCTCTTGTCCTGTAGTGCTGGGTTATCTCAGTGTTTGGCTGGATGATTTCTGGGTTTCACTTAGCTGCTGCAGGGTGCAAAAGTGGGATAGCAGAGAATTAGAATTGAATAATGGTCCCAGTTTAGGATATCCTCAAAGAATTGGAAGCAATTAAGTTGGCACAAACTGATTGTTTGGTGGTGGATGCAGAACAGCTGAAGTCCACACCTAGAATTGAGATCTGGCAGTAGTTCTGTGCTCATATGTGGATATTTGAGGTCTTGCAGACTGTTTGAAAGTTCAGGACATTAGCTTTGATGCCATTGCCAGATTCTGTCTTAAAAATAATGTAATCAACTGAAACTGCAGGAAGGAATTTAGCCTGGTTAGGCTGGAAGTAATTAATCTCTTGGTAATTTTTTAATTTGCTTTTGTGGTGGTGTGAGCAATTCAAAGCCAAAGGACGCAACTCCTCACATCTTGTGTGCCAGGCCCTGGACTTTACTGCCATGGGAGCCTGCAGCTGCTAAACACTGATGTGAACTCCGGGGGCAGCTAGGTCAAGCTCACAAACGAAAATCCATGAAGGAGTGTGAAATCCAAAGACCCCAGGTGGTCTAGGTTAGGAATTGCAGACACAATAGTGTCCCCCAGCCTACAGCCACCTCCTCTCAGACAGTTCTGCCATGTGTGCTTGCTCCAGGCTTGTTCTCTTGCCTCAGCTGCCACTCGCAGTCCTTGCTGGAAATAGTTTATAAGCTCACGGGACTTCTGGCCTGATCCCTGCGTGTTAAAATTTTGCTATGTGACCATTTTCAATTTAGCTGTGTTTTAGAAGTGCGTGAGATGATCCTCAGATGCCTCGTTCCCTTTGGTGCCCTCACGGGGGAGCAGCGAGGCTTAGCTTGGTTGGTGGTACCCTCTGATGAAAGGCGCTACACGCACAAGCATCAGATTTAGCTAATGTGTTTAAGTGACTATTGGGCAAGGAATGTATGCACTTTTTAGTAAAGTGTATGTGCTGAAATATACTGGGAGGGAGGAGAAGAAAAACAAAACCAGAAACATCCATTCCAGTGGGACGTGCTTGACCATCCAGCAGACACGTCTCTAGCTTGATATGAAAGCATTACGTAACATTTGGAATACGATTAAACGGGAGAACTCTGTGTAATTGTAACAATTAACAAACACTGCATGTGATTTTCAATGTTGCATTAGGTGTTAGCTAATATTTAGGTTTGGTTAATAAAATGTGTGAGGGGATTGAAAAACCAATTACAATAACCCTATTGTTGGAGTATTTGCTGTTGTTTTGTGCTCTGTCGTTGACCACCTAAGCTGAGAGAAATCTCCTGACTCCTATTTGTTTTCTTTTCCAGTGATATTGAGATTTCCCGAGCGCAGAGTCCAAAAGCTGTTGATGTGCTTGCCAAGGAGATAGGATTGCTTACAGATGAAATTGAGAGCTATGGCCAAACCAAAGCCAAAGTACGTTTGTCCCTGCTGGAAAGGTTAAAGAATCAACCAGATGGAAAATATGTTCTGGTCGCTGGGTAAGGACGCATAGCAATGTCATTAATATCCACCCTTTGCACTCATATTGATATAAATGTGCAGCTTACATCTTTTTTAATGCACTTCACAAATAAGAACCCTGAATGTTTACAGCTGTACGTTGCTGTCTTCTGAAAGCGAGCAGGTTTTGAAATTTTTTGAAGTAACACAACTTTTTTTTCAAACTGTTGTTACTGAAGTAAAGTGTGCTTTATAAAACACAGTTTGTTCTAAGCTTCTTAAATGTTGTCTGTTGGTGTGTGGAGTTTTTCTTACTATTTTATCAGAATTTTGAACGTTTAACTTGAATATTTAAGTCTGCATGTATTGTGGCTGTTTATAAATAAACTTTTACAGAAGCTACATGCTAATCTGTTGATATTAACAATAAATACTTTTTTTATTGCAGAACAGATTACAAAGTTAAAAAAGCCATGTTTTTTCTCTGAAATGTAGACATGTCTCCAGGCGGGCTTATCCTGCTCTCTGTTCCCACGATTATGGCAAATGCTGTGCTCAACAGGAATTATGCGCTTCTCTTCTGAAGAGCTACAGGGTTTTTCTGTGTTCAGTGACAACATTTTTTTTCATTCACCTGGTTTGCTAGGTGAAGTTCAAACTTCTAATTGTGAACAAACATGAAGGTTTTCATTAATATTTAATTTGCAATGTATTCTTTGTAATCTGAACTAATCTAAAATGGTTGCTTCCTTGTAAGAAAAACCAATCAGGTTGAAAATATACCTTTAGGCAGATGCAGAAGGAGAAGGCTGTTCTTAGCTGGCTTGATCTACCAGTTCCTCAGTTGCGGTAGAGTTTTGCAGACTGTTTGCTTTAGTACCTTCCTGTAGGGGCAACCTGGTTTTCTGGCACTATCTGAGACGGTGTTGTTGTAGACCTGATGTTACAAAGCTGAGGCAGGCAAGTTATGAAGCTGTCCTCAACGCTGCATGGTGGAACTGCAATGTATAAAGATGTTCTTGGAGAATGCTGGAGCAGTTGTTTAACAGAAGGAAATAATAGCTGCTTGAGCCTCGTTTCCTTCGGTAGAGTTTTATTTTGTGTTTTGCTGCTTTGGAGAAAGAAAAGCAGACTCAGCATTTGGCTGAGTTTGGAGAAAGTTGCTACCACGTACTTTCAGGCTTGCGTTGTCAACTGCATCACTTGGGCACCATGCTGCAGGCTGTGCCAGGCTTCTCTAGCAGCAGACTCTCCCAGGAGCAGAGCTCCTTTGAAAGTGTCTGGAGGTGTAAGATAGCAGGATGCAAAGCCCCATTCGGCAGGATTTTAGTTGTGTTAGATGGCATGCACCAATGCTTACATTTCTTCACAGCGCTTTGTCTCCCAGTCTTCTTCAAGGGAGGTATCTCAGGCAGTTGTCTGAACGCTGTTCTGTTGGCGCAGATAGAAGTGTATATCCATGGGAAAGAAATGGGGAAGTTTTGACTAGCAAAGATGAAAAGTTGACAACAAATAGAAAATTGTATCTACTTATGTTTATGTAACGTGTAAAGACTGAATGTGCTTCGCGGACAAATGGCTGGGTTTGGTACCTACACAACTTGATTATGCAGTGTGTTGCTATTTGTAACTTCTCTGAAGTCAGTGCGTTTTGTGGAGTGAGTACAAAGCCGCATCTGCTGCAGGAGGACTGCTTGGGCAGGGCGGCTGCAATAGTGGGAACGTTCTCTTCCGAGAGAGTTCCAGGTTTGACTTTGACGTGTTCTACATATAAAATATAGATGTCGTTTGTGTTTATGTGTTCTCAGCTCCTCTCATTTGCTCAACTGACTGTAGCAGACAATGATTTTAAGAAAAGTGGGGAACTGCATCTAGTGGGGAAACATTCAGTACGGTGAAAACTGAATACCACCCAGGTGTGGAAACTGGGAAGTGAAATAATATCCTCAGTTACCTGCTTCATCTGCTCCCTGCCAAGGCAAGGTCAACCAAACCCTGCTATTTGGATTATTTTGTTTGTTCACAATAGCCAAAGACATTTAGAAATTGTTTTAGGATGATGCAGTATAGGTCTTCAGAATAAGTTTTCAGTGCTTCAGAGGAAACATTTAAGATATATGCTTATACTTCAGGGTATTTGGTCCGATGGAAGTATTTATTGTGTATGATGTGAACTTTTCATATGTGAAGGGAGTGAAAAGTGTGTGTGTGTATTCAACAAGCTGCAAAATGTCCAATCTCCATCCATGATGCAGCCAGTGACATTTGTGCCTGTAATTCCCATTGGGTTTAAATGTTTGGTGATGTCTAGGAGTTATAAGTATTTGCTGCAGATGCTCTTCTAGTTTATTCCTGATGTGCTAGAGCCCAAACTTGTTTTGAATAGCAAAAGGCAACCAAATGTACCTTTTTTATCTCTAAGGATAGCTGTATTTATGGCTTTTAAAAAAGTTGCTACTAACTGGAAAGTCTTCTTTGCCCTTTCTGAAAGTACACAGATACGTCTAAATGCCTCATCCAATACATACTTTGTATGCTGAAAAATTGCAGTTTGATTACAGATCATGTCACCCCAAAATAGGATGAAGACTGAATTTCTTCATAACTTCCATTTTCTTCTGTGTGGAGAGCATTCTTTTCACTTTTTTTCATTCACACTTTTTTTTGTGTGTGTGACTTGCTGTAGGGCTCATGTTGAGACACCTTGGGGTCAGAGCCACGCATTATCATGGAGTAATTAGCTCCTGGGCGTCAACTGCCTGTATACAGGCTTTTAGCATGCTAAAAAAAAATTATGTTGCAGGTTATGTTAACTCAAACTGCCTCCCATTCACTGCAAGCTGAGAGCATGCAAATGAACAAAGCTTGTGCATGACCTAGTAGCTAAGTTTAGTGCCTAGGGTAACTTAATCATGCATTCAAGCATGTAGATAGCATACTCATAAACATAATATGAGACTACATCTAAAATTTGTTAGGCTCTGTGCCTGTGTGTGTTACAGCATTTTGTTTTTAAACGCTCCAGTGCTGTGGCTTTTACCAGTTAATTCTGGAAATTTGTTCACTGCAAAAAGGCAAGCTGAGTAATAATAGAATGTGAAGAAAATATGAAATATAATGCAGATTTTAGTAACAAGTGTGTTGGATTTTTAAAGCTGGAAAATTTAAAAGCAATACTTTTCACCTAATATTAATAGATTGTTTTGTGATAAACTAGCTTTTTGGTAACATGAAAAAGGAGGGGAATACAGACTAACTTAATGCTTGTACAAGTTGAATGATGATAAATATCTTAGGGACAGAATTTTCAGATTTGGAATGGCATTTTACTTCTAATGGGTATATATAGGATTGTATTTCTGTTCACTGTATTTCCTGGGCCTCAAGGTGCTTCAAAGAAAAGAAAAATGGTAGACATAAGAAAAAAAAAAAAAGGAAAATAAAGGAAAAATACAGGAAAGAATAAGTAGGGAAAATACCACTATGTTGATGCACTGAAACTTCTGATAGTCCAAAGCAAAGTCATGGCTGAGACAGTTTGTCATGTACTTGTCGTGACGTTGCACAGCTCCCAACTGGGATTGCCTTGGATGCATCTTCGTCAGCTTTTGAGAGTTTGTAGTTGTGGATTGCTCAGTCTGTTCCTGGCATTGTTCAGTCATTTTGGCTTCACAGTGATCACTCTGCTTTCGTCTCTGGAAGCTCCGGTCCCGTTTTGAGGATGTCACTGCGATGTTTTCATGATCTCACTCCGATGAAGTAGCAGGAGTTGCAACGCTTCTGTGCTCAGAAATAATTTTCTGACAGTTGTGATCTTGGATGGGAGGTATATGTAGGTGAGGCTGTCATTTATGGGAACTCGATTGCTCAAGTCCTCCATAGCTACCCTTCGCAGGTTTCCGTGTGGATCATGGGAATGATGAACTCATTAAAATCTTTGAAATTGCTGGTACTGATGAGCTGAGGATAGGAAATTTGAAAGAGGAGGATTGTCCATATCCAGTAATGTTCTTGCTGGAGTCACAGTGGCTGGGGTAGCTGTGAGGAGGTTACAGCTGGTGCAGTGTATCATCTCACTGCTTGTTTATTTTCTCTTTGGGAGACCTCATGTAGCTTTCCCACAGAAACAGCTCCACTGTAAGCCAATGTGATGTATAACAAACAAACAAAGAGTCTGCATATTCTTATCTTTGTTTTGATATACATAAAGAGGGAAGGCTTTCCAATGTTAAGGAAAAGTTACTTTGCCAAGGAGCTGGTGACTGCTCGGTAAGTGGCGAAGTAAGAAGTTTTAAGGAGGAAAATCATTGTGGGGTTTCTGTGTTTAGATTGAAAACATCGTAAAGAAATTTGAAGAGTAATGCAAATGGGTGTAAAAGTCTCTTGAAGTTCATTAATATTCACTGTATTTTAAAGGAGGGTTTTTTTCTGGATTTGCATAAGATCAAAACATAGCATTGCACAATTGAGCTAAAGTTAGCCATTGGCAGTTGTAATTTTATACTCAGGCAAGCGAGTGACCTAAGTTGCCAGAGTGTAGGCTCAGTAGTGTAGCCAGCAAAAACATCTCAATATCCACAAAACAGTTTAAGTGGATTGTTTTATTTATAGAAACTGATCAAAGCAGGCCAGGTACAAAAGGGAAGATATTTAAAATAAGCTTTCTAAGGAAATTATTGGAACAGAAATTTCAGGCACTTTTTTTTTTAAACTAATATTTAAAACTGAGGTTATGGTAACTATTGAAACTATTAAACAACTGTTTAGCTCTTAAGGTTTATCCTGTAGTCTCCAGGCTGCTACTGAGCCTCTGAGAATCAAAGGTGTCCTGCTAGGGCGTCTCACGTAAGATGAGAAGTTGAGGACAGCCAGTCTGGCTTCACTGAATAGTGTGATTTGTGGAGTCCTCACATTTTGTTAATTCTGTCAGGTAGAAAGAGACTGAAAAGTCATGTTTCTGGTTTTGACTTCTCAGGGGGTTGTGCCTATTCCTAACTGCTGCAGTGGCCAAGGTTTCTTGAGAGAGTGTTACCCAAGTGCTGTACACCATTTATGAAAGTCTGGTTGCTGATTTTCTTCATCACAGCTGCCTTTAGATATTTTGAGCCTTTAGATATTCATCTGAGTAACTCTAGTTCCATGACGACTAAGGATCACAGGGCTTCTCACAAGGGAGAGAACAGATTAAAACGAGCAAACCCGTCTGAAGAACGCATTGAAAGTGTAGGCTCTTAAAGCCAAACAGATTTGATGAAGTCGAGGTCCTGTCTGCAAAGAAGTGTTCATTTACTGCTGCAAACCAGTGTGTGCTTGCATGAGTACACTGGTGAAAATAAGCTTGCTGTAGTTCATTTTTACCCCCACTTTGATGGGGGCTGATTCTCCCAGAGGGCCACATTCTCAGCAGGGATGTGGCTAGTACAGAGTAGCACTGTACTGGAAATTCAGCAGAGGCAAAGTCTGTTCCTCCCAGTCTAATCAATGAGCAATGATGTGTTTCTCTTTTTGTTCTCTCTTTCTCATAGATCATTCGCAGTGCTTTCTGACTCGTTTTACATTGTCATTTTAGAACAGACCAGCCGGGTTACCACAGCATTTTAGTAATGTGGCGCTTGATTGTGTGTGTCCTGTGGGACAAGTAGATACTGTTCTTCATGCAACTACCAACGTGCCTTCTGGTTATGCATTTGTCAATTCCAATTTCCTTTTCTTTACTGAATAGTAGGCTGCATCTTTGATTTTGCTTGTTTCATGAGAGTTGTAAAGAGTCCCTGCGCTGCTGTGCATGGGAGGTCAGCCTGCTGCCGTGTTTTGAGCTGCGCTTCAGTAAATAACCTAGTAATGGTGCCTCTGAATTCTCTCGAATGTGAACTTCATGTGTCTGATGTTCATAAACAGAGGTAACCACCAACAGGAAGCACTGCAAATACAAGTTGTTTTGTTAGTGTTGAGCCGTTGTGTGCACTGGGGTTTTGGGGTTTGTGGTAAGTCCTTTACTGGTAACTTCCAGTAAACAGTTATAAGTGTCTTTTTCATAGCAGAATAGTTTGCGTTTTGGGTAATTTGTTTGCTTTGTTGTTGTTGTTGTTTTTTAAATAATTAGTAGCTATAAGAGTTATTATCTTGTGAAGTGTTCAAAGTAGCGCAGTAATGCCTCAAGATTACTCATATATTCTTTAAATATGGTTTTAATGCACAGGAATAAGAGGATCAAGTAAATGAGATTAGGACAATAGACAAAAGTGAATGAGATGGTAGGACAACAAGGGGCAAGGAGAAACCGTGCTATTAACTACTTGGTTTTGGGCAACCAGTGTTAGAACAGTAGTCAGGAGGGTGAAGCTGGTAGTGAAAGTGAGTCAACTTCTGAAAGAAGCATCTTTGTGCGAAAGTAATGATCCTGGGACAAAACTGAGATGGCAGAAATAGTGGTGGGAACACCTGAAGCTATCATGGTAGCAACAGCAAAACTGGGAGGGCTCACTGTCATGACAATGTAGAGATTAAAAGGTATCCATTCTAGGATCTGCAAACGTGAAAGTAAAAGAAATGAAGTGGCATTCTGTGCCCCTGCAGTTGATTAGAAGGAAATAAGAAGGCATAGTATGGATAAAAAGACAACAGGGACCGAAACCACTTTTGAGAGTAGATAAAATGGATTCTGATCAGGATATGCTCTAAATCAGCCACCTTTTGTTGGCTCTACATAGATATTTTGCTAAAAATGTGTGAATTCCCTTTTAAGTCAAGGGAATGCGGTTCTAGAAAGGGGGGATGAGATAAGCTGGATGGTAAGTTATTGATGATACTTTAGAATGTGATGGTTGTCGAACATGATGTTACGAAAGTGGCAAAAAACGAATAGAAACAAGTGCCCAAATGAAGTAATCCATGTACTACGTGGTCATGTAAGAGTAGTTCAAAGCTACCAGTAGACAAAATATATTTCTGAAGAGTCTTAGTTCAGGGAATGTCTTACGGATGTACTTTACCCCATTGATTTTGCTGGAACTTCAGTTAAAACTCTTTTCTGAGCAGGAAAATTCTTTCCTAGAACAGTATAGAATATGTTAATTTGGCTTGCCTCCTATTGCCCAAATTTTTCCAGACACATCTAACAAAGGCTTCTTTTTTAACAAAAAGCCCGGGATCTGATGATTATATAAAAGATAGATTTGTGAAAAGTTAATGTTTTTCATGTGTTTACATTTTGGGGGACAGAGAAGGGCTTTTGTCAATCTGTAAACTATCTGAACTAAGCTGAATCTTAAAGGCAAGGAGAAAACACAGATGTCTTCTTGCATTTGACAATTTTACTAATGTTTTTATGCCATTTGAATTGTGATCTGAGGATAGCAATATCTTGGAAAAATTACTAGCTGGGAAAGGAAGTGTTTCTAATTAGAGTTAGATGTTTTAGCTCAAGTTTTGAAGAGGTCCTAGGGTAAGGGTTCCTCTTTGGCTAGGATGCGTATGCGTGTGCATGCTTGTATTTCCTTGGGAATGAACATGAGTTCTTAATGTCAGCTTCAATAAGGTACGTACTTCTCTGCAGGTAGTGAAGGCAGCAAAGATATGAATGGTTGCGCTTCGCCAAAAAGTGTGACTTATATGAGTGGAAAAAGGACTGGAGCTTTCTTCTCTTGCCAGTCAGAAGGAGAAATGCTGTGCCTCAAATGAGTCATTTGACAGCATTTTGGAGATGTGAGATGTGTTCGTACTTCAAGGAAGACAAAGAAAAAGAAAGAAAACCCAACACCCCCAGCCCCCTTTTAACGTGAATCATAAACAAATGTGCTGACCTTGAAAGTAGGGAGGACATCAATTAAACTGAGGTGTCTCATTCACAGAACGGTAGAACCAAAGAACAGTTTGGTTTGGAAGGGACCTTAAAGATCATCTAGTCCCAACCACCCTGCCATGGGCAGGGACATCTTCCACTAGACCAGGCTGCTCAAAGCCCCACCCAACCTGGCCTTGAACACTGCCAGGGAGGGGGCAGCCACAGCTTCTCTGGGCAACCTGTGCCAGTGCCTCACCACCCTCACAGCAAACAATTTCTTTCTTATATCTAGTCTAAATTTACCCTCATTCAGTCTAAAGCCATTACCCCTGGTCCTATCACTATATGCACTTGTAAAAAGTTCCTCTGCAGCTTTCTTGCAGGCCCTCTTCGGGTACTGGAAGGCTGCAATAAGGTCTCCCCAGAGCCTTTTCTTCTCCAGGCTGAAGACCCCCAACTCTCTCAGCCTTTCCTCATAGTAGAAGTGCTCCAGCCCTCTGATCATTTTTGGGGCCCTCCTCTGGACCTGCTCCAACAGGTCCCCATCTTTCCTCTGCTGAGGGCTCCAGAGCTGGATGCAGGACTCCAGGTGGGGTCTCACCAGAGCAGAGTAGAGGGGCAGAATCAGCTCCCTCAACCTGCTGGCCACGCTGCTTTTAATGCAGCCCAGGATATGGTTGACCTTCTGGGCTGTGAGCTCACACTGCTGGCTCGTGTTGAGCTTCTCATCAACCACCACCCCCAAGTCCTTCTCAGAACTGCTCTCAATCCATTCTCTGCCCAGCCTGTATTTGTGCTTGGGATTGCCCCGACCCATGTGAAGGACCTTGCACTTGGCCTGGTTGAACTTCTTGAGGTTTGCACAGGCCTACCTCTCAAGCTTGTCAAGGTCCCTCTGGATGGCATCCCTTCCCTCCAGCATGTCGAATGCACCACACAGCTTGGTGTCTTCAGCAGACTTGCTGAGGGTGCTCTCAATCTCACTGTCCATGTCGCCGACAAAGATGTTAAACAGTGCCCGTCCCAATACCGACCCCTGAGGAACGCCACTCATCACTGGTCTCCACCTGGACATCAAGCTCTTGACCACAACTCTGGTTGTGCACTGAGTGCTCCATCCATCAAATCCATGTTTCTCCAGCTTAGAGACAATGATGTTGTGTGGGACAGTGTCAAAAGATTTGCACAAGTCCAGTTAGATGATGTCAGTTGCGGTTCCCTTATCCACTAATACTGTAACCTCATCACAGAGGCCACCAAATTTGTCAGGCATGATTTGCCCGTAGTGAAACTATGCTGGCTGTCACCAATCACTTGCTTATTTTCCATGTGCCTTAGCAGAGTTTCCAGGAGGATCTGCTCCTTGAAGGCTGATGAATTTTTCTGCTTGCAGTATCAGCTGTCATTGTTTCTTCATGAAAGGGACAAGGCTAGAGTCTGAATGGAGGTCACAGTCTCTGATCTGAGATTGGATGTCTTTCTAAAATACTGTCCTGGCTCAATTGTGGTCTAGATGTGGGAGTTATAGCATGAGGTTTTTGAGCTTTTGTATGGGTGGTCGGACTGTGATTGTAATTGTCCCTCATCACCCTTAAATCTGCAAAAATATCACAAAACACAAATGTAAAATAAGTCATATTCAGTTGAATATAGTGACTTTTGTGTCCAGTTCATCTGTCATTGTTGAGGGCTATGATGACGTGGAAGCTGGAGAGAGGGATAACTGAGCTCTACAAACAAAAGTGTTGGTTATTTAATTGAAAATATTCTATTATTTCATTCAGAGCTTGAACGGTGGGAATAAAACATTCATACATTACTACAGAAAAGTATTAATACATGCTTGGAGTATCTTGATGGATGGTTAGTTAATGAAACTGGTGAGACTTTTGTGCTGTAATAAAAATGTCTAAATTCAGTATATGCTTTTTAGAACTTTTGCCAAAATAATCTTCTCTTTTTCTGCTAGCATTGTAAATTGCTTAAATAGAAGACACATGTATATTAGCATTCCAGGCTGAGCTAGGGTCTAACATTGTGGCAGTGTTTTTGTGGAGATAAAGTAATCTTATTGAAATTTGCTGTACAAATATTCTCCATTGAAATAAAAAACTGTAAGTTTGGATATCTTTAGCCAGGCAAAGAATTTGATTAATCTTTTTTCTTGTTTTGCTAGAATAACCCCTACACCCCTAGGAGAGGGGAAAAGCACGGTCACCATTGGTCTCGTTCAGGCTCTTACTGCACACCTTAACATTAATTCCTTTGCTTGTCTGAGACAACCTTCACAAGGGCCTACTTTTGGAGTTAAAGGTACATAATATTTGCAGACTCTATGACCTCTTTCAGATTAAAAGGAAATCCTGCTCTTTTTTTGCCCTTTTATTGTCTTTTTTTTTTTTAATTCTCTAGTTACTTCACTAACTCAGTGGGTTGTCTGAATGGTAGCAAATTGTATCTTTAATAAATGTATAACTAATAGATAAAGGTTTCTTGCACACGTCTTCACATGTAAGGTTCATATCTATGTTCATGTACTTAATGTGTATTGATAGTGCAGGCAAAGCCCAAACATGATGAAAGGCATGGGGGTGAGCTAGCCAGGTGGAGTTTTGTGTCAGTACACACACTTCCAGCCACTCCTCTGCTTGGAGACTCTCTAAAATGTCTCTAAATGTTACTGTTTAATTCTTCCTTGAGAATGAGTCCTAAATCCACCTGTATTGATTTGAAATATCCAAACTAAGGAAGCTGGCAGTTATGCGTGTGGTTCAGCTGTGTCTGCATCATGCGTTTGGCTAGGTCTGAACCTCTCTTTTCTGTTCTTCTGAGTTGTATCCCCTAATCACGGGCTGCTGCCTTTTTGCCTAGAAGCCCTTTAAGAGCCTGAGGGCCAGGTAAGAGCCAGAGTTCAAGCCTGTCTTCAATGCTCATAGGAAGTAATGCAATCTTTTTTTTGCCATTTCTCAGCTGAGGTTGGTGCCTCACCAACAAGTTGGGCAAGCACTCCCCATCTGCTCTACTTTGCTTTGCTGAAGTTTAAGTTAACAAGTTTGATTTCAGCTGGAAGGTTCCTGGTGCTTGGTGCTTCTCAGCCAAGACTGGTGCATGTGAGTGCTTTAATCCCTCCACTCAACTTGTGAGAAGGCTACAGCAACTCCTTTGCCTGTGCTCTGGGAGGCAGTGGGGAAGGAATGCTCAGGCAAGGGCATGGAGGATTTGTTCAGAAGCAGTGCTTGCTCGTGACTGCTATGTCTTTCCATCCAACAGCTGCATGTGCATGACAATGTCCTAAATCTGGGCAGGAGCAGAAGGTAACCCTTATCTAGCCAAAGTCTGGGCCAACCATTGTGTGTAGGCTTTCCTTGCGGTTCAAGAATTCCTTTTTTACTGCCTGCTGAAAAAAGCCAGCAGCATTTAAGGAATTCTTGTTTGTTTGGGTGCATCACTGATCCCTGAATAGAAATTAATATGCAGAGAAATGTGTCATCAACACTGTATGTTTCACTTTGTGTGTTTAAGGGTGGTTGGTTTTTTTTCCAAAACTGGTGCGGGTCTGATATGACCATATGCTTTCCTGTGCAGGTGGAGCAGCTGGTGGTGGATACGCTCAAGTGATTCCCATGGAGGAGGTGAGACAGTAGGGGAGGCAGCAAGTCTGTGTCCCTGTGGGAGGGGTGGGTAGGCCGAGGTGGCTGCTGCAGCGCTTGGTCAGTGGCCAGGGTCTGCCTGGAGAAATGAGGTGGTCCTTGCCATCATCTCCACGTGGTCCTTGCCATCTCCACATGGTCCTTGCCATCTGCACGTGGTCCTTGCCGTCGCCTGCTGTGTGACAGGGGGGGCTGTGGAGCAGAGGTGCAAAAACGTTGGACAGATACTGTGTACATTTATTGTAACATCTCAGCTATCCTGCAGGTGCTTCCTGAGAAGAAAGCCCGCTGTCTGCGCATAACATACAAGGCACAGAGCTGACTACTGCTATTTTTTTCCTTTATATCCACATCTATTCCAGAAAACAATGAGAAAGCATTATTCCTCTGGTGGAGTAGAAAAAGGCAGGGAGGCCCAGGGCTGATGGGTTGAGAAAATTTCATTTTCAAACACATATTTAATATTTCTTTTTGTCACTGAATGTGGCAAAGTGGACTTTGTTCTTAACCATGCTGACCCTCCCGTGGTAGTCTGAGACATGTCCAGAATACTGCAGAGGGGTGAATTCCACAACTTTTGCTAGATAAGTAAAAGGAGGATGATTTGGCTCAACAACAGTGATAAAACAGAGAAGTCTCCTGTGAAAAGTTGTTTTTCCCAGGTGCAGGCTGTTGGGGAGCTGCAGGGGCTGGGGGTCCCCCTGGGGGTGGCCCGGCAGGGCCCGGCAGCCGGGGCCTGTCCCACTGCCCAGCCAGGCGCAGGCAGCTGGGGGCCTGGGGCAGCCCCAGCCCCGGCATCAGGAACTTCCCTGGGGCCGGGCCGTAGGCCCGCGGTTGGGCCTGCCTCGGCAGGGACCGTGGCAGGGCCAGGCAGGGCTGTGGGGAGCTGGAGGGTGGCCCTGCTGCGGTGTCGCTGGGCCAGGGGCTGGCGGCCCCAGGGGCTGGTGTGGGGTCCTGGGCCATGGGAAGCCCTGGGGGCCCGAGCAGGGACAGTCAGGGCTGGTGGTGCCTCCGGGGCCTGGCGCTGTCAAAGGGACAAGTAAATGGATTTCTGTTGAAGGTGGCATCATCCCTGGCTCTCTTCAAGGGCTTCTGAAAGTCCTGTGCTGGCTTTGGAAGGAGCCGGCTGGGTGCACACTTTCAAAATACTCTCACTGTGAAAACGGCGATACCCTGACTGATGTGTTCACCCTTCCCTAGCACAACATTCACAATGTAAAGCTTCATGATCCACACGTTGATGAACAGGCTGGGTCAAGGACAGAGACAAAATGTATACCACATGTAGTGTTTCTTGTTGGTTGCCTGCTGCCATTGGCGCTGGGCGCCTTCCTTAGCCTCCCTCCCTTGTCCTCAGCAGGCTTAGCCGTGTGCGCAGAGGCTTCAGCGTGCTGTAGTTGATGGCAGGGTTTTGTGTTGTTTTCCAGAGCATAAAACACAAGCAGGTTCTCTGGGCGAAGGGGCACGTAAGGATAGTATGGCTAAGATTATGCATATATTCACAGTGCTTATTTGGAAATGCATGATGAACACCCAAAAGAGTCTAAATTACACCTCACCAAAACCGCTCCATGGCCCGAACTGGTGAGGTACTACCTTAAAAGTGTGTGGCTGGGCCAAGCAGAGCCCTAGTGCAGTGCCTAGTTACAGTTTTGATCCCCTGTTGCACCTGAGTGTGAGCACAGTCATGGGCTGATGTCGGCTGCCATCAGTGCCCCTCCGCAGTCAGTGCTGCAGTGCAATTAAACCTGACCGGTCGCTTCCTTCTGTCACAGGTATATAAAAAATACAGTACCTACGTAACACAAGTCCTAATCTAATCTAAACTGCTGATATCAGATTCTTCCACAAAACTGTTGGGCAAACCCTGTATCAGCAGAGTTCATACCTGATCAGTTATGGGCTGTTGTCCTGTGGCTAGCAGAAAGCTGGCATACATGCCCAAAGCCAGCATGCATGGTTTGCGCTGGAGTATTCAGCAGAAATCCGCACCTCTGGTCTGGGTCAAACGATAAATACTTGACAGTAAAATGATTCAGTATTAACGATGTGGAACCATAGACCTGGGCCTTTCGTTCTTGGATCATTTAGCAAAAAGTAGAGATGTCTGTGGCTTTGTTTGGCTAAACAAAAGGTAGTTTACTACATACTTGGGTGAAAACAAGTCCTTTGTATAGCTTGGTTCAGCCTTGATAATATTTCATCTGCTCATATAGGTGATTAATCTGTGCTGCAGCCTCAAGGAGATGGCAGCAATGGTTTCTGCTAATCTGTCTGAGATTAATAAATTGCATTAAATGGTTTCTTATAAAAAGATTTTGTTGTTCACCTTCTAGTTCAATCTTCATCTGACTGGAGATATTCATGCTATAACTGCTGCGAATAATTTGCTGGCTGCTGCTATTGATGCTAGGATCTTGCATGAGAACACTCAGTCTGATAAGGTGAGAATTAATTTCTAATATCCACATGACATTTATTTTTGTCAATTTTTCGATAAACTACATTTCACAGCAAAATAAGTTGATTATCTTTTTATTTTTCCACCGTGGGAATAGAAACTATCACTGAAGCCATTCTCTGTTCTACTGGGAAATTATGCTTACAGAATGTATTTTTTATGGTAAATAGCTATCACAAGATGGTTTTTAAAATAAGGATCTTATGCCTAGAACCTTATCAACTATTTCAGACTCTTCTAAATAGTCTAATAAAAGATGTTTTCCCTCTCTCTAAATCTTATCCTTTTTCATAACTTGTATAAGCCTTTTAAAGTTAAAAATTGTGCTTCTGGTGTATAGTTGGCTATGATGTACCTTAAGAAGAAGGGGTTGGGGGAAAAGTAAACTGCATCCTCTTCCGTCCAGTAAGTCTGTTGTGACCTTAACACAAATGCTAAATTGAGTCTTTAAAGGGAGAAAGTAAAGGAAGGAGTCTCCTTTTTTGGCTACAGTGTTAAAACTGAACAGAGTTGTCATATCCCTTTTCCTTGGTATGACAGATGTGCATGTAGGCTAGTTTGCAAATGATAGTTGTAGTCTGAGTAGTTTGGACCTTGGCTGAAGTTTTAAAGGATTCACAATTTCTAAAATAATACCTTTTTTTGGTGAAATATAGAAACACAGTCATTTTGGTAATTAGATTTAGACTGCTAAATAATAGGCATTGCTCAAAAAAGCTGCCACCTGGTCAGAACTGGTTTTTGAATGGCTAACTGGAACTCCGCAACTTACGTGGCTGGGAAATTCTTACTGAAATTAGTCTAAATAAAATAAAAGCATTAGCTTTTTATTTAAATAGTTCATAGTTGTAACTTTTTTATTTCGTTAACATTTTGTGTGTTTTTTCTAGGCTTTGTATAATAGACTGGTTCCAGTGGTTAATGGTGTCAGAGGATTTTCTGCTATTCAGCTTGCCCGTCTGAGAGTAAGTTGTTGAAGTACTCCTTCCTCAATTATAGTCTTTATTCATAAAATGCACTCTTCTATGCAACTCATTTAAAATTATTTGATGTATGGGACGAAGTTTGTATAAGCCTCCCTCATGTATTTATCATGTCTAGACTTTTTTCTAAAAGCTCGTCTTGCAAGTAATAGAATCTGGGTCTGATATTATTTTCATAATCAACATTTTTGCTATTTTTTTCTCCTGAAATAAACCAATAATGTTTTTAAATGCTGTGTCTTTCCCGATGAAATATTGAAATGAGAGTTTTTAAATACTTTTCCTATTATGGTAAAGTCACATCTGAAAGTTCACATTCTTTGGTTTTGTGATATTTTCTGGTTTTCAAGATTTATTTTAGCATATACTTCTGGGGTTTTATTGATGTCAGTTTGACAGTGTTCATTCTTTGAGGGGTAGAAGTACATCTGTGTGCATAGTGTATTTTTGCATCCTGAATGCTTCCAGAAAAACTTCCTATCTGAAGAATGAATCTGGATTTGAGGCTGCCATTCTAATAAATAACAAGAAAGCAACATAGTCCTGTAGCATTGGGCAAGGAGAATATGAACCCCTTGAATATGAACCTTAAGGACAACTTCAGTCTTCTGCTTCCAGTTCCATGTTTGTTGTTGGCTTTTGAGTCCTGACTAGTGTGATTTCAGAATCACTGGATGGCAATGGATAGCTGCCAAATACACACTTGGAATTGGGTGGGTGGAAAGGAGGATAGAGGTAATATCAGCTTCTGTTTTGGAAAAAAAAAAAGTAGTTTTGGAAAAAGAAAATAGTTAAATCGTTTCTCATAACATTTTAAGCTTTTGTGCTGCTTGGTTGAAAAACAGTAAACTAAAATGTGGACGATATCTGCTTGCCTCTGTGGCAGAGTAGATCTCTCAATTTTCTGTCAGAATATTGGAGTATTTTTGTCCTTGTTTACACTGTGTGTAGGATAACAGGTAGGGGAGAACGGGGAGCGGTTTGGTTGTTCATGACGTACTAGCTATCTCTGCAGTTGAAATGGATTCATTCACAGCTTTTCACATGAGCTGCAACTGAGTAAAATAAATTTGGCTTTATAACATTCAAGTGCATGCATCGTAATTTCCAATAAAACTGAATTATTTAGCAGGGAATTATTTTTAGTATAATGATTCCTTATACCTTAAAAAGAAATCAAATGTAAAAAGGTGTTTTTATGGGATAGGGTTACATTTTTTTCAAAAGAGGATTATTAAGATTGAAACTCCTCCCTTACCTGTGTGTTTTGGACTTGTAATTACAGAAGGTCCCATGCAAATTTTTTTTTTTCAAACTTCGTCTCTAACCTCAGCAGCTACCTTTCTCATTCCCCTGCTCCTCAGCTTATTTCTCTTCTTCCCAGAAATTACTAGTTCAAGACCTCCTTACCTCCTGTCTTTACTTCTATCCCAGTCTTTTCTTTGTCTCCTTGTGCACGTCAGCTCTGTATCTTACTCCCTCCTGTCTGCATTCAGATCAGTCAGCTTTTTCCTTGCTGCTTAGATCCAGCATAGATATTGTTGAGACCCTGGGAGGGACAGACTGCTTACTTTGCAGTCCCAGTGCCCAACCCTCCTTGCAGCAGTTGAAAGTTATAAAAATGACTGAAAATTTTGCTATCAGCCATCTGTGAAAAAATGCTCTGGGCAAAATGCTCTGGAAAGATGTATCTGGAAAAACGCCTGATGCACCAAGCAGGAGGTGTGAGCACTGAACTCTGGCTGCCATCCCTCAGCAGAGATGCTATTGGGATATTGCTCTTTTCTCAATCTGCCTATTTTTGTAGAATTTGTAAGAAACTATCTCCAAGACTTCTCCTAACTATGTCAAATTGGATTAAAATTGGCCAACAGATGAGAAAAATATTTATTTAGGGCTGGCAATTGAGGACATAAGCCTTTCTTGATTAAAACTGGTGTGAAAAATTTTAGGGTAGCAAGTGTCAAAACCTGCAAGCTGTTGTCAACAGCTTTTTGCCCTTCTTAGTACAGTGGAAAATGCCCCATTGCCTGCATCTGGGTTTGAAAGCATCCCTCACAGTCTGAGAGACCAATCCTCAAAAAGAAGCATAGTGAAAACAGTTTTAATATTCTCAAAATTATGTCCCCAGCCTTCTAGAAATAATTGTTGATTTAAACAAGAAAGTAAATGTGGTAGCTCTTTGAAAATGAGTATTTTTAGACTTTCAGATTTGCTTTATTTTTAGTTCTGAAGTGTAAGCATGTTGGTTATTTCACTGAGGAATGCTTTTGAATACCAGAGAACATGAAGATTTTTTTTTTTTTCAATTTAAGACTACAGTTATTAAACACAGTTTTCTGATCCAACTTTATGTAGATTCACCTGAAGAAAGGCTTGGTGTTGCTAAAATAGTGAATCTGTAAAAGCCAGGAGGTATCAACTCATTCATTATAAGTGACTGACTTTGTGGATGATGGGCTCTTAAAGCAGAAGTTATTTCGTTCAAAGGTGATTCACACAAGACAACGCATGGGTCTTTTAAAGATTTCCACAAACTAGAGAAAGCAATTAGTCATCTTTTTATTAGTAACTGATAATGTTGAATTTTTGGTTTATGTTGAGTTGCTTCTGTGTAAGAAAGCAATTGCTAATTTAATGGCCTATGAGTATTTCTCCTTTTTTATTTCATTTCTCCATCTACATTTGCCCCTATTCAAGTTACAGGTGGTTTCCTGTGTGCTTTTTTTTTTAAAACAGTTTGGGTCCTGACTAGCTTCTTTCCAAAATGGTTACTGAAAGAGAGGATGATAAGCCAGAGCAGCTATACTTTTTGAAGCAAAAAAGCCACTTCATTGCATTTTTTTAACTTGTTTTTACGTAGAAGCTGGGAATAAATAAGACTGATCCTGGGACTTTAACAGAAGAGGAGATCAGCAAATTTGCACGCCTTGATATTGATCCATCTACCATAACATGGCAAAGAGGTATGTACTCAGAAAGCCTCGCTTCAGCTTGGATTTAATCATAATTTAGTTCCTAATTTGCTTAATTTTACCCAAATCAGGGCTGTTTCTGCACTCTTGACTGTAAGAACAACCCATTTGCAAGTGGGAAATGTGGGTGCATAACAAATTTGGGTGCAGTATGTTGCTTTAAACTTGGTCAAATGTCTGCAGTAACACAAGAGATTTTGCTAAGATTCTGAAGGATAGGTTGCACTGACAGTTTAAGTACATCCCTTGTCTCTCTCATATAGTACATCTTAAAACATACGAAATTGGCTTTTCTGTGCATTTTACAAATCTTATCCATTCTTTTCTTTACTGTGTCTATTATGGTTTTTGATTATTTGTACTTACTCTACCTGGTTTTGGTCCCTCATCCTCCCCAGCTCAGCAGCCTCAGTCGCTCACAGACTAAATACGCCTCAGGGATTATGTGTTTTTTCTATTTTTAAAGTGTCTTGTTTTCTTTGTTAGGAAGAGTAGGTGAAAGAAGTGGTACAGCTTCAACTATGTATACCAAGCAAACCGATATCTGCTCACACAGCCTTAGACAACTCCCCTCTGCATTTTCCAGTTCTAGTGCTGCATGAAATTTCAGTGTTTACCTCGACTTCTGTATCTCTCTCTTTTTAAGCAAGTAAACTCTGCATAAGGTTTTGAGCTAAATTCCATTGGATTTTATTTTCTTCATAAGTTCTCAAACACCAAAGATATTAATTCAAAATCATAGTTAAATGGAACGTATTGTGATACTCAGAGAAAGAAGGTTGAATCTGTTGAGAAGTGAGGAGTCTTGGCCATGCTTTACTGTGCCCTTTGTGTGCATGTCAAATCAGACTTGTGATATTTTTCTCAAGATAATACTGGGGGATGTGGCATAAGATGTTTTTTATTAGTCACACAATGTGTCTGGAAGAGACCTGTATTAGGACGAAGGAGTAATATAAATATTTAGTGTAATGTGACTCACCGTTTTTATCAGCACGGGTTTGGGAGGAGGCAACATTACTCAACAGCTGTTAACCTCGAGTGAGTTACTTAATTCATCTCAAATCATGTTAGTGAAACTTCTATTCCACACAACTCTATGTGATGTACATACTTAAAAATTTAAGGAAAAAATTTGGTTTTAGGAATGTTTTAGATAACTTGGAAAGTGTTTTATTTGGGACTGTTTCTGCAATCCATATGTCTGGGAAGCTTGTTATGTACCAGGGAATTTGCAGGGCAGAAAAGAAAGCTATCAGATTGTCTGAAAATTAATTTTGGTCAGGACCTGTTTCCTTAGAAATGTCACAAGCTTAAAGTTCGTTGTAATCTTATACTGACTTGAATGGGTACAACACACTGAAAAGAAGGAAAGCTTCCCCTTACTTGTCCTTTCCCTGGTATTCAGATCCTGTTTATATATCTGGAGGATAAGGAAGTAGATACATTACACCTAACACTTGGTTGAACCTAAACTTGCCTGAATAGTTTACTTTGGGTAAGGAAGAGGGAAAATCTAGAGAAGGAAAAATTGCTTTTGTGGCAAAACCAGTTATTTCCTATTTTACTACTTGTAACTACAGCTGTTGGAATCCTCCTGGAGAAAGAATTCTGACCATGATGAGAAAGCTAGTCTGTTCCAGGGACCAGAAATTGTTGCAGGGGTAGTTATAATTTCAAGGTAAGGGTGTTCAAGTTACATGATTTCACTAGGAAGGGCTGGATAAAAAGCAGCCCACTGGCTGTCCAGGCTGGTGGGAATGCTAGTTCCCGCTTTCAGCAGTGCCTGGGTAGACAGGAAAGGCATTTAGGTCTGCTCAAGGCTGCTCACGAGGGTGAGCTTCCTGAGAGGAGAAGGGGTAAGTTTGTGCTGGAGAGATCAGCTTGGCATATGGCCTCACAGTGGCATATGGTACCGCAGCTTGGTATGAGGCTGCTGCTTCCATGTACCAGCCTCTGTTCTGCAATTTCTGCCAGTACTGTAGTATTTTAGAGTATGTCTGTATATAAATAGAAACCAAAATGAGTTAACCAAATCTGTGTTGCACCATCCCTTGAGTGGAATTCCTGAAGAAATTAAGGGCCTAAATTCCATGTAGTGGGAAGAAGGCATGTATGGTATTTACAACAGCCCCATAAGAAATGCCCAAGAATGGCAAGTGGATTGAACCTTGCTTTTCTCCCAGCTCACTCACAACCCCGAACTGGGGTTATATTGGATTGAGACTCAGACTCCCTCTTGTTGTTGGGTAATTATGTCATCCTTTTCTATACAGACATATTTATTAATCTCCCAAAGCAGCAGGAAAAATGGGAGGAGGTGTTTTCACTGTTCTTCAGTACACGTGACTTCTCTGGAGGTTCCTTGATTCTCAGCTTCTAAAGGAACAGGGCTCAAATCTACGTCTACCAGAAGGCTGACTTGATTGCCAAGCTACAGGCTGAACTGATCACGAGTACTTTCCACCCTTTCTTTTAGGGCTGGTGCAAATGGAAACATTTGTAGGACTAAAGAGCGAATAAGAAAGAGGGAGCCTGATTTTGCATTCTGTAGGGATTGCCGTTCCTGGGAAGGAGAGGTCTTGGAGTTTTCCAACAAACATAAACATCCTCCTAATGTTTCTTCCTAAGAAACGTTGTGGTCAGTTCTCAGGAGATGAGAGAGCTCTTCAATTATTCTCAGTCCTTCCTTTTGGTTCCTGCAAAGGCACGTTTGAAGTTGAGTGTTGTCAGTGCAGAATTGGAGAACTTTTCTTGCGATGATTGTTAGTGAAGTTAGCAATTCCACAGGATGGTTTGGACATGCCCTTGCAGTACTGAAAGTGTTTCCAAGTTAGAAATACAGTTGTCTGAAATTGAAGTTGTGTTAAATAGCAGATGGTTGGTCTTGGCGGTTGAAAAAAAACTTCCCTTGAATGCTGTGCAGCTGAATGTGGAGTTAGTTACTGTGATGTGAAAGAAAGTGACTTGTCTGGAAGAACCAATCTGACAGCATAATCGTCCTTTAAAAGAGAAACAGAACGAGTTTAACCTTCACCATGCAGTCTTAAAATCAATTATTAACAAGTCAGTGACGAAGCAAATGATATGAGGTAGGTCTGATGTCCATTGTATTGATTAAGACAGATTTTTCTTATGTAGGTAAAATATTAATTTGTATGTTAGAATATAAAGAATCCGTTAGCTTCAAATACTGGAGTTGTTTCAACCTGTTGTCTAATGGTATCAGCTAGAAGGGAGAAACCAAGTCAGTGCTAATGCTGACACGCAGGAGCGTGGCTGGCTGTTTGCACTCACTGTTCAAGCACTGAATCTTACATGTATAACGACATGTATGCTTGCAAAAACATCCAGGTCCCTGAGTCCTTGTTAACGTGTTTTGCTTTTGCTATTCCCTTATTTCAGTGGTGGATACAAATGACAGATTCCTGCGCAAAATAACAGTTGGGCAGGCAAATACAGAGAAAGGATTTGTCCGTCAGGTATGTAAAGGCAGTTAATGTATCTCATTCTGGACAGACTTTGCTTTAGAGGCCAAGAGGTGTTTCTGCAGCTCTTTCAGCACACTTCTTTGAATAGCAATGCTAACATCTGTTGCTGTTGTATAGTATTCTTGCAGTGAAACTGATTGTATTAATGAGCAACTGAGTCCAAAGTTTCAGAAACAGAAACCAATGCATATTGCGCAAGGTCTTGAAAACACTTTAAAAAATTGCATGTGTTTGGGATTCAACATTGTCGTCCTATGAGTATAAAAGGTGCCCTTCTGCCTTCATAAAGTTAGTTTGTATGATTTTTCTTACTTTTTTTAAGTCTCTCAAACTATTTATGTAGTATTTATGTAATTCAAATTGCATTTAAATTTAACTTTAAAAAATTGACAGGAGCGGTGGGTCATGTGGTGTTGGTCCCATTAGTGAGGACTGAAAATGACCATTAGCTTTTTACTCAGACTTTTCATTTCCTTATCATGCATCTCAGCTTTGGGATCTAAACTGTAAGAACTTTGAGCATGTGCTTAATTTTAATAACTGGGCTTGAAAGGATTGTTCAGAACATGAGCAAGTGTGTACTTTTCAGCAGTTAAAAAAAGCTCACCTACATTAGTGTATGAGAGCTTCTGGAAGTTTATTAAAGAACTTACTGATAAATTGAAAACCAGACTTTTCCAACACTATCTGAACAAGTGTTCCTGGTGTCATGTGGGTAAATCCATTTCTGAAACAATGCAAGTGTGGAACAGCAATGCCGGGTGGAACAAGCTCATTGTGATGATGTAGAGTTGCTCCTAATTTGATGAAGATACTGTAATCTAACATTCTGGATCATGAAATTCATGAGGTTCTGACTATTTTGAGGTCAAATAAATAGCTGTTCTGGTAGAGATAAGGCTTTCATTCATTTTGGAAATCCTATCTTTATTTTTTCTTTATGATTTTAGACCTTCTAGGCTTTTTGCCTAAATAAAGAGACCAAAAAATAGTGCTAATGTTTTTGCTCTATTCAGCAAGTAAAATAATCAAATTGGAGAGGATAACTTAAATGAGAAATCACAGAATCATAGAATGGTTTGGATTGGAAGGGACCTTAAAGATTATCTAGTTCCACCCCCCTTGCCACAGACAGGGACACCTTTCACTGGAAATACTGTCGTCTTTTGGTTTTGAACACGAGGTAGAAACTTTTCTGTCTATAACTTACAGAAAACTCGATATTGGCTAATACTACTCTCTGATAATGGGCTGGGACTACAAAATATTGTACTTGGTACAAGTTCCTTCAACACTTGAGATGTTTTCCTATGTTTAGATTTGTTTCAGTGACTCAGTGTGGTTATTAGCTTTGAGCTAGGTTTTGCCAGCTTCATAGTGCAGCATTTTACCACTGTAATTATGTTGCTGAGTTAGATGTGGGTTGTTTTATTATAGAGTACTAGTTGACGTATGGCTGTCAAATGCTGCTTCTGTACTGTTTTGGCTAAAATGACCTTGATGCTTTCAATTTTGATATGTTGGACTGATGCATATCCATTCACATTTTAGCATGGACTTAGTGACTCGAGAAACAGAGCTAACAGTTAGGAAAACTCATTGCAGAGCCTAGCCAGAGATCCAGAGAAAACAGGACTTCATAGGTAACAGATGCATTCTATAAATATTTGGAGTGATGTTCTAGCACTGTTAAAATCAATGACACCTGTGTAAAATGGCAGAGCACAGCAGGCAGAAAAGTCTGCATTTTAATGAACAGGGATGCTGTGGTTTCTAAAGAGTATTACATGACTGATGCCCTTGATCCTGCAATTGAATCCATGTGGGTGGATCCTTTCATCAACAGAGAACTGACTTTACAGCTAAGGCTTCTGTCAGCACTTCATAGGTGGATAAAGGTTATTAGAGTTAAAATAGCACCTGCTACCAGTCTTTTGTGCCTGTTTTTTCAATTAAATATTATGTCACTCATTGAGCATCTACCTGGGATTGTTTTTTCTGTCCTTTTGCGTTTATATAGAAACAATGTTAATAAAAACATTTTTTGGTCTCCTGATAAAGTTAGATAATATTCCAGTATACAGGTCAGGCATAGATTTCTTAGGCTTATTTCCTGTCTTGCCTATGCTGCAGTGACTTACCGGGGACGTTCTTAACTTCAGAAAAGATAATAGCGTCCATGTCATCACAATGCTAACTGTGTTCACTGTGTCCCCAGCTGTTCTGTTATGTATAGAACTGCTTCCAGGGAATGCAGAAAATCTCCTTTGCATTTTCAGTATTTCATTTGAATCGCTACACTGATAATCTCAATTACAGGATTATATTTTGTTTTCTGTGGTATATACCTCTCCCTGTCTGTGCCCAATGCAGAAAAGTGTTCGGGTGTCTTCAGAAGTTTTGACAATACATGCAGGTACGTAGAGGTCACCCTGCATAGGGCTGCTTTGGGATGTAGCTGTCAAGACAGAATCTAAAAGCAGGAGCGTAGGTAAAAAAAGGATAGAAGCTATTAAAGTACTAGGCAAATGGATAGCAGTGGTAAGGTATATGTTGAACAATTCTCTATGGAGATGCTTCTTAAAAACAGGCACAGCCCTCAATTTGAAGAAATTCCTCTGATATTAGTCAGTATGGGATACATCTGGTAGAGATCTGACACAGAAACAGTCCTGGGGCTTATTTTACATGGGTAGCAGTAGGAAGTCTATTACTAAATTTTTGCGTACACTTTAATTGCTTGAGATGGAGAGATTGCTAAAGAAGCTGCAGTTCTTGTTCGCCCCCAACATTGCACTCCTGTCATGTAATACATTAGTGACTTTGCCTTTCTTCTCTGTTTACATTCTGACAGCATGTGGCCTGGGCTTTACTAATAGTAAATTAGCACAAATAACTGCTAATGTATACTACAAGCTCTAAAAGAAAAGTAAGGAGCACAGTTTTTGTTGTGCTGAAATACTGCATAGTATGGATGTATTTCTACAAGAGCAATAGAACTGATGCTACATATCGTTCTTGGGGTTTTTTTTAGCTTATATATTAAGTCTTGTTTAACATCTTTATCAATGATCTGGATGAGGGGATTGAGTGCTCCCTCAGTAAGTTTGCAAATGACACCAAGCTGGGCGGGAGTGTTGATCTGCTTGAGGGTAGGAAGGCTCTGCAGAGGGATCTGGACAGGCTGGATCAATGGGCTGAGGGAGGCCAACTGTGTGAGTTTCAACAAGGCCAAATACCGGGTCCTGCACTTCGGTCACAACAACCCCATGCAACGCTACAGGATTGGGAAGGAGTGGTTGGAAAGCTGCCCAGCTGAAAAGGACCTTGGAGTAGCAGTCGACAGCTGGCTGAACATGAGCCAGCAGTGTGCCCAGGTGGCCAAGAAGGCCAATGGCATCCTGGCTTGTTTCAGAAATGGTGCGGTGAGCAGGAGTAGGGAGGTGATCGTGCCCCTGTGCTCCTCACAGGTGAGGCCGCACCTCGAGTACTGTGCTCAGTTTTGGGCCCCTCACTACAAGAAGGACATTGAGGTGCTGGAGCGTGTCCAGAGAAGGGCAGCAAGGCTGGTGAAGGGTCTAGAGCACAAGTCTTGTGAGGAGTGGCTGAGGGAGCTGGGGCTGTTTAGTCTGGAGAGAGGGAGCCTGATGGGGGACCTTACTGCTGTCTACAACTACCTGAAAGGAGGCTGTAGTGAGGCAGGTGTTGGTCTCTTCTCCCAAGTAACTAGTGATAGGACGAGAGGCAATGGCCTCAAGTTGCGTCAGGGGAGGTTTAGATTGGATATTAGGAAAAATTTCTTTACTGACAGAGTGGTGAGACACTGGAACAGGCTGCCCAGGGAGGTGGTGGAGTCACCACCCCTGGAGGTGTTCAAAAAACATGTAGATGTGGCACTTCACGATATGGTTTAGTAGGAATGGTGGTGTTGGGTTGGTGGCTGGACTTGCTGATCTTAGGGGTCTTTTCCAACCTATGATTCTATGATTCATTTGTAAAAAAAAAAAAGGGTGATGAAGATGTCTTTTATATTAGCACAGGTCAAGCACAAGACCTAGCACCATAGACTCTAAATTTTGAGTCTGTGTAGAAAAAGAATGATCAAATGTAACAAGAATGTTTTTGAAATCAGAATAAAAAGCTTTTGGAAAGCATTACAGAAAAAAAACCTCTATGCTGTGCACATGCCAGCAAAACTCGAAACATATCTGGTGATTTTCTTTTTTGCCGCAGAAAAAAATCTTGGTCCTTCAGGGAGCTTGTGCTGATGATATGAGCCAAGGGGCTACACACTCTGTGAGACTGGTCCCCAAGTAAATGAAATATAACAGAGAACATTAATGAAGGAATATAAACAAAGTGTTTGAAGTTACTCCAGTCTGAGTAATCTCAAAAGCTGTAGGTTACAATTTAGAACTTGTTTGAATTCCAGTGTGAAATCTGTCTTTCCTGAGTCTATTCTTGACAACTCCCTGTGAGTATTTGACCTGACTTTGATTTGGTTTGTGATCCTCATTTCTATTTTACAGGCTCAGTTTGATATTGCTGTTGCAAGTGAAATTATGGCCATCCTGGCACTTACCATTAGCCTTCAAGATATGAAGGAGAGACTGGGGAAGATGGTGGTGGCTAATGACAAGAAAGGAAAACCAGTAACAGCAGAGGATTTGGTATGTTCAGTGCTGTAGACCTGTGAATAACCTCTGATGCGTTTGTTTTGCCTCTTGAAGCATTAAAAAGGCAGGTGCATGCCAAGGATTTTGCTTTGAACAGCACAGTCAGATATTGAAGAAAGACCTTCTGGGCCAAAACTTATTTGCAATGAGAGCAGTATGTAGAATTCATTCCTCCAACTCTCTGGTAACATCTGGTTCAGGAAGTCTCTGGTGTCCATAACCTACTTGGGTACTTTTCTGCAGTTCTTAAGACAAACAAATTTGATGCTGGAGAGAGACAGAGTGCGGGCTTCTATTTGAGAAGAGCTAGTAGTGTTTGCTACTGTACTTGTAAAGTGTGCTTAGATGTTACAATGAATACTTATACCATTAAATCAGAAACAAGCTTTTCTTAATTCATAGGTTGCTGATAGTGCTTGGGACAGGATTATCTCTTCACATCTTTAAGACCTTTTCTTCCTTACTTTCATTAGTTAGTTGATGTTTCCACGTTCCCTACTTCAGCTTCTGAAAGAAGTCAGTATGTTCTTCTTTTATATCAAATTCTAGCCCTTATAGCCAGGCTATGAGTCAGTAAACAGTGATTGGAAGTTCACACATATATGTATATGGCAGGTTCTGGTGCAGCCAGAAGCCACTGGTTAACCCTTGCAATCCAGCTGTATGCCAGGAGTGGTTGGCATTAGTTTACTGTAACATTACATTGCTTAAATTCTAAAGCCTAATGGCCAAATTAAGTTCATATATTGCAGATTGACAGCACATCCTAAATACAATAAATTTTATAATGCTTTGCTTTTAGGGGTTTTTTGTCATCTAAATCTATCTGTATAGCAACTGTGATATGTCTTGGAGCCATGCTTTCATGCCACCCTGCTGGCAATGACTGCCTGTATCGCACGGACTATGCGTGTTTTTTCCTGTTTGTCCCTTCTGTGTGGACATCTGCACAAATTTACTGTTTTTTTAGAATGAGAAAAGGAACCAGTATCCCGCCTTGTCAGCAAAGATAGCAAATCCACAAACCAGAAATACCTTCACAGCCTTAGTGGATTCCAGTTTAATAAGAAAATTAAAATATAATATCTAGCTTACCTGGATTTAAGATTGAAATTGAGAGAAGGGTACCAAAATTTCTAAGTACAGCCATCATTGAAATTCAAAGCAAAGGAACTACTCCCAGTTGTGCAGGAGACATGAAGAACCACATTTAATATTCTAGCTGAAGTTTTGATTTTCATTTTCAATTGTGTAACTTTGTCTTGCCCAAATGGAGGGGATTGGAGAATGAGTTACCGTATAATGCATATGCAAAAACTTTAAAATAATTCAGTGTCAGATTAAAACTACATTTGAAATACACGATTTTAATCTTGATGCTACTTTTGTGTGAAGGTACTTTAATGTATTAATGTTATAAAGTATGTAACCTGTCTTCAACTACTTAATGCTAATCAGTATGATGAATAAAAACAGTTGATTTTCTGTAGCCTGTTTCATCTGTAGTTGGTCTGTGGAAATATACTGTGAAGGCTGAAATTATGAACAGTGCACATAGAACTTTAAAAATTTTTCCACCGTGTCCCTAAAATGAAAGTAGTCCTCAGCAAAATGTCTGGTACTAATTCAGTTTTCTTTGGCCTTTTTATAAACAAACTTCCTATGCTTAGCGTCTCAATCATTTGATAGGGTCGCTTGCACTGAACATATGTTTCTAGCTCTTTTTTAAAGGAGTGTTCTATATTATACAATAGAAGAACAGCCCAGAAAAAAAAACCCTCGTCACCGTGTCGAGGATATGTGTTATGCCCTTCTGCAGCTATGCTGCTGCATTCTTTTTTGTTCTGGAGGTTCTCTTCTTCATATCATGCACAGGGGGGACTTGTGTGCATGACAGGTTTGTGAAGTGCAGAATATCCTACCTCCTTTGTTGTGGGGAGTGTTACAAATTAGGATGAGAACTATGGGAAGAATAGGAAGGTGATTTTGTGGTTAAGGCAGAGAAGTGCCTTTTTGGATAGTTGATTTCTATTCCTGTGTTTTTCACAAAGCTTGTGTGTGATGCTGTGTCCGTACAAACTGATTCTTGCAGTACATCAGGAGTTAGGTGTTCCTCAGTCTGGTTTGATTCTCAAGAGCTGAACAGCTAAAATCTTATGGAAAGAGTGAAATAACATCAAGGACTTTGAGCCAGGAGAAATTATTTTATGTTTCTTCAGGTGGAGCATCCAAAATTGGTGAATACGTTTGAGTTTGATCCTTGTGTATGCCAGTTTCTCGTTGGAAAACAGGAACAATTGTTCATTTCTGCAGACATTAATATTGATGAAGAAATCAGATGGTGGTGTTGGGGTTTAAGAAATATCAAAACAGGAAATTAGTAGTGGGTTTTCTTACTAAGATTTCTTTATCAAATTAAATATTGGTTACTTTGTGCAAAGGGAGAGAGCTTATGAATAACTGTACTTCACTTATGAAAGTTTATAGTATAAAGTTGCATCCTCTGGAAACAATAGAAGGAGATGTATAATCAAAGACCATACCATGTCATAATTCATATGTACAAAGAAGATAAATTTCAATTCTACCTGGTGACATTTCATCTCTGTTCCTGGTTTCTTCCCACAGGTGGTCAGTCTGTTCAAACAGCTTGCAACTAAACCTACTGTTTCTAGACTTTAAATGCAGTATCTACTCTTCCCCCTGCTGCTTGTGCTGCCTTATGTTGTTACTGTGCTTCTGCAAGCCCAGCTTTTGACCCCTCTTCATTTAGACTGTGCAGGTTGTATCTCTTCCTTGTACGTGTTAGAAAAGGATTCCTGCAGGATCCAGGAGATGAGCTCTTTGCTTGTGGTCCAGGTGTCCAGACCCAAAGCTGGTCCAGCCTGGTGCAGACTGTAGATACAGTTGTTGCACCCTAGGCAGTAAGCAAACTGCACGTTGCGGCTAAAGCTTTCTGGGGAGGATGGGCCAAGGCTAAGCATTCACTAATGCGTATCTGTACTGTAATTTTTGTTTTCTCAAGGTATATATCTTAAGCAAATTTTCAGATGTAATGAGAGGTTTGGTGTGAAGCCATTCTCCTCCTGAATTTTCATCCTTCTTTTGAGTCAGGGTCACAGAGGAGGTAAAGCTTTGTAGCTCAGAAATCAAAGATCTCAAGATGACTAAACATAGGAAAAACAATATACAAGGTTTTTGAATGCTTTCAGTCCAAGAGATTGATCATTTTGACTTAAATTTTCATAAACAAAAACAAGTTTCAAAGCTTGAATCTATCATAGCCACTTGACATGGAACATATAAGTGAAAAGAACTGCAATTGCGTATAGTTTTAACAAATTTTAAAGGCAGCTATATCATGGGAGGTACCACGCAATCTGAAAATGAGTGGTGGTCAGTCCTACCTGTCACTTAAAAAAAAATCTGGGGATTGTGTTTTGTATATACTACCCTGATTGAATTTATGCAAGTTTAGATGTTTGACGGTAGTCTTTAGTTCGTTAGAGTCTATGTGAACCAAAACGACTACATCTTTCTCTGTGATTTGTTTCCAGATGTACACACAATATACTTCACAAAAACACAATTGCTCTTAATTTTGACTTTATATGTGATATATTTATAATAATACAATATCAAAACCTCAAATACACATTGGCAGATATAAACCAAATACAGAGGCAGGCTAGGAGTAATAGAAAAAAAGTTAGATATTTCATGAATTGAGAAGACTCTTTCTACAAGAGTAGTGGATTAAGTATCTATCCTCTGTAATGGAACCTACAGAAGTCTTTGCCAAAATGTGGTGCTCATTGTACAGTATTTTGAAGACTGAATTGCTTTTTGGCTTTTGCAGTGTAGTAGAATTCATATGGACACATGCCATATCTTTATGTGAAACTAAATGGGTATGTATGCCCTAGATCAGTATTTCAGCAGCTATGAAAAATATTAAATAAATATGTCGCTATTTTTTTAATATAAGACTTCTCAACTTACTTTCTATGCCATACTGTTAGATTTCAATAATTCCAGGACCAAAAAAAATAGCTTCATATTTACTTTTATAACTGATCTGACAGCTGAATATATTTTGTTCTCTGGTTCATCAGAATCATTGCATACATACTTCACTTTAAACAAAAATAGTTGCAGTTCTTCTCAAGCTTACAGTTTAGGGTTTAGTTTTTTACAGAACTGATATTGCATAAAAATATTATCATTTTGTTAGAGACTACAGTTTCAATTGAAGGGAAGTTACATGTAGTTCATTATTTTCTTATAAAGAAAAGGGTTTTTCTCTGTCCTTCAGTCTGTGTAACCCTTATTCATTTTACAGTAGTTATTTCCAATCATCTTGTCATCTAATGCTGGCTTCCATTTCCACGCTTGATAGACTTCAGAGACTGCTCCACTGGAAGTTGCTTTGGAAGTGTTTTGGTTTTTCATCTAAGTTTGCCTTTCCTGTGTCACGTGTGTAATTTATTTCGTGCTCTATGATCTTTGCTGTCCTGGGGAGCATACCTGCCCCAATGGCTGGTGGATAGATAGAAGGGATATTATTTTCAGAAGTACTTGGGATCACTTCCAGGAAGGAACCCAGGAGTGTGGGGTGTCCATATACATTTGATTTGAAGTCCTACTTCTTTCTTCTGACAGTGGGTTAGTGGAAAGCTAATGATCCTTGGGCTCTCACATGCTTAATTGGTGTGTAAGTGTCTAAGCCTCTAATTCCTTTGTAAAAAATTTGTCTACCTTCTCTGAATTGGAAAGGGAAACCTGATTCCTTAAATAGCTTTGAGAATCAGATCCAGGACTTCAAGTGATCTTTAGGAATAGTTTGCTAGCTGCTTAACAGATTGGGAATATGAAGGAGTGAAAACTTTACTCTGACAGAATCACATCACATAGATGTGAAAACTTTGTTGGCTGTTTAGCTTGTAAGCACTGCTGTTGACACCAAACCTGGTTAAGAACCATGGAAGGCAGATAGTCAGCATGTGTGTTAACTGGAGGCTTTGCATCTTTTTTCCGTTGCTTTCAGCTTCAGATACAATGAGTTGTTGTGTCCAGAATGCATATCTAATATGGATGAAGCGTCCCAAAAAGTTAAAATGCATAGGAAGTGTTTGGGGTTTTTGCTTCACTGTTTTTATCAGATTGGTGAAGAACTGTCAGAAGTCAAAGGAGACAGGATTTGAGCCATTATTGTCTAGGAGGGGGAGGGAGGGAGAAAGTGTCCTGACTTTATTTTACATTTTACTTCTCCCCCAAAGCCTTCTTTCCAGTCAGCGTGGCTTGAGTCAGCAAATGGCTGTTTGCATGCTTATGTTGAATGAGCCGGTTGTCTCATCCAGCATGAAGCAGGCAACAGAAATCCCTGATCAGATGGCTACAGCTGGCATGAGTTAACAGCTGTCAGTCCTTAGGCATGTTTCCCAAGAAGAACCTTAGGGCTGATCCGTGGCTGCTCAGGTGGTTAACCTTGCAATTGACCAGTCGGAAGACCTGATATAAAGTTTTCCATTTGGCTCTTTTTCTCCTGAAAGCTGGATAGCTATTTAAATTGCCTTTTACGTGGTAAGATGTAAACTATCTCAGCATTCATATGCTGAAATTATCAGCAGCTGTTTCTCTTTTAGTGGAATGATGAATAGCTTGTGCTATATGATGATGGAAAAACTGAGATACAGGAAGAAAATGTAAAATTAACCAACCTTCTATTTTAGATATTTCTATTACTTATTGCCTCCTGACTAGTGTGTGTACGTGGTTCTGCTTTCTGTGAGACAGAAGATGAACAACTTAACTAGCTGTTACAGTTTTGGGTTGCTAGCAACTAGTGCCGAGCATCATTTCCTTCAGCTGGGGGTGGAAGGGGAAGAACTGTGCTCCTAGTCTGAGAAATTCTGTCCTAGCTGGCTGCTGAATTGATCAAACAGCAGGAAAAAAACAGGCATATAGATCTATTCAATAAATATATTGCAAACTCTGATGAATTTTTTAATGAATTCAGATGCTGCACTATGATCAACAAGCAAAAGAAAAAGAGGTTTTTTTATAAATTAGTAGGATTAAAAACTGGAGTTTAATGAAGAAACTGGTAGGTTTGAAATTTGTTCCATTTCATTTTAAATCCTTAGAGCTGGGACTGAGTATTCACTATTTTATTATGTAAGTGCTTCATATCTGGAAGTGAATCAAATCAGTTTTATAAAGCAAGTTGTTGTACTGAACAGATTTAAAATTTATTATCCAAAGAAATATGCACACTTTAGAGTTTTACAAATTACTAAAATATAAGAAATCAAAGGCAATAGCAGTGGCAGTTATTTTTCCATGGTCATAAAAAGCAAGCTCAGTTATGGATATAATATTGAAGTTACATTTTATTCTAACAGCAGAAAATTTTATGGGATACTGGTTAAATGAAACTTTCTGAAACATTGTTTTTGAGATTTGTTCTGCATTTTTAAGTTATCTAACATAATTAGTTTATAATCTTACCAATAAAGATAAAGGAGCTTGTGGAAGTGAAAAGCAAAAATAATTTAATTTCTCTTTTTAACAAGTTTTCCATTTTCCTTGTGTTTAGGCCATCAGCTTTGGATTCAAATGAGAGTAGTTGGGTGTAGGTACAACATAGCACCAGGCTGCTTCTGTGGGAGTGATGGAGTCTCAGGCATTCCTGCAGAGAGCTGGCATGCTAGTGTTTCCTTGCGTTTTGATCCTATCTTCTAAAGTTAACATATTAAGAAACACAAATGTATTCTTTGCTAATTCAGAAGAGGGAAAACTATATTGTTTTGCTACCAGTTTCTCATACTATGTCTTTGTGAGTCTGTTTGTGTTTGTAGATAGGGGGAGTTTACAAAATGCAAAGAGTGAAGAAACGCCTTTTGTGCCTCTCTTTCCTTTCCTTCACTTTCCTCCAACAAAACACTTCCTATGCTTTAGTAGAAACCAATTTTACTATTTTGGTTTCATTTCATTTTTATCCAAGACCAAATATTCTGCTGCATTTTTTTCTGAAGTCTGTGTTCAGATGTGATGCTCAGAAATGGGAATCTTGTATTTGTTTAAAGTACTGTACTTACATAATAACCACGTGCTTTTATGTGTCTCATCTGTCTGTCATTCAGATTTTCACACAGAGTTTGATTGTTCAAATTTTGGGGTTAATTGGCAGGAGCTGTGTTGAGATTATACAGGTGCTATTTTCATTGCTCTTCTTTATTTGAATGTTACTGTTCAGCTCATAATAGGCTACTCAGCTAATACATCCATGTTTTTCAACCTTCATTTTAAACAGTTTACAGCAGCTGGTATTTTTATTTGGTTTTAATGTTTCTTTTCAGTACAACAGCACGTTAAATTCATTTTTTATATTCTCTGGCAAAAACTATTTTCTTCTTAAAGTAATTTAGGAATAAATTGAAAAGATATGCCTGTGGTTTCTAGAAAGCACTCTGCGTATAGTCTGATAGAGCTGTGCACACTCTGTGGCCAGTTTTTTCTAAAATGGGCATTGAATTTTGGTGTACAGGGGTGTCACGACTTTCTTTTATTTTATATTCAGTCAGTGTGAAATTTATACTTAATATCCTAGAAGATTTTTAGGGAGGAATGTTTTTTTACAACCAAAATGCAGCAATTGACTTAGCTGCTTTTGTTCTCTCATCATCACAGTAAGGCAGCTCTAGCTTTTAATCTCATGATGTATTCATTATTTATCCCTGGTCAACTCTGTGTCTGCTTTCATCCTGTGTCTATTATGTGTATATTTGCACAAGTCTTGAAAAATACCTGTTCTGGTTGTTGCTAGCTATTGATTTGTGCTATTGATTCTGTCATGAAAGAAATACATCTGTCATTTCTTTAGGCAGTTTTAGCAAGTTTTTGCCTTCTTGCTTTCTGTGGTCTCAGTGGCTTTGCTTCTGTTTCGTCTTTTGTTCCCATGAACATTGTCGTGCTGATCACTTAATAATTCTGTTTCTGGTCTCTCCGTGAAATAGGAAGAATATTTACCTACTGCCTTTTAAGTGTATTCAGAACAAAATTGTTACTATTTCTGGCACACTCTGTAAATACAATATGTTAGAAGTCTTGAGGTAACATCTAAATAAATTCTGTATGCAACACTGTAATGCTGATTATCCATTATGGTTTATGAGCACACTTTCTGTTTCTCTTTTGGACTGTAAGGTTTTTTCCCTGTTTTAACTGTAAGCTTAAGTGTAACTCAGAAATGTTGCACCTTAGAATTGACTTCCTTAAAATGGGGACTTTTGTGTTTTAGGGTGTAACAGGTGCTTTGGCAGTTTTGATGAAAGATGCAATTAAGCCAACGCTAATGCAAACATTAGAGGTGAGTATCACTTATGATGCCTGCCCTTCTTCTCTGGCTTTCAAATTCCATATTGTGCTTGTCATGCTTCTCTCCTGCAACCATTCTTAACTTTCAAGGTTCAAGCCAGGGTCAAATCCATAGGGGCATTTTAGCAAATGTTCGTTTGTGTATGTTAACTAATCAACTCTATCTGCATTTATACCTCTTTGGTGGGTTTTTCCCTTTCTTAGAGATTCTGGCTTTAGTCATATTTTTGTCTAGTGTTGCAAACAAGCCACAGTGCACTGTTGAACTGCTTCTGAGCACACTGGAAGGCAGGTTGGGCTTCCGAGTCATAGACTTCCTTCTGTTTGCCATCTTGCTCTTCTAGGGAAGTTTCCTTTTTATGTATTTCTTTTATATGTATGTTCCCATGATGATTCCCACAGCACAGCATTTTGAGTGGAAAGCAGATGCTTCACTGAGGCTGTTTGTTCTGTATTATAGTTTGTGCTGTTCATAAACACAGGAGGATCCTTTTGCCTGTTCATGCTTTTTCAGAAGGGCTCTCAGCTACCCTATCTTGCCATAGTGCCTTTGGGGACTAAATGAAGCTTTTCTGGCCTATGAGAGGAAGTGAGTTTTCTTCCAACAGCTCAAAAAATGCTGAATTAGTACAACCTAACTGTGTCTGGGCAGTCTAGTATTGCCTTTTCAATAGTAAGTTAAATGGTGAGCAATATTCATGGGGAGAGGGAGGAAGAAAAATGGGAAATAATGAAGCAGTTTTGAAAACAAATGCTTTTGGAATATTGTATATAATTGTACGTTATTGAAAGTTTGACCATCAAAACTACATAGCTGGAATATTTCACAACAATTCCTGTTATGGTGAAAGGGTGAAGAATGTAGAAAGATACCAGTGCAATCCCCAGCTGGTAAAAATGTCTCATTTTCCATAGCATGTCAAAGTGATAATTACCTTTTTGCTTTTGTGTTCGGATGGGGACAACTTCCTACTCTCAGGGAATATTAGGAAAATAGAATTTAAGTCTATGTTATTTTACTGTAGCCATCTTAATTATTTTCTCCTGCAAAAAACATCAAACGTCAGTTCTTTTATGTGGCTGTCTGAAGAATATATGTGTGTGTCAGCATTTAATAAAACATCCAGTAGCAGAAACCGGAGGTCACCTAGGATCAGGAATGTCACGGCCAGAACTGTGTATTAAATCGCCACTTGGATAACATTGTGTGTGTGTTAAGCATCAGTGACAAGGCAGCTTTGATTCTGAGTGTTATAGTCTGTGACACTGTTTGCACTTTGCATTGTCTGGTTGAAAATAATGTGGTTTTGTTGTAGTATTCTAAAATACAATTTTAAATGTCAGAAGAGCTTTTTTTCATTGATAGGCATTTGGTTCTGGGACTTGCATGCTTTTTTTTTTTCACTGCGTTTCTTCATATTCTTATTTCTATGCACTAAAATTCCTGCCTTTTATGTGGTATTCTTTTCTAGTCTAATCTATGCTATGGCTGAAACATCTGCCAGCCTTCATCAAACACTGTTGTTTGGTAGAAGGACCCTGACCACAGTACCCAAGATTTTTTTTCCCAAAAATTCTTCTTACAAAATTATTTTTAAAACGTCAGACTAAAGCGGCTCAGCAGACTGCTTCATGCTCTACTACTGCCATTTGAGTCTCAAAGAGTAACTTTTGTCACTCTTCGAATACCTGTTGGTTTGCAGGCTAATATGAATCACCTGTCCAAGAATGGAAATCTCTGGTTTATCTGAATGTTTTCCAAGATACTGCTGTGCTTTGGCTGATGTGTGCCTCTTGGAATGTGTCGTTGCTTTTGTGTAGAGATGCAATGGCCTACTCTGTTACTGCCCATGCTGTTGCTACTGTTCTTGAGCCTCAAGCTTGGGTCATGTCCCATTTTGTGAATAAATACCTCTATTTTTAATTATTCATGTTAATATCTTGAAGAGGTGCTAATTTTGATAGCTTCAGTTTTTCCAAAGAAAGGGATAGGGGGAAAAGGAAGATATTTTGCCCTGTACACTTGTAGCGCACTGATCCACCTGTGAATTTAGAACCCTCCAGTATGATGGATTTTAAGCCATGCTAATCCTAGTGTACCCTGAGGTGATGGATGTAATAGTGTCTGTTATGCTATAGGGAATGACATATTTCTGATGAGTGTGTGAACTGCAAGTCTTTCTTCTCACAAACCAGACAGGAGGAGAACTGAAGCCTAAATTTAAATAATCGTAATAAATAGCATCCAAAAGAATAGGGACTTCAAGTTTTCAGAGGGGCTACCAACAGTAATTGGGCAACATAATCCTGTCCCTTCAGGGAGAACAAGTTCTCCATAAAATGTAAAGACCTTTAGCAACAGCACCATGACTTGACCGCAGTTACTTCGGAAATGATCCTACAGCACACAGGTGATGGAAAAACAGAATAATATGATTAAAGAGAACACAAATGCAGCTCAGACTGTGCTGTGGACCTGACCTGCAAGTAGGGAAGAAACTGTTCACCAAAAGTAGGTCTTCCAGATCACTTTGGTATTGGGTAGTGGCAAAAAGGCTGCCAGACGAGAGGGAGCAGGACATCTTCTGGGTGACTTCCAGCTGACACTGACAGTTGATTTGGCATAATTTGTAAGCGATAATGTCTGTGGGTGGCAGCAGCTGAAAGTAGCCATTGCTGAGATAGCTGCACTTGTCTGTGAGCTGGCCAAGAGCCTGTAGATGGGTATTGTGTTAAGCTGTGGAGGTCTGAGGAGCTGCTTGTAAGGGCCCATGAAAGGGGAGGAGAATGACCTACTCAGTAGATTTGCACCAGCTTTATGTGGGCATCTGCATGCACAGGATACGAGATTTAGAAGTTCACAAATCAGAAATGACCAAATGCCAATCCTGCGTGGAACTGAGCTGGCAACTTGTGTCAGTGCTTTTTTTTTTTATATATGTGAATTGGTGTTAATTTTCTGGTTTTTTAAAGAGGTTTCTTGGTGGGTTGATTTCCAGCACAACCTTGCTACTCTGTCACCAGAAATGCAGCCTCAAGGCGTTAGTGATTGATAGTGTTTTATATGCAGGAATGACAGTAAAATCTCAAAATGGAAAACGTAGGGCACCCCACCTACAATAACTGCAGGCTTCAGTAGAACTTCTATCCAATGTTGTAGAGTTTCAATTACTTTGTTTGAAGTGTACATAATGATTTCATAGTGTTTATCCATGTTTGTCATGACAGATTTGTTCCCTCATGAACTAATCCCTTAATGTTTAGCTTTTATTTATACCATGCGTAACAGAGCAGCTGCTCTATGGGACACCTCTTTGTAGTTGCAGGCTGGCTGCTCGGGGATGGTCTGCTCGTGTCACATTTGAAGTGCCACTCACAGTGAAGAAGAGGGGAGGATGCTAATAAGTATTATAAACATCAGTCTAGCGGCCAGATAACTTCAGATATTTATTGATATTCTGGGTTTATTTTCTTTTACTAAAACTTGGATAATGAAATTTCCTGTACTGAAAACAGTCAGCAGAATGCATCCCCGTGCCGCTGTTTGTTTCTCCATTATTAAGAGCGTAACAGAAAGAAGTGCACACTCTGCAGAGTGGGACATATGGGCTGACACAGAGTCACTGAAGCTGGCCCAAGAAGACGTCGTTCTCCCTGTTCCAGTCTGTGCCTGAGGCTCCTGAGGTTCTGCTGGAGTTCACTCCCTTCCATACCTAGACTGTATTTTTCTTCCAGGATTGCCCTTGTAGAAAGACTATTCGCATAACTCCTCCTTTTCTTCTGGTGGATTTCGGAGCTCTGGGGGAGCATCTGTCCATGCCGGTGATTCAGTTGTGTGTTTGGATTTCAAGCTAGTGCCAAGGAGACTCTTGGCTACTGATATTCTGGATGTTGGTCCCCACAATCCAAATGTCCTTCCCATCTGTGTTGTGTGGATGAATCCTTGAAAGCACAACTGCACAGGGAGTGTTGTGGGAGACCCTTCTGGCCCCGTCTCTGCATCGCTGCCACAGTATGGGCTGGGCTGCCCTCATCATCTGTGTTTGTGCTTCCATATATCACATATGCCCATGTGTACACTGGGCTCTAACAAAAGCAGCCCTGTAGTTGCTTGCCACAATAAATTAAGATCTTGGAAGAGCAGAATTAAACTTAGTGAGCAATAAAACGGAAATCGGAATAAATTCCGTGGATTTCAATCTGTTAGCTGAAAATTGCAGTCTTACTTATTTGAATGCCAGAAGGGTAAATACTGGGTTAAAGTAAAAGTAAAACTAAAGGAAGTAAAACTTTGGTTTGTGAGAGTGGTTTGCATTTTATTTTCTATAAGTTGTAAGCTCTTTGCGATAGTGGTAATGTTTTATTTTGCACAGCACCTCCTGTTAGATTGATGCCTAAATACTATAAGAAGCTTTGAAGGTGTACATAATTCAAGTTAAATTTTTTGCATAAATATGTAAAATCCCAATTGATATTGCAGTATGTAGTCATTAGCAGATAGAAAACAAGAAAAAAAAAAATCCTGAGTGAACACTATGAAGTCCGTATGTTAAGATGATAATAATCTGCATCATTCCTTTTGTTACAGGGCATGATTTCTGGTTTATTAACCTTTTGGTGCCCCAGTTCCACTGTTTCTTCTCCAACATGTATGAGGCAGAGTTGTCTTTGGATTACAGCTTAATTATCTAGGTTTTTTGAGAATACCCCCTGCCCATGTGTATGCCTAGTCTCCTTTTCCACTCTTAATGAAAAAAAAAAAAAATCCCATGTTTTATTAGAACAAACCTGAAGTTTGATGTGCTGGTGGATAAAAAGTTACTTGACTTTGCTCTGAACAAAAAAATTAATTATATATAATTACCTACAGACGAAGCAATAAGAAGGGATGCTTGTTGTTTATATGTTTTATTTATTTGTATTCAATTTACTGAAATGGGAAAATCTGTTTTCTGTAGTAGCAAGTATTTCACTACTGTAATCCAATTGTTCTGGTCTTTTCTGGAAAACATGGAAATTTTTGTCTATGTAGGTTGTTTTCTTAAGACACTGGTGGTGGTGGTGAGCAACCAGCTTTTATTGTATGGTTAAATTTCCAACTAGTAATTCATGGGGCTGTTGGATGTGGCCTGCAGCTGCCCTGCAGAACACTGTCCTCCTTAATTGGTGTTTGTGGCCAAAAACTGAGGAAGATTGCCCAGTAGCTTGCCTGAAATTCTCGGGGTTGGCAGTAGCTCCTAATACAGAATGTGTGAAGAACATTGATGGAGATAATCTGAGTTCTCTGCTTACCTTTTCTTTAACCAGCTGGGTTTTTTTAAAAGCATTAACACGACAGTGGGGATTTGTTTGCTTAAGTATTTTATGGTAAGGCAGCTAAAGTGATAGCCTTCTGTCTGATTGTGTATTCTAACTTGGAGAAAAAGATAGCAGTTGATATATCTCACCTAATCCTAATCTCTTTCTGTAGATGCTAATTTTCTAATTTCTTCTTTCCTTGGGATGCCTACCAAAAAAGTAACAGGGAAGCTGAGATTTGCTTGCTATTTGACAAATTTCCCTATGCCATTGCTTTATTAACTCCTTGCCTATCCTTTTGCTGCGTTAGATTGCTCCCTGCTAGAGAGTCTACTTTCCTTGTGCGTTTGTGTGGTGTCTAGCATAGGGGAATTGAGCTCTGCACCCGGAGCTGCCAGGCACTCGGCCAGCAGCCACGAATGCTTTTTCCGTTGTATCAGCATGCCCACTGCACCCCAGCCACATGCTTTGCCTTGTCGCTCTCCAGCTCCTTAACCTTTGACTCTGGTCCCTCATTGCTTCCACTGGCTACTTTGCCTGCACAGGAATGGCAATTACAGTCAATGAGGAAAACAGGAGCAGTAAGGGATGGAGTAGGGCAGGAGCTGGGCTCTGTTTGTGTACCATCTGCAGTGATACCCTTAGTGCTGATTGTAGCACATGTGCCAGAACAGCACGCCACAGGATTGGGGCAGTGGAAATACGAAACATTAGTACAAGGTTGGGTGAGAAGTTGTGTAAGTTACCTACAGGCTGCGCTGCTGTCCGTTACCTTTCTGTGAATGAAGCAGGTTCTGACATCTAGGCCTGTCAGTGGATGGGGTCTCAAGCACCAGAGATGTACCTAGAGCCCCTAAATTATCTAATGGCACTTACTAGCTATACGTGCTTTGATTTATATAGCGTCTTGATCAGTCTGCAAGAGTATTGAGGTTGTGTTCTTACCTATCCATTAAATTAATGATATGTATCTTTTATCATTCAGGGAACACCAGTATTTGTTCATGCTGGACCTTTTGCTAACATTGCACATGGAAATTCTTCTGTTTTGGCAGATAAAATTGCCCTTAAATTGGTTGGAGAGAAAGGATTTGTAGGTAAGTATTTTGTTTATTATATTATGTTTTTTTGGTAAGATGGAAAACAGTGATGTAAGTGAATGGATAAAATAGCAATGAAAGGTAAGAATGCTACTTCATTTTATGCTAATATTAATAATAATCTAAAAAGTGAATGCGTAAAAAAACCCCAAAGCACTTCTTCTCTTGCCCTGCCCTTTGTCTCAAGTGTTCCCGTCACCATGTTTGAGATTCCACAAGATGTCTGAAGCAGCTAAATGACTGGATTGCATTGAAAGAGGTGTCCTGTGGTTCCTTGTATTAGTATTCAGCTGACCTCTCTTGATAAACCAACAGAAACCATTCCCGTTTCCTGCTGAATTATTTCTCTGCCAGTTCAGTAAACTGAGCCAAATCAGGGGTTCAGACGTCCCTGAGCCAGTGCAGAGGAACAGCAGAGGGAAGGTAGTGTAAGAAAGAGTAAGACTGCCTTATTTTGGTGGCAATGAGCCATTAGGTTAGTCCAGCTGCATTGTAAAACTTCACCATGAGGCCTGCATGTTCCCATGAAAGCATGTGAATGGGTGGACTATTTTTATATTGAGAATTCAGCCTGCACAAGCAACAATAGACACATCGCAGGCAAAATAAACTTGGCTGAATGATGAACTAGTTTTAATAAAAGTTGTTGTGTGTGTTTAAACTTTAGAATTAATAAAATGAAAGCGGTGTTGCTACTTTGCAATTGTAAAGCCTTTGCACTGCTGCAACCATTCTCTTGTGTGTCCTGAACACCCAGGTTGGCTTACATTAATCCTAAAGTTGAACTTTCAGTACCTGTGGAACAGTGCTCTTGAAGGGGTGCAATAATGTGAAACATGAGATTTCTCATGCTAGACCCTTAAACTAGCAGAGAAACGTGTATGTATATCCTTATGTCATACCCATATATTGCTATAAATTACAGAGGGAACCAAATTACTTGAAAGTACTGTTTCTGTTTAAATTCACTGGTAATCATAGAAAGGATGGGGGAGTTGTTTGCATTGTTACAGAACGTAAATATTTTTTATTACGATATGAGTCAACCTATAGATTTACAGATAGAGAATAGAAAAGTTTCCTACACAAAGTGACTAGTGAACAAGAAGATGGAGGGATACAGATATTCTAAAAAGTAACAAAAATTAATACCAATAAATAAATAAAGGATTGAAACCTGTTATAGATCATACTGACTTTGGAAAAAAGCCTAAAGAAATATGTCATGTTGGCATTCTCCGAGTAACAACCAAAATGTTGAACAAGTAAAAATTCTATTTATGTGTATTCCATTATCTTGAGGGCTTTCTTGTTTTTAAAGAATAATTATTGATTTTCTTTTTGCTCATTTTTGCTTGTTCACCTTTATAGAAGTAAGTTTCTGATCTCTGTAAGCATTCTGCGCCTAGAGAAAATGTTCTTCATCCTTCTCTTTTTTTAAAATGGAGCAGCAAAGTACACACAGTTGTTTTTAGATCATTGTTAGGGCATAAACAACATTAGTACCTGGATTCAGTTTTGCTAACCTCTGCCCTCTGATTCAATGTAATTTGCAAAGATTGTTGTGTGTAATACTTTGTTAGCAAGAGCATTCTTGGGAAAAGTTTGATTCAGTATATTGGTCTCACTTCTTATGCTTAGACAGGAGTATCTAGGGAAATGCTGACCTCTGTAAGAAAATAAAGCATTGTAGTTAAGGTGGTGAAACACAAGATTTTCGAGCTGGTCTGGGCATGTGTTGTTTGTTTGTGTTTCCTTTTTTAAATGCATGATCATGTCAAGGAAAAGGGTTGTTTTCTCCAGTGTTACTGTTGTACAACTAAAGGGTCTTTTCATTTCCCTCTAATAATCTAACATCCATTCAAAGTAAGAACATTTTGCATTCTGAATACATTTATTTAATAATAATAATAGAATTGATATTTCATTAAGCCATGTTTGTTGTTATATGGTTTTGTGGAATGGAGAGCAAAAACATTTAGGATAGCTAACATTTTTCGTAGGCTGGGTGAAGTGACGTTTTTTCTGCAGTGAGCAACCTTTTGAAGTGGGAAGTCTGGTTTGTATGATCAGAGTGGAAGTAGGTTGGTGGCAGTCTTGAGTCTTGGTCCAGGTTTTAAAGCCCGAAAAGTGTCGCCTTGGATTTGGATTCCCCTCCATTCAGTGCTTCCCTCAGGCACTGAGAGCATATCCTTGCATTTCATGGTGGTTTTTTTTGTCTTATCCATCTGTTTAACACTCTTTTTTTGCTTTGTTCGCCTTTGGCCCCAGTTTCTCTGTTGAGAGACAAAGCGCTGTAGCTACAATAGAGGAAAACCTTTGTGTGTTGCCAGCTCAAGGCTCTAGTTCAGATTTTATTCTACAGAACACAAACCCCTGTGAAAATGGCTTCAATGAGACGGGTTTTGCTCTGCTGAGCAAAGAACTTCACCATGATTTTTAGATCCTTGTTAGATTATTAAAAGCAATAGTTCCTACAGTGGGCTGCTTAAATAACCTTTGCAGGTAGTCACAAGTGTAAATGATTTTTCTAATGGTTTGTAGTTACCATAAGCTTTATGCTTTTGAAAAATACATTGTTTCTGGTAATTAGAGCACATGGGCAGAGACTACCTGTAGCACTTGCGTGTTTATTAAATACTATCCTTTCCTGCTCTACACAACTGAAGTCTAAAATGACAGCTACAAAGTGTGCACCAGACCACATTGAGGTCACGTCCATACAAGCAGAGAGCCCAACACCTTGTGGTACACAGCAAAACAGTTAGCAAGAAACTCCGCTGCGTTCTGCTTGGTGTAGTGTGTGCCTGAAACCTGTACTGCTGTTGAAATTCAGTGGCGAAAGCTCATCCTGTAGTTAATTCAGACAGTAGGAATGCAGGACAGCTATGCTGCAGTTCTGTAACTAGATGAACAAGTTTCGCTACTCACCCTTGTTAAAAGTAAAAATTGTCACTGCTCCACGTTTCTCTTTCGCCACTGTTCTTGTGCAGTTCATCCTTTCCTTGCATTGGATCTGGCGCTCATTCGATTCTTGCATGAGCAATTGCTGATCGTGTTTTGCCATGTAGGTTAGTTGTGTAAGCTCATGAAAGAGTCCAAGATGTGCTGGAAATAGTGTAAGGTAAGTGGCAGAACTGCATGGCCAGGAGAAGCATTTTAGGGACCATGAGCTATGAGATTGGCTCTCAGCCTTGTGCAGCTGCATCCAAAGCAAGAATATAAGAAATCTGTGACAGGGTTTACATATAAATTAATTCGAATTAGAATTATTATATATTAGAATAAATATCTTAATACATGTATGCTAGCTCACTCACTGTGAGATGGTATGGTGATATATATATAATATGTATATATTTTTTATTATTTATATGTTTATTTTTTATTCTTTTATTTTTTAGTTAAGTCGTAGTTATTTTACAGCAGGACCTGCTAAGTGTATAGACAGCACTAAGGAGAATAGCATGACCTGAACTTGCACTGCAGTTTCACAAATACCGATATTTTTTATCTTCTGTCCTGGCTTAAGCAGCCTCCTTCCTCCAGCTGCTGGTTTCCAGGCCTGTGCAACCCCTCACTTGCCAGCACACCTGTTTGTAGAGCCACATGATAAACTCAACTGGAGAGTTGGTCTTGACTGAAAACAACTACAACAAAAAAATCCCCTTCCTTCCCCTGACAGACAGTGGCTGGGCAAGCAGTTATATGTGCAACAGGGGAAAGATGAGATTATGCTACAGAAGATGGTGTTTTTGCTGAAATAAGTATTTATAATATTATAGCCTCATTTGGAGCTTTAAAGTGTCAGTAAAGCTACTGCAGATGCACTAACTAATCAGGCTGAGCCTGCATTGCCAGAGCGGCAGAGTCTTTCTCCTTTCTCAGCCTGTGCTCAACTGTTTTTGCATGACATCCTGGCAGAAACCTATTGCCCTTTTTGTTGGCTTAGTTTTATGCTGACTTAACACAGAAGCAGTTCAGCCCAGAGTCAGGAAAACACTGGAGCTGGTGCAGGAGAGCATGAGTTGGGACAGCCAGCAGTGAAAAACAAGTCTGTTGTGTAGATCCCACTGTTTCTGTGACTGTGTGCCACTGCAAAGGCAAAAAAAAAATCCTCCCAAAATGTTCTTTTTAAATTTATTATTAAACTTTACTTTCTCTCTCTAGCCTGCATTGCCTGTTTCTCTGCTTGCTCTGCAGCTGGAATCGCAAGATGCTGTGCCTTTTGAGCAGTGTTAGTTAACAACAATGTAGACAGTCTGGTTTAAAAGAAAATCTAAACAAAGTTTGATCATTGAGTCCTGTTGTGAACTCTCTCGCTAACTGAAGGCATTCCCTGCTTCAGTTTCAGGTATCCAAGTGAATCACAGGCCTTCTTTAAGTTTGAGATAGCCTGTTCCTTCTAGTTCAGCTTGTCTGTTCCCTCTTACCTGAGCCTTGTTGCTACGTACTGACAACTCGGTCTTTTTGCTCTAATTTTGAGTTCTCTCAGTACAAGTTTTGCCACTGAATTTTTAGTGCAATGTCTCGGCTAGCACTGGGAGGCTTGCACTTGGTTGTGGAGTCTCCTTCTCTGGAGATATTCAAGACCCGCCTGGACAAGGTCCTGTGCAGCCTGCTGTAGGTGACCCTGCTTCGGCAGGGGGGTTGGACTAGATGACCCACAGAGGTCCCTTCCAACCCCGAACATTCTGTGATTCTGTGATTCTCAGCCTTTTATTGCTTCGAGACTGTTTCCATGCAAATTCCCCCCATCCTTGCTGTGAGCATGCAAGGAGGTGGAGGAGGAGGAAGAGAAGGGCTGCGCAGCGCGGGCAGCCCCTGCACCGCAAGCACCTGGTACGCTGCACGGCACCTAGGCCGTGTGCGGCGGCCATGCCCATGGCCCAGGAGGCATTGCACTGCGGCACGTCAAGCGTGCCAGTCTTCACAATTGCTATCGGAGCTTTGCAGTCTCTCACACATCTCCATAGCCCCTCTGGCAGCAGCCTGAAGACCATTTCTGACACTTCAGTTTCCTTTTGTATGAAAGGTTGCCTAAACTGGCCTGTTCAACCAGTTCTACATCGCTTGCTCTTGGTTCACCTTAACTGCTAAACAGCAAGGGCAACTGACATCTCGGCGGTGGCGGGGAAAGGAGCTTGGTGTTTAGGTTGAGTCCTGTGCTGTGACTGAGTGGGGAATGTATCTTTGTCTGTATTTGGGCAATTACTTCTTTTGGATTTTTTTGTTTTGTGGTGTTAAGCTCTCTCATTCCCTTTCTGTTCTTCGTCGCTCTCCTCTGATGCAGGAACGTCAAACTCATGGCTAATTCAGAGAAGTGGGTTAGTGCTGAAGGCCACACCTAGTGTAAATTGCAACTGAAGTTTTTACTGGCTGCCCTGAGAATAAATTTGCCACTTCTGTAAAGCTTCAGTTTTGCACAAATTTGTCCTTGTACTTATGTTCTTATTTCATGGTTCAGGGGAGTATATTTTGATTTGCTGGAAGCCCTCTTCTGAAATAACCTCTGTGCCTCATCTTTCTTTCCTTCATAGTTTCCCACCATTACTTTGAGGAAGATTTTCTTTGTTTCATGTGTCATGGCAGTTCTGGTAAACATGAACATTAACCAGGTTTCTGGATGTGTAGGTTAGAGTGATTGCCTTAAGTGAACAAAGAATTGTTGTGTTTGTTTCTCTGATAGCAGCAGTCTCATGTCTGGACAAACGCAATGTATGATGTGTATGTAAATGCTGGATTTTAACTCCAAAGACTACACTATTTAAGGAGGCAAGTGTTCTTGATAATATTTTGCCACATAAGATGCTGCAGTATAGGAACAAACATTTCACAAAACAGTTTTGGGTGTTCTTAAACACACACACACTTCTCGGGGATTTGGGAAATAGTGTATGGATTCAACCATGCGGTAACTGCTGCCAGTTAAGAGTCCCAGTCATAAGCACTGCATGTGTGCAGAACAAAACATAAAAGTCATTGTCCTAGAAAGACTGGCTAGTTACTGAAAGGGCAAGAGGTGACAAGTGCCTACTGACAGGCAGTTGGCAAAGCACAGGAAAATATACCTTTATCTTAGTAGTATTGCCATCCTGCTCACCCAGCAGTTTTGTTTTTTGTGATAGTTTCCAAGGGGGGGGAAAAATTCTTGTAGTAAGAATTCTTCTCTTCTTACAAGTAGACAAATGGTGAGAGATTCTGTAGCTTTCATGTAGGAGGCATGTCTCATGTCAGGGAGAGCAGAGGAAGGAGTGCAAAGAAGCATAAGTGAGATGGAATTTATTGTGGTTGCTGGTGTCTCAGATGTCTCGCTAGGGCAAAGGTTTGTTTAGAGAGAGATGCCTTGGATTGCATCCAGAAATGGAGGGGAGTAGGCTACGGAACCCATACTAACTTGTCACCTTTCAGGCATGTCATGAGGGCAAAGTGTTTTGCAACGCTTGTTTACTCCTGTGGGCCTGTATGCAGGCAGCCTTACTAAGAAGGGAAAGGAAGTATCAATAAAAACCAAAAACGGACAAGGAAATTTTGGACAAGGAAATCAGCACATAATGCAGCTACTCACAGCTAGACCTGGACAGGCTGGAGAGCTGGGCAGAGAGGAACCTGATGAAGTTCAACAAGGGCAAGTGCAGGGTCCTGCACCTGGGGAGGAACAACCTGATGCACCAGTAGAGGCTCAGGGTGGACCTGCTGGAGAACAGCTCTGTGGAGAGGGACCTGGGCGTCCTGGTGGATGACAAGTTAACCATGAGCCAGCAGTGTGCCCTGGTTGCCAAGAACTCCAATGGCATTCTGGGGTGCATTAGGAAGAGTGTGGCCAGCAGGTCGAGGGAGGTTTTCCTCCCTCTCCGCTCTGCCCTAGTGAGGCCGGATCTGGAGTTCTGCATCCAGTTCTGGGCTCCCCAGCTCAAGAAAGATGAGGAGCTGCTGGAGAGAGTCCAGCGGAGGGCTATGAGGATGATGAGGGGACTGGAGGATCTGTCCTCTGAGGAAAGGCTGATGGAGCTGGGCTTGTTCAGCCTGAAGAAGAGAAGGCTGAGAGGTGATCTTATAAATACCTACAAATATCTTAAGGGTGGGTGTCAAGAGGATGAGGACAGACTCTTTTCAGTGGTGCCCAGCAATGGGCATGAACCGAAGCATAGGAAGTTCCAGCTGAACATGAGGCAGAACTTTTTCACTCTGAGGGTGATGGAGCACTGGAACAGGCTGCCCAGGGAGGTTGTGGAGTCTCCTTCTCTGGAGATATTCAAGACCCGCCTGGACAAGGTCCTGTGCAGCCTGCTGTAGGTGACCCTGCTTCGGCAGGGGGGTTGGACTAGATGACCCACAGAGGTCCCTTCCAACCCCAAACATTCTGTGACTCCTTATGATGAGTCTGGTGCTTGGCTCAGGAAGAGGTAATCATTTCTGATGCTTAACACATTTAACATCAGCAGGGCTGCTTATGTCACATCTCTCTGCTGCTCATTCCTCCTCCTGTGTTGGCTTAGACCAACAAAATACCTTCTGAAATTCCAAGTTCTTTTTTTGCATCCGTCAGATTGTTTCTTAATACTCTTAAGGTCAATAGAAAGGATGAACTATTAGGTTTTTTATTCAGTGAATGCAGGCTGCCCAGGCGGTATTTTGAAGACTTAAAGGATGAAAGAGGAACAGGTATGAGCTTTCCTGAGTCGTATTTGTCAGTGTGACAGATATTACTGCAATAAACAACTCAGCAGATTGCCCTATCTATCTGTTTAATCCCTTGAAGGTGTTTCAGCTGAGGAAACGAGTTGTTGTAAATCAGAAGAAAGTGAAGCATGAACATGTTTTTGGAATCCTAAATCAAAGTCCTTCTGAAGTTTTTCAGGCTTGGACTACATGTTTGGCGGTTGCTTTCTTTCCTACTCCTAATAAGCACATCCCATTCAATGTAGGAGCACAGTGTGCTAGGCAAGGTCGAGTGTGACTTTGTCTTTCCTCGTGTTGTATCAGGTGACAAGAAGAGGGTTACTGCAAGCTGTTGGTGCCTTTCCTAAGAAAGGTTCACTTTCTGTTTCTTTCTTTAGTCGATCCACTTGGTGTGACTGGAAAGAATTTGTCACACGTTTTTAATAGCATAAACACAAGTAGAAGCAGTAAATTTTTATAAGCTAAGTAATTGACTCTTTTTATTGTGCTGGTACTCTTGTTAGAATAAACTAATGATGCTAGCTGCTCTAGCTATCTGTTTAGCACATACAAAGTTGTATTTCAAAGGGTATCCGTTTTACATACTCTCAGAGCAGACATTGTTTAACAAGTTTATAAACCACCTTATGAAAATTGTATGTGTTTAAGCACTAAGTGAATAATCTTCACTGGATTTTTCTGATGTCAGAAGGCACTTCAAACTGTGTTCTTAGTAGTAATCTTTTTCCAAAAAAGGAAATAAAGCCCAAATACTTTGGCTACACTTCTTTTGGCACCAGTAGTACATGTGATATTATTACATTTAAATGGTGAGTTCAAGGATTTCTTTTTAATTTTTTTTGTTGCTCGATACCACTAGAAAGGAGTTCCATGCGGTGACCCTCCGGGGACCTTTAATTTTTAAGATTCTGTCCAGTGTCTTTCTACTTTGTGTTATTTCATCTTTGACTTCTTCACTCCTTATTTTCAAAAGAAATAAAATGTAATGCGATTACATTCCAATATTTTGCTCTATGAACCGATACAGTTTTTTCTTGCTCTAAGTGTTAAAGCAAGGCTAAGGTTTCATGGTACAAAGTAGCTGACAGCATTGTCAGAGAAGGTGTTACTGGCTTACTCTGAAAGGTGTGTGCTACAAACTAGATAAGGGATATTCAAACCTTTACCATGTTTTCTCTGATCCCATTCAGAGTGCAGCTGCTCAAGCAGCTGTGCTTAGCACAATTGTGGCAGTTGGGTGTTGGGGAGGAAGGTGATAGTGTATTAGACATTATTGCTGCGAGGCTCTTAAAATTGTGGTCTAATAGTTCACGACACAGTGGTACCACAAACTGCAAAATAAGGTGCCATTACTGCTAGAAGACCTGTGAATCTTTGCTATTCGCTTGTGAATGGTGATGCCATTCACATCCCAGGTGCCCTTTTTATTTCTTTCTTCACATTTGCTGAGGTAAAAGTGAATTCCGTTTCTTTCACGTGCACTAAAGTGGAAACAAAAAATCTTCTGCTGTTCCCCGTTGCTTTTAGAATCTTAGCAAATTTTCTTGCCAGTAAGCTGTGAAGTATTCAGAGATGAGATGTCATGCAACACATTTTCCTTCACTGACAGGAAGTCAAAGTTCCTGAAAGCTGAGCTTGCTTACTGCCTTGTCAGAAATAATCTGGGTGCAAATCATGCATCCCTTGATCATGGACTGCTGCCAGTGAAAGTCAGGTGACAATGATTTAAATGACTTTCTATTACAGAAAATGCTTAAAACAGTCTTGAAATAATTTATGAATTATGCCAAATGAGAATCAAAACTTTCCTTCTACCTTTGTGTGTTCGGAGTCCTTGAGAATGTTCTGAGTGACTCCACATTTTCACAGCAGATCTCTTGAAACCTTTTCTTCTGACGGTTCTGGTCTTTAGGATACACTGCAAAATAAAGCTTTTCAGAAGGAAGATTGGGTAGAAGAGAGCTGTCCTGAATGTTTTTATGTGTTGGAAAGCATTCTAGCATTGGCCTTGGTATCACATGTCACTGTATCTGAGCTGAACTAATTTGGGAGCTTGTAAACTATGCAAAGCTAAACTCAAATCTGAAAGTTGATATTGATCATGAACTACTGAATGATGTCTAACTAATATTATACTTGTCATAGAAAAGTGATGTTTTGCCCAATAAGGAGAGGCGATGCTATTTTGAAGAGAAAAGCTCCCAAATTGTGGATTGTCTTGTAGTGAAATTTTACCTTCTTCCCTGTAAAGAAAAAACAAATCTACAAAGTGTTAGAAATTAACCTGGCATTCCCTCGCCACAATATGTGTTTGTGAATATACGTTCCCAGATCTGTTGTTGATATCCAGAATGATGAGGGGCAATTTACAGGAATAAAAGAGCATGTGGTAATAAATCATCATCCATTTAGCTGAGTTCTCTGGTTTATCTGACAAGCATATCAAATGATCTCCTTCATAAACTGACTGAGCTTCAGTTTGACACTAGCTAGGAGTTTTAACTCTTGCTGCTACTGCTGGTAAGCTTGCTGGGTTTCTATGGACTCATATGCTCTTGTTCCGTAATACTGTGTTCCGGCTTAGTCTTCTCTTTCTCAGGTGATGATTTTTATACTGTCTGACTAAACAAGCACAACTTTTTGAATCTTTTATAATTGGTGCTAGGCTTGCCATTCCTATAACACAGCCTATCTGCTTTTTTAGTTTCTGCATCTGTTGCAGTGTTCGTATTCTTCAACATAGGTGCATGCACAGAGCTCTGCAAAGTCACTCTTACCTTGCTGGTGTTTATCCTCAGATCGACCACCTTTTTTTTTTTTTCTCATTTTCCATACATCACTCATTTTGTGATTGACTTAATATTGCTAGACTCCAAGACTCTTCTCTGACGTTTGCAAGCATGAAGTTCCCAAATTGTAGTTCAGACTTTTGTCATTAATCTCATGGCAATGGCTGTTTACTAATGACTTTCATTCTGTTTCTCTTCATTTCTTCCTAAACACCTCAGCAGCTTTTTCCTGTGTGATATCCTAGTTCCTCTCCACATTGGCAACGCTTTCAAACTTTGGCATCATCAATAAACTCCATCAGTTTTCCTCAGTCTTTCAGCAGAGTTTGTTTATCAAATAGTAGATGAGAGCCCTCCGGCTGGTCCTCTCTCCTGTCCCACAGTTCTCCTGTCATGGCTGCCTATTCTCCTCTCTCTTAATCAGATAATCATATTTTTTTTCTAGCCTGCTAACACATGCCTATGTATTGCTGTAGCAGCTTTTTTTCGTGAAGGCCACATTGATGAGATGCTGTCACATTTTCATTGCTGGAGGAAGGTTTGTGTCTGGCATAGCCTGCCTCTGGTAGACAAAGGTTATAGTTCTTATTTCAAATTTTTAAAAATTATTCTTTTCTTAAAAATCTGTTTGAAGACCATTAAGGCTGTAGTCACTCAGATTTTCCCCCACTCCTCTTACATTACTTAAATACAGGGTTTGATACTTTTCAGATACAGGGCACCAGAAGAAAAGGAACTTATTTAAAATGTTGATACAAGCTTTATGGAGGTTTTTTTCTTCCAGGATTTTGAAATTCCTCATTCACTCTGTGTTAAGAGTAGTGCATTCAGCTTTTGTCGCTTTTGGGTTTTTAATTCCATCTGTAATATATTATGGTGACCTGAGTTTATTAGTTTCTACTTTTTAATTGTGTGGCTGAAGATCCTTGTAATTAATTTCCTGTGCAGGCTCTGACACTCATGCTCTAGTGTAGCAGCTCTGTCTCTCTTTTCCTTTCTTTTAGAACTTGTGTAATTAATAGTTATGTATCTGCTGCTCCAAAAGCCCACCCTGCAGAATAACAGAACTATGTATTTGGCTGCCTTTTCTCCTACTGACCAGGAGTTACCACTGTTCTCAGGCTAGATGTCATGTGAGACACCAGGCATTTTAACTAGATTAAAGGAGTTTGAATTCATGGGTAAAGTGATTTCAGAGTGAGGAAAGCGATTTAAAACATAACAATGACATGACGGAAATTAGTGAAGAGGTAGCTTGGCCTTGAATGATTGTTTTCAAGGTTTTCTTTTTGAAACTTTGCTGGTGGATGGATGCTGCTGTGTGCCTCACTGGCAAAAGAATTAAATGGTTTTCTCACAGACTAAGAGCTGTGAAGTGGCACGTGTGTGTGCCGGTCGTGTGCTGAATGGAGTGTCACACCGTAGCTGAACTGGCTGGGTCAGAAGCAAGCAGAGAACTGGACGCACGTACCTTATTTGAGAAAGCCATGCTTTGTTTTCTTCATGTGGGTTTTTAGAGCAGAAGGGAGATATAGTGGGGTAGTGTTTGGAATGGGATTGTATGGGATTTGCTGTGATGATGATGGGGAGGCAGGAAGGGCAGCGTGAATGTTCCTGCTGACTGGCTCCTGAGGAGCTGGTGTCTTGAGGAGACCCGTCCTTGCTCCTTTTTCTTGCCCAGTAAACGATGAGGAGACAGAGATGTTGAGTCCATAGTTTGTCACCAGCAGCGCATGTTCTCTGATTGAGAACTCCTGGTCTCGTGGCTGAGGCACTGTAGTGCCTATCAACGGGCATACCTCTTGTTACCACCTCCATCCTTGGCTAGCTTCGTGGCCTTCAGCAAGTAATTTCAGTTTCCATGCCTGCATATGTAACCCCATTCTTCCTGATCTGTTTATTCAGTTCATAAACTTTCTTAGGAGCAAGGACTGTCTCACCATAGCAAATGAGGAGATGCCAGACACTACAGTAATAATAACTTTAAGGTAACAGGGCTTTTGTAGAGCCATGGCAGCTGCCAGTACTTAAACATGCATCAGGAATTCACTGACAAGTTGACCTGGTATTTTAAAGCTCTGTATGCTGACCTCTTCTGCAACAAGTTAGAGCTTAACCCATCCCTTTCTTCTGTCAATGACATTCATAAATTAAAAGTATGGAGTGTACAACTGTTAAGAGCTGTCCATTATTCTCAATCTCAAGACAGTTATCCAGAGGTAAAAATAGATAGGAAGAATCTGTTATTCATTCAGAAAGTAAGAGGCACTGCCCAGTTCCTGACAAACAACATACCATTATACTGAGTAGAAACCGATGACATTGCGACTTCTGTCCTATTTGTTTTCCCTTCCCTCCTCCAGTTAGCAGTCTTACCTAGTGTTAAAACTCCCAACTCAAAAGAAGAAAATAAGCAGTTCCTTTTGTTCTTTTGTTATCTACTGGTTGTATTGCTTTTATTTATATGAAGAGAAGAACCAGAGGTTAAAAAAATTGAGACAGTAAAATATCATATATGCTGGGAAGTTCTCTTAATTTATCACTTGGCAAAGGAAATAAAAGCAGGCTCCCTAGCTAACAGCATTACTTTTGCTTAGGGTTATTTGGCAGAAAATCCATCATCCTTTCTCCGTTTGTGAATATTTCATATCGACTTACACCCTTTAGCAAGGGTCAGCAGGGCAGAGCATGTTTAAAGAGTTCAAGTCCATTTCAAAGGCTGAATTTTAATTTTAGTGGATGGTTTACTTTTAATATAATTTGAAAATGAAAGCTCTATTAGATTTTTTGTTTGTTTTACTGGCTTTTTGGTGCTGAAATCTAATGTTGTGTTTATGGACTACTTGCATAAGAACTAGATTTGTTCAGACATTTCCATCACATTGAAGAAAACTTTTTTTTGCTTTTTATTTTCTGATCCATTGTTCTGAATCTGCAAGCAGGAGTACTTTGTTTTCTGAAAGATTTTTATAAAGAATATTATTAATAATATACAAATATGGAGAGGGCAATGTTTGTTTATACGTGTATTTAGTTTGTGAACTGCTGACTTAAATCTTCAAGGCTCCAGAGAAGTCAATACAAATGTGAAAAGCGGTGAGGACATAAATATGTGTATTTCCATTTTTGATTATGGCAGAGGTTTAATATAGTCTAGTACAAGTTTATATTTAGCAGAGATGATTTTCTGTTTCCCAGTGGTATTCCATAAAGGCATGCGCACCAAGAACTTAGTTAATAGGCTTTTCAGGGAGAATTGTTCAAAGCTACATTGTTTTCTTTGGGAACAGAACTCTGAAATGTTTTCTTCTAGTCCTGTGCTACCGTCTCTACCAGCCCAACTGAAATAATGTCATGGTTTGGGGAAGAAAACGCACATGCAGCGGGTTCCAAAGATTTTTATTTGCAGGTGTTCTGTTTTGCCTCATAAATTTTATGAAGTACTGTATCATAAGACAATATAAAAGAAAAATACTGTGATTTCTCAGAAAATATGCTGACTTCAAATTTTTTGATTTTTTAAATTTTCAAACAACAGACCATGTGTGTTATTGTGTGCTGGGAATTTCTAGATAATATTAACAAAAAATAGTTATTTCTCTTTGAAAACAGAAATTAGGTTTGCTTACGTATCTGATCCTATGACCTGGTGGGATTAGCTTTAAAGAAAAAGGTCAAGAATTCATGACTAGGGATATAAATATGTTTCTAAAGCATTTCTAAACTTGTTAATTAGATTGCAAATAATACTAGGTTATGTATGGCCTGTATGATTTGTTAATGGGAAGAGCGTTGCTTTGGCAAATAGCCAAAGTGCTTTTGAAGGTCAGATGTTGACCGTATTTGAGAGTGCTCGGAGACTGTTCTCTGATTATATAAAATAATATATTAAGAGAAAAGATTAATATCCTGAATGGTATCTTGGGGTCAGTTTGCTGCTCTGACCTTGTAATTTTATTTTTGCAGTTTTATATAACTGCTGTGCAATTAATTTTATTTGACTGAGAAATCAGATTCAAATGCAGTAAAAGACAATATGGGTTACAACTATTTTAAAAATTTTGGTAATCTGTCTGTCTTTTATATGATGGGTCTTTTTGTTCATGCCTTTAGCCTTGATTTGCTATGCTGACAGCTTTATCGAAGCTGACAATCTCAAACTCTTCAAGTTTGCTTCCTGCAGTAATAAGGCATATGCTTGTAATGTATCTTCGACTTAGCCCCAACTGCAAGCTCTGACTGGGAATGAAGCTTCAGGGACAGAGCAGATGCTTTACATGCATGAGGAAGCCACATCTATCTGCTGCCATCATCTACTGCATCTCAGACAGAGCTCCCAAGAGGCTGAGTAACAGCTTCATAAATCAAGGATTGCAGGTTCAGCTTTTCCTGCAGCCAATTAGGAATTCAGTGTACAGTTTGGGGTCCTTCGCTGCACAAGGAGTGAAAAAGCACAAAAATGTGGGGGAGGGCCAAGGACGAAAGAGTAGCTGAGATGACAAGTTGATGGGCAATTATGAAGGGGAACTGAATAAAATAATTAATAATTTATAATCTTTAGTGAAGAAGGCTCCGCTAATAATGTACTAATATTACAAAAATGGTAATGGGTAGTTTGCAATGGCAATTCTATTACCTTAATTATGTGAATTGTGATTAAGTGAAGAAATTCACAACAGGCATTGAAGAATTGGCTTAGCCATGAGCAGTTGAAAGGATCTGGCTTGTGAACTAGCAGAATTTGGTTTGGTTTTGGTTTTGATTGTGTTCTTAATTAGGAAATCCATGTAGGAAAATCCTTCTCCATGTGGGATTTGTTGGTACGTGACCTTCACTCGCCTCAGTTCGTAATTCTTTCTATAAGATAGATTACACATACACACACACATATGGTTCAACCGACACAGTTATTTTCCACAGCAATTTTAGCCATCTGAGTCCTTTTTCCTCATCCAAAAATTATAGGGAAAGCAGTAAATACATATTAATAAGTTTGGCACGAGCCATCGATCTTACACTTTGAGTAGAGGTTCCAATAATGGCTTTGTAGAGTTTTTTTAAAAATATAGGTGTTTATAACCAAGCTAATGCCTATCTGCAAAAGGTATTGGATGACTTGCATCTGAAAATCTTCCATGATTTCCAGAGTTGTTCCTCTATATTTCTCCATGCATGTAGCTAATACATAAAGTCTGTACAGCACAGCGGGCTTTACATGCCTGCTGCTTTTACCCTCATCTGCTCTTCTGTGGCTTGTGCTGTATGTTCTCACCACTAGGAATTTTTTCCCATCTCCTAAAACACTGTTAACAGTATCTAGCACTTTCTCTCACTATGGAAAGGCATTCTACGTATTAATATCTTAAATTCTGCATGTGTTTGAAACACGTATCGCACTCTTTGTAGAATTTCCACCAGCACAGAGCTCTCCAGCTAAGCTCTTGGGCTGGTCTTGTAGGGTAATTTACAGCCTTTGCATCAGATGTTTCACTGGGCCATTTTTTTGTCAAGACAAACTGCTAGTGCAGTAGCATACTCTTCTTCCTGGGGTTACATAACAGGAGATGCTCTTTTCCATGAATTTCTGAAACACGGCTCTGTAGTTTTGTCAAAAATAGCGGTGTTGGTGTCTGCACCCAGGCCAGTGATGAAGGGAAAACATTCTGTCTCCTAGCAAAGGCCAAGTGGAATGAAACAAAACCAGAACCTGTTCCCCCTCCTAATAGGGGGATTCACTGCATGCATGCACTGAAAAGGCAGTGCCTAAATCATGGGTGAAATCGTTATCATAATAACCAGGCACTCTCCAGGATTTTAGAAGGGCAGAGTGGGGAATGCTTCTCAAAACGTGTGCCTCAGTGAAGAGTGTGGGGGAGTTTTAGCAAGGCAGCAGCCCAAGGCAAATGGTTGCATGCATTATGGGGCAGGCTTAGGCTGCAGTGATTGATGACTCCATGCCTGGCGTGCCTCGGGTGATTGCACCAAGCGACAGGAGCATTGATCATCCTGATTCAGCGATGGCTTTTTGTTGTGTGGCAGCCACCGCAGCCTCAGCCGACACCACTCTCCTGCCGTCGGTGCACAGAAGCTTTTGTTATGTGAGGAGAGTCTGTAGCTGGCAAGGTGATTTCCTTGCCCTGCCGCCTGTCACAGTCATGCCTATCTGAAGGCTTGCAGGAGTGCATGAACACCCACAGCCTGGCCTGTGGAGGTGGTTGATTAAATGGATTTTGTCTCTGAGTTATGGTAGTCTCTGAGGGTATCTTGTATGGCTGCAAAAAATTGTGTATTTGGCATTCACTACCTTTACCATCACTCACAGCCTGATTGTATTTCTGTTGCTGTGGAGAAAGCATGTCATCCTCCAGGGCGTGTGCTGAAGTGGTGTTCTGTCTCAAGAATAAGCTCCTTGGTGTCCCTCTTTCCTTGAATCAGTGCAATATTGGTGCTAAGGCAGCTGTGACTTCATGGCCATTTGAAATGGGTAGAACATTTCCAGGGAACAGATCTTCAGGCTCTCTGCCTGCCTCTTGAAGTCAGTGTTTTCCAGATGCTTCTAACAAAAATTCTCAAAGCATGTTCAAAGTTCATATTCCGTAGCTCTTCCAGGGGGAGTAGGAGGAGCCAAAAGCTGAGAGCTCAATAGAGAACAGCTTCAGTTTGATGGAAGACGTGTTTGTGGCAGGAGCTTCAGCCAACTGGATCTTTTAAAAGTGAAAGTAAATGAAAGTGTAGTAGTGAGATACCAGAGAGAAACATGGCTTAGGTGCAATGAAATTTGTTTTAAGCACTTAGGGTAATACTGTGGGTGCCATAAGTTAATATACGCCTTGCAGTTGGTGAATTGTAGAACGGACTTAAATGAAGATCCATCAGTGCTGCTGTTAATTATTCCTTCCATGCAACTCCAAATAAAAAGTGGTGAGGTTTTAATTTTGTAATTACCATAAGGTTAATAATTCTTTGCCAAAGGCCGTGATGATCTCTTAAGTATGAGATAACGCAATTGCCTTATTCCTGTGCCATTAATTGTGCTCCATTTTAAAAACGTGGTCATCTGTCTTATGAGTCAGTGATACTCTGTTAACTCAAAGGAAACGTGCTGTGAATGGTAAAAGGATGCAACATAAAATTCACAGTTCTTTTGTTTGAATTTTTGTAGTTAATGTTGTAACAGAAAGAGGTTAGAAAAGGGGGAACTGTGTATATTTGGTTAATGTATTCAGCTATGCATTACAAATCCTGTCAGGGGCCAACACTTAGCCGATGAGTTATGGGTCTCTACATGACTACAGGACAGAGGAGTTAAGAGAAAGTGGCTGTAAAACCCAGCAGGCTTAGAGAGGAACACATAGCATGTGAAGCCACATACAGCTCACTTTATTTCTATTAGAAGGAATTGTTTGTGGTTTGTCAGATGTCTTCAGGTTTTTAATCTCTAGTAATAAATCTAAATAATAAGCTCATTACCAGTGAGCTGTGAGATGATGTCAAATTTTACATTCGAAATATCAGAGTATGGTTTGACAAGGTGGCTAGGGATGAATTAACAGCTTTCCACTGTTGAAATGCATCCCCCTTACTTCCCTTGCTTCTGCTTGTCTGCTGTTGCTGCTTGTTTGAACATGTTCTGACACTTGTCTGGTCTCACTTCAGCTGATTCAAATCTAACCCAGTGGAAAAAAGTATTGGTTTTGTTTGGTGTTTTTCTGTTTGTTTTCTGGTTAGCGAATTCCAACAGTTTACCTTCCAACGAGATGAGTGTCAAAACGTGTGGGAAGTCTGGGCAGCAGGGAGGGAGGGAGCAGGGCAGAAGAGCGGAGGAATTAAGAGGGAAGAGGAATTGCCCTTCAGCAAGGCAGGGTGCTCATTTGGTTTAGCCACAGTGTAAAACCATGCCCTAAATTGGTGCTTTGTAGGCAGGAATCACTGCAATTGCTCTTCTGTATATTTTCAAGAAGGGAAGGCAAGCAGAGCTGTGGAGATGTGCAGAGCATGCTTTCTGTCACACAGGGCCGCTCCTGTCAGGTCCTGGAGTTTTCAGTTTGATTCCCCTCCCTGAATTTCAAATCCAACATACGCAGCATATGTATATAAGCAGGCCTGTAAAACCCACAAAGAGGAATTGTACCCTGAATTGTGAGAGAATCGAGATTTAAGAGTTATCTTTAGCTGTCCGGCTTGTAGTAAATAAAATGAACTTTTTGCTACTTTTTGTCTATAGTCTGGGAATAATCTGTATGAGTCATTGTGCCTATTCGTTTGTTTAACGCATGGGATGCTCCTGGAAAGTTAACAGCTAGTGGTTTAACAGCAGTTGGTATTTAAAGTGAATAATTGGTAGAGGTTATGCTGTAACCTTTAGTTTCTCATTTAAAGCTGTGCTGCATTTCAATGGTAGAATTCATCTCTTATGGAATAAGAAGTGTTTCTGAGCAAAAGATTGAAATAGCTTGTTACAGGGTCCCAAGGTACTCAACACTTAGATGAAGCGTATTCCTGGGAGCCAAGCTCCCTGTGCAGTCCTTGCTGCCCGGAGGCGGTGACTGTCAGCGGAGGCCTGAGACTCTTGGTCACTGGAGACAAGTCTGCTTTGGAGGAAGGCAGCATGAATTGAACTGCTGCTGTCATAGAGTATGATGGCAGGGTACTTGAATGTAAATCATTGTTTTCAGCTGACGAACTTTGTTTGTGTGGAGAAGTTAAAAATTTCCAGGAGATTTTTTTTCCTCCAAAGAAATTTATCTTAGCAGATGTCTCAAGTGCTAGAGCTTGAGTATTGCGGGTTGGAGGGGATGCTGGTGGAACCAGGAACGAGGGACTTACATTGTATCTCTCTGGGGGTGCTCGTGCAGGTGGGCTGCTCTTTGTCTACATTTGGAGAGACTGCCATGCAGACAGTCTGGAGTGAATAGTAATCTGCTGTTGAACATAAATTCAGATAATCACCATTCTGAGAATCAAGTTTATTTTGGTCAGGACTTCTTGCAGAAGAAAACCCATTAATAGCCGTTAAAAGTGTGATCCTTTTGGCTTAAGAAGCCAGGACTGCCGTATCTGCTGGTTCAGTCAAAAGTGTGGATTGGTGGTCAACAGCCAGAAACCTCCAGTGCCCGTACCTCTGCAGAGCACATACTGCCCTGGTATCTTTCTTTAGCAAAGGGTGAAAAGCACCTCTTACCTCTAAAGAGTTTATGTGCTGCTAAACTAAGTGGCAAGTATTTTTCCTATTACCTTTTCTCCTAGGCCTCACAACAACAACATAAAACTTTGATAGCCGATGCAAACTATTTTCTTCATGGCATGAAAGATGTTTAGCCTTAATAAATGCATGTGTAGTTTTCTGTTGGACTTTGTGACCAGCAGTGGTAGCAGCGAGTGCCCTGTTGCATGCCATCTGAGAATGCATCAGAGGAATGCATTCTGCTGTTAGGAGAGAGGAAAAAAAGAAAAGGAAGAAAAGAAGTGTCTGTTACATTCCAAAATCAGTCATAATAATGGAAGTTCACATCAGATAAATTGCCAGAGTCAGAATGGACAAACATCTGGTTTATTCATCCCTAGCTACACTAACAAAAATACGATATCCTGTTAGATAAATCACTGATCATCCTAGTTTATCTTGGCGGTTGTGAACCTTGGTATTTTTCACTTAAACAAGAACGTATCAGTTCTTTACAGCTAGCGTGCCTCCAGCTCCAGGTTCACAGTTCATGTGCTTCTGTGACTTTGAACTCTTATTTTCCTGCGTTTACCAGCAGACAGCTGCACCAGAACAGATAGTTTTACGTGTGCGGAGTAAATGGCAGCTTGCAGCTCAGTTTCCATTTCCTTTTACATTGTTCAGAAATCCAGGCTCACAATTTGTGTCCTAAAGCTTCGCCTCATGTGTCCACATCTGACTTGGCCCTTTATAGTACAAATGTTCTATTTTGTCATTGATTTGTTGATAGAAAGGGCTGACTAGGGAGAAGCTACTTTCACTAGAAGTTACCCTTAGTTTACATGAAGTTCAATTATGGGTGAAATATCTTCAAAGAAAAATTCTGAACATCACTTTCTGTAAGGCTTTTAGGCAGTATGTAAATGTAAGTCTAATGTGGAACCATTTTATGCAGCTATAGCATGATAAATGTATTTTTAGGCGGAGAAAAACTGCATTTTGTATTAAGCGTGACGATGAAATCTGATTAGCTGCTTAAACCATGACACTGACTATTTAAGCTATTGTCATGTGTAGGTGATAAAATATTCCCAGATGTGCTTGGCAAGGCAGTAATTCCAGGAAGAGGTTATGGTAATTATAAACAAGAAACAAAACCATCAGAGTGAATTGTTCATTTGCGTGAACCTTGAAGTGGAATTAGAGAATTCAGTGAAGAGCATCAATTACTCTGACTTTACACCGCCCGACAGACTTCTCATCATCACTGTTGCCTAATTCCATATTTATGAGCTTTTCCTTACTTTTGTGAGGCAAATACTATCTAATTTGGATATTTTGTGTTCTTGCTCTGAACAAAAACTGTGGTTTATCAGTCATTTTGGTAGCTGAACTGAGTGACATAGAAGTTGTGTAAATGACTTGTAGAAAGACCTACAGGAATTGTGTGTTGTGTTTTGTCTACTGTTCTGAAGCGAGATTCCCCAGTTACCCTAATCCGTTAGAATGAGACTAGCTTTTGGTTACCCTCACATGGATCTTTTATGAGAGGAGAAGAAGTTATATGAACTTACTTTATCATTTTGATGCAGTTTACTTCTGATATATATGTGTATATTAAATGCTAGATTTGACCTATGGCTTACTATTAAAAGTCATGTAGTGGTAGTGCACTGCTGTTACATGAAATTTTAATTTTTAATCTTCATTCTAATGTTTCTTGTGTTACTTGGGCTGTAAAATTGAAGGATAAAATCCAACAACAGATTATTTATAGAATTGGGTTTCGCACTTTGTATGGCCACGCAGTGAGACAGTCCAGAGAGCTGTACTCACTGAAAATTACACCCAGAAAATAATCTTTTAGTACTTGTCTGGATCATTGTACAGTCTTATCAAGTGCAAGAAGGGGATCCGGAATGCAAAGTAAGGCCTGGGGCTGTAAAACCCCTCATCTGGGTAGGCATGTGCTGCCATGGGGTTATGTTCTCAGGCTGGAAGTGCAAATACCTGTATGTTTTCTATGAGCTCGCTGAAGGCAGATCAGTTACCTCTTTACTTTGATTAGGGCTGCCATGTTTGTGGCCGGGAAATCAAAGCAAGCAGTTAACATCATGCTGGTATCGTGTCTATTAGAACCCCTCCACATGCCTGCAGAGCAGCAGCCCAGGTAGCGGAGGTTCACGGGGCTGGGAGATGGCCGCTTGGTAGCAGACAGGATGAAGAGGCTTTTGAGGAGAGGAGCTGAAGCTGGGTGAAGGCTCTGTGTAGGCAGGTAGTAGAGGCTGCGTCATCAACTTTCCTTCAGTTGAGGTACAGCAGACCACATCTGCTTAGGTAATGGTTGTTCCCAAAATCTTTGTCAGTTCACCTGTAATTTGTAACTGCCTTTGTTGACAAACGGTGTAAGAGAAATGATAACCAAAATAAATCAACCCGTGTATTACTTTATATTTCTGTTGTTACATTGGAAGTGATGAGTTGGTTTGTCTCATAATCTCTAAACGTAGACTAGCTTGAAACTTCCCATTTAAAGTCTGTATTTGTTTTTCATTGATGCTTTCATATGAAAGCAGGAAACAATCTGAATGTAATTGTATTAATTGTTTCAGCACAAAGACTTTAAAATGTAATAGATTGGCATATTACTCCATCTTCTCACTATTCCTCAGAGGAAATAAAATGGAGTTAGCAACTTTCATCCAGGCAGCTTTTCTGCTGCATCCTGTTTCCTTCCGAACATTGCAGAAAGCACCAATGTTCCTCTCAATTTCCTCTATTTCAGATGAGGAAATCCCATTCTCCATGTTATAGCACTCACTCTCCGTGAACATTGGTGTTCTGTTAAATTTTAAAATGTTGATACAGGATTTGGGTTGTTTGGGCAAATATGCGTTTTTCTCTCCGTATCAAAGGGAAGCATTACAAAGAATAGAGGAATATGCCCAGCTACCCAGAGAAATGCCCCCGCACAGCTTTCCCGGGCACTTGTCCTGGCTGCTTAGACTGGAGGGTGTCGAGCACCTCCCCGAGAGCCCTGAAGTGCCGTGTGTGCTGTTACTGCGCTTGCTGGGAGGCTGAAATCTCTGCTTTTCTCTCACTGAAAGGTAGACTTGCAATCCCCCTTTCTCTAAGGAAAACTGACCCTTGAAAAGGCTTGGCATGAAAAGGATTAACTCCCTGGAAACTTTGTTTGGAAACGTTAGGAGACTGCTATGTGTATACGCTGGCAATCTCTGTAAGAGACAAATTATTTTCCCACCCTCTCAAGTACTTGGTAGTTTATCTGTTGTTTGTATTAAAGATTGATCGTGGTTATATATTTCTGACTCAGAGTTCTCATTAATCACACTGTGCCACATAAGAGCCTGAAGAAGAAGAATGAGGGTTACTGGAAACTAGACATGTGATCCCTGGCTCTGCTTTTAATATGACTTATCCTGACATTAGCTTTGTTCCTGTGAATTATTGTGTTTGTGTAAACCCCTTTTTTGGGTGGGTTTTTTTTTGTTTCCGTGTTTGGTACGTCTGTTTTTCTCAGGGCTATTCAGAAAAAGATAATATACTTAATAGAATGATTTTGGAGAATGGTAATCATGACGCTTGCCATGTTGCTATTTCAAGAGGTCTCTGCTCCCTCCTGTATGCCCACCCCCTTGTTTTCTAGCTCTTGCTTCCTCCCCCAGCCCCAGCAGCCGTTTCCTCCCTCGGAGCAGAGCCGTGTGGGCAATTGTTTCAGCCTGTGCAAAACGAAGGAGTGCAAAAGGACCAGTGGGGTGAGGACAAATGCCCAAAGGCTGGAACTTCCTGAAGCGCATCGGCTGCTGACAGAAAGATACTTTCTCTCACAGCAGCAGAGCTGATCTTCGCCTCCTCTCGTTGACCCTGCTGGAGGTTTCCAGCCCTGAAGTGTTCAATCAGCTGTTCGTGGTCGCCTTCTAAGCGTGAGAGTCAAAACTGCTGGCAAGAGGGAGAAAAAGAAAAGGGAATTTACTAGTTTTTACAAACTGGCTGGGGTTATGGGGACACATTACCAGCCCTGCTTGGAGTCAGGTCCAGGAGCCTCTGAAGCAAGAGATTTTCCCACCATGACTTGTCTGGCTGAAAGTCGCTTCACATATTCCAGAGGCACGCATTGATCCCGACTCCTCAGTATGTTCTGGTGGGAAATAGTTGCATCGGCAAATTTTCAACCAACAGAGTTTTAAGCCCTTGAATTTTTGAATTGCTGTGTGCTTGTGTTTGTCTGATAGAAAGAAATTATTTGGGTTTTAGAAGAAGCAATTGAAGTAATTGACATTTGACAAATCAGAGCAAATTAGTTCTGAAGAGACTGACATCATTTCATACAGATTATCTTCTCTTTTATTTATAGCTCTTCTAAAAATGCTTTGCCAGGCATATCCTAATTCTACATGGATTTTTTTCATGACTCACATTAAATTAATGTCTGACTTCTTTGGTGCAATGTCGCATTATAGAATTTACTGTTTAATAGTATCTTCAACACTGAGACATGACTGTAAATGCTGGTTTGTGTTTATAATTAAACATCTGCTCCACAAAGGCAAGAGATGATCAGAAGTTCTGCAAAGCTAGGAGAATTTAGGTCCATTAATTATGATGAGAGCACATCTTCAGTGAAATTAAGGGAGGAGGAGTAATGTAGGGACGTCTTAGATCTGTAAGAATTTTGAACATATTAAATAAATACAATTACACAGAAATAGGTATTTTAGAGGACTAGATGTTTTTAAAATACTTTGATTTCAACTAATTTGAATTGCTTGGGGCTGTTTCCCCCCATGTGACTACTTTTGGTGACATATTGTATGTATCAAGAATAAGAGAATTTATTTCTGAGTTGGGAATAGTTTTTTAATCAGACTCAGTAATGTAAATAGACCTCTATTTGAAAGTTCATTCAAAACTTAGTACTGGTGTATATTTAAGTGCACTGTATGCTAAAGTAGAAATATCCCCCAGTGTTTAACTGAAAGCATGTTTTATGTGTGGTTTTGTTTTGTTTTTTTAATGTTTAACAGTAACTGAAGCTGGCTTTGGTGCTGACATTGGGATGGAGAAATTCTTCAACATCAAATGTAGAGCCTCTGGCTTGGTTCCCAGTGTGGTTGTACTTGTTGCTACAGTGAGGGCTTTGAAGATGCATGGAGGTGGGCCAAATGTAAGTTTTTGCACCTTTCTTGGGAAATAAAGTTGTTGCTAATATTTGAAATAACTAAAATATCTTGGTTTAAGAAATACTGGGGGTAGTTTATGAGGCAGTGTTTAGATATCCATCCTGAGTTACCTCATTATATAGATGTTACCTCCAAAGTTAATGCAGGAATGGAAAGGCACAAATGAAAGAAGAAGGGTGAGAGAGCTCTGAAGAAGTACTAAATCTTCCTGAGGGAGGGAAGTTTGTTTGCATGGGGAAAAAAAAAAGCTATAATATGTATATACATTCTTCTTCCTGCCTTTTGAAATAGTGTTTGTAAGTGCAGTGAAGAAATCGCCGGCTGGGAAAGTTGGCAGCTGAGGAGGAATGAAAAGAGTTTGGGTTGCAGTATGTGAGCAGAAGTAGGGAACATTGTTAGTGAAGGTTTTGAGATTTCTTTCGCTGCAATAATAGGAATCCCTTCTGTCCTTTTAATCTGCTGAAGTTAATTCCCTCAGGGATGCTAAGGTAACTGATACAATTGTGCAAGTGTTTTCCCAGTGTACCAGAAGTCACCAGTGTATCATTTTTCGCTATGTAAGCCACGAAGAGACTTATACAGATTCCTGATCGTAGAACTACTCCTCAGTCATACAACAAGTGGACAGACACTTAACTTCTAGAACCACTTTCATCTGCCCAGCAGCATGCAAGGGAGTGATGCTGCCAGGGAAACAGTCTCACTGGGTGAAAATACCAGAGCTGTTGCCACAGCCACAAAATTTTGGAATGTACAGTCTTCCTTACAGCTAATCATGTCTTAGAGCTAAAGCTGAGCTGTCCTTTTTCAGTCTTTCAGGTTGAAATAGTTATATAATTTTCTATCATTTTAGTCCACTTCTAATGGAAGTTTTCTTTATTTTTAATTGTATTCCTCCATGCATATCAAGGCAGCTATATTGTGATGTGCATTATCCTTCAATCTAGCAAAAATAAGACTTAAATATGTCTTAATAACTGTCTCTACTTCTGTCTGATCTGTGTCTTTAGAAGTACAAAGTTTTCATTTGTTTACATAGTGTGTCATAGAAGCATGCAGAGTACCAGAGACTTTAACTGGGAGTTTAACTATAAAATGGACCAAGAACAATGCTTGCAACAAAAGTGACTAAGTCCAGTGCCTGGGATCGATAGATTTGGTCCTTGGAGACTCAATATAGTACCCTGGTGATACTCTTTGTGTGTACACCTTTGTGCTTTCCAGCAAAGTAAATTACTTGCACGCAGTTCCTTGCCATGGGCGGTAATTACAGGACACCCAAAGATGATGTTCCTCTTCATCATCTGTGTTAGTGTTATTGCTTCAGCCCACTGCTGGAGGTTGCTGTCCATTGTCTTTGCACAGCTGGTCTGTTACTAAGCATGTAGAATGGGATCCAATGACCTCCACTCTAATAAATCTTTTACAACTAGTTGCTGAGTCACTGCCTGTATCTTGCTACCCAGATACAATAGGAAGTGCTGCCATTCTCCATGTTCTGGTGTAACTTGGAATAAAACAGAAGATGCAGTCGAGCTATGATGTTGTGTGCAATGTATGTGCTGACTGGCAGTATAGGAAGTAAGCAAAAGTGCACTTCTGACCATTTAGAATTAGGACAAGTGTCAATCTGTGGTAACTTCAGTTGTTTATTATTCCAGGTAACTGCTGGTGCCCCCTTGAAGAAAGAATACACAGAAGAGGTAAGAGGAACTACTATAAAGCTTCAGGAGAAGTTTTTGTTTAAAAGGCCAAAATAATGTGGTGTATGGAGAATCAGAACTGCCCATTCCTCTGGCTGCACAGTGTGCAGCCTCAAGTGTGACAATAGCATTCTCTCATGCTGACATAACTGGCATTGCCAACAAGTAAAGCCATCTCATCTTCCCCAGCCACCTGGTGTTATCCCTCTTGTATGGGCTGTGTGTGTGACTGTATGGTAGACTGTACTGAGGAACTGAGTTAACTGACAAACAACTTTTTTTCAGTAGTTTTTCCAGGACCACTAAGTTTTCGGACTGATCAGCTCTTCATTCCAGTCCATCATACAGGTATTCATGGCAGCATGAGAGAAGAGTGGTGAAGAGGTCAAAGACACTCCCTGAAATTAATGATAGCTTAACCTGTTCATTAAAGAATACGTTTAATCTGTTTGTGCTTCATGTCTGGTGTTGGATGTCACTCTTCAAATAAGAGTGGATTCTACAGGTTTGTTTTCTTTGCCTCTTCACTGAAGACAAATTTTGATCTTTTGGTTTTATCAGGCTAGGGCTGTGTGTATTGTTGCAATTAAGACAAGGCCTACAAAGTCTGAGGTAAAAGAGTAAATAAAGAAATGCAGTAATGTGCTTTAATCGCTTAATATATATATATAGGTTAGACTATGCATCTAACAGATCTGTATGTCAAACCCCACCTCACTACTGTAGTTTGTTTATAAACTTTGTGAACGAGAAACTAACAGCTCTTTCACAATCATGACAGGCAACCAGTCATCAGCTGCACTGTCTTATTGTGTCCAAGAAAAGATGCGTAATGTGTACACATGCGTAATGTGTACAAATTTTGGGCACCGCTTAGTTACTTAAATATGTCTGTTGCTTATTAATTGAAATAAGAATTAACTGGACAGGTGCCAAAATATTTTTGTCTGGAAGCATTTCACTTGTCTGCAGCTGTCATGATCAGCACTGTTTATATTCAGTTTAATTTATGGAAAATTCTTTTGTGGGAGAAGACTTGATGTATCTCACTATTTCCATTAATTTTTATTTAATTATGCAGAACCTCCAGCTGGTAGCTGATGGCTGCTGTAATCTACAGAAACAGATTCAAATTACTCAGCTCTTTGGAGTTCCTGTTGTGGTTGCTCTAAATGTCTTCAAGTAAGTCTGTTCTTTCATTTCTCTTGTGAGTAAATCCACAGTTCAAATTTCACGCTTTTCTTGGTTTTTAAATTAATCAGTTTTGGCATGAAGAAAAGCCGCTATTAAAGAATTTCCTTTTTTCATCATGAATATAAAGTCTTTTAAATCCTTAGCTTGTTCTTAAGGTTTTAAAACCACAAAAAACCCCCTTACTGTTATGGAAATGTTAATCTTCTGTGTTAATTAGCATTAACAATTACAAAAAGTGTTCTTGAAACATGTAAATACATAGTCTGTATATAAATGCATTATGTATATGGCACAATTTCTCTACAGACTTGCCTTACAACTGCTGATGGTAGAATAAGGCTATTTAACGTCATGAAACAGAACTAATTAAACAAAATAATGAGACAGAACTGTTTGATTGGCAGAACTGACTCTCCTGCTGAGGTTGATCTGGTGTGTAAGATTGCAAAGCAATCCGGAGCATTTGATGCTGTACCCTGCAATCACTGGTCAGCTGGTGGTAGAGGAGCAGTCAAATTAGCTCAAGCTGTGGAAAAGGCAGCCAGTCAGAAAAACAGTTTCAAATATCTCTACAGCTTGGAGGTAAGATTTTTTTATTTTATTTTTAATGAATGCATGCTGCATCAGTGCATCAGACAAGAACATTGCAACAAAGGTATCTAACATACTTGGAAAGGCGCTTGACTTGGCTTAAAATCACGAAAGTTGGAGAGAAACAATCTGCAGCTTGTCTAATCAAAGGAGCAGGATACTTGCTGGTAATGCTCGTTATTGAGTGCATTGAGTGATGTTTCTGATACTTTCTTGTTTAACATCAAAGTATGTCTGTAGGTGGAACATTGACAAATTACCGTGGGAGACTTCTCCACAAAGGTCTCACAGTCATTATATTTGTCCTGACAATCAGCCAAAAGGAAATATAGTTACTGTCTCGCAGTCATGGGTATTGCTCCAAGTTGTGGCTCCCTGAAGCATTTACTCTCTGTATGAGAAGGATGTTAGAGGTAGCATGTGCACACTCATGCTACACTTCTGCCCAGCCAGACAGGGCAACACACAGAGAAAGCACTGCCTTCACTGCCTTTATCAGCACACACCTACACACCCACCTATACACCCACAGCCCTCGGACGAACATGAAGCGCACAGGCAGCCCAGTTCTGTTCCTTCTGTTCTGCTGATTGGGATTGGAGTCTGCTAGTGCAATACAGCATGCACGATGTATGGGGTCACTGCTGCTGTTGGGCTTAGATAGTAAGTCTCCCCAGGAGCAGTCCCCAGTGCCCCTGCCCTGCTCCGGTTGTTGGCACCAGGGTCCACGAGCCCCTGAGATTCACAGCTCACTCTAGTTGCTGGCACTCAGACCTCTCCTCCTGCTCTCTAGTGTTCATACATACACATCTAAAGCAGAGAGCACACCCACACAGAAGGTAGTCAGAAATCAGATTCTATGAGAAGAGAGGACAGATTGTGCTGCTCAAGCACTGAGCTCAGTCAGACAAGCTACTGGCCAGACATGTTTACACTCATCTGGCACCTCTTCCCCTTTTCCTTCTATTTTTTTCCACACTTATTCCTCTTAAATCCACCTGGATTACTCCCTCTCCCCGTCTTTGGTCCTTCCACTAAACATGCTCTAACAATCTTTACACATTCCCACGATCCCCTTCAAAACTCCCATCCTAAATTCTACACAGTCCCCAAATGCTCTTCTTCCTACATCTCATAACAAGCCCTGTGCTGCTGTAGGAGATCGCCCCCTTTTGTTAGCAAAGTTTTCTGATTAAAGAGTTTCCCCATTGACTCAACTTGGTGCATTTCACACCAAGGACAATGGTCTCATCCTTCCCCGTGGATGATCTTAGGAAACAGCCAATTCAGTGTGCTCTAATTTTCACTGATTAGGTTTTCCCACTGATTACATTACTAGCGTTCCTCCACCTATCATTGTTCCTCTGATCCTTGCTTGGGCTTTGTGTTTGCTTAGTCAGATAACCTAACAAAGGATAGGCAGTCCAAGTCTCAATCCTTTGTTTGCCAGAGATGGTGACTCTTTTTCCATGTCTTGGAGACTTTGTTATTGCTGTCATCTATCTGCAAAGTAGCATTACAGCATCCTGAGCTGTTGAGAGAAGCAGCTTGCAAGGAAGTTTGCTGATGACACCAAACTGGGAGGAGTGGTAGACACACCGGAAGGCTGTGCTGCCATTCAGCGTGACCTGGATAGGCTGGAAAGTTGGGCAGAGAGGAACCTGATGAGGTTCAACAAAGGCAAATGCAGGGTCCTGCACCTGGGGAGGAACAACCCCATGCATCAGTACAGGCTTGGGGTGGACCTGCTGGAGAGCAGCTCTGTGGAGAAGGACCTGGGTGTCCTGGTGGACAACAGGTTAACCATGAGCCAGCAGCGTGCCCTGGCTGCCAAGAAGGCCAATGGGATCCTGGGGTGCATCAAGAGGAGTGTGGCCAGCAGGACGAGGGAGATTCTCCTTCCCCTCTACACTGTCCTGGTGAGGCCTCATCTGGAGTCCTGTGTCCAGTTCTGGGCTCCCCAGTTCAAGAAAGATGAGGAGCTACTGGAGAGAGTCCAGCAGAGGGCTACAAGGATGGTGAGGGGACTGGAGCATCTCTGCTATGAGGAGAGGCTGAGGGAGCTGGGCTTGTTCAGCCTGAAGAACAGAAGGCTGCGAGGGGACCTAATAAATGCTTATAAATTTCTGAAGGATGGGTGTCAGGAGGGTGGGGCCAGGCTCTTTTCAGTGGTGCCCAGCGACAGGACAAGGGGCAATGGGCACAAACTGAGGCACAGGAAGTTCCGTCTGAACATGAGGAAGAACTTCTTCCCTCTGAAGGTGACGGAGCAGTGGAACAGGCTGCCCAGGGAGGTTGTGGAGTCTCCTTCTCTGGAGATATTCAAGACCCGCCTGGACAACGTCCTGTGCAGCCTGCTGTAGGTGACCCTGCTTTGGCAGGGGGGTTGGACTAGATGACCCACAGAAGTCCCTTCCAACCCCTACCATTCTGTGATTCTGTGAAGGGCCGCATGGGCCCCTGAAAGCACTATGCTGGAGTACCACCATGCAGGCAGAACATTTGGAGGGGCGTATTGCCGAGAAGGTTATACAGATGATTTCTTAGGACCTTCCTGACTATCCAAATGTGGGTGGGTTAAAATTTGGGCAGCAAAATAGACTTCTCTGGCACCAAGGAAGCCCACATCAAATTTCAGATCCTGTGTCCTACTGCTACTTAAGTTTCTTTAGAAAATGTTTGAATGCTATTTTTTAATAGCAGAAGCTCAGCTTCATTCTTTTAAATGGCTAGAAGTTCCTGTTTTGATTCTTTGTGCCAGAAAAAAGTTCAACCTGATGTAGATATGCCCTGCTGTTGTCTTTCACTTTCTCTCCACCCTGATATGTACCTCATATCTGTTGCACCCATTTTATTTCTTTTTTGCCTCCCCCACTGTTTTCCCAAATGTCAGTAATCCAGGCAAGTCCTATTAGTATTAACCACTGCCTTCACAGAACAGATGGAAATAGCTTGGGAATATAAGTGCTGCAGTATCTATTCAGGACGTTTTGCCCACAGACCATTTTTACAGCCGAACAGTGGACAATGTATCTGCCTTTCTGAGCTTGTCTCTGATGAGATGCTCTGGAAACTGAGGATATCATTTTATGGGTTTTGCATAATAAAACAAAAAAAACATTCTTTCGGAAATATGTATAATAGTTTTCCCCATAGGACACTTGTATTACAGAGATAGCACATTAGTGTTTGACAAGTCCCACATTTAAGCTCTGGTGTTACTGTATTCTATGTAGCTTACAATATTGTGGTATGAATGAGTAGGAAGGATTGGTAGGGGTGGACTCTACCTGTATGAAGGAAGAAAATGAGATCCATTTCTACGTTAATGTCTTTGCCAGACCATCTTTTTGTGCTGTGTCGCATAAGCAGCATGATCTTAGGCACAAGGGAATGAATCACATCTTTACATCAACTTAATATCCCGTAACTTAACACAAGTATTATAAGCCTCAAAAATATGTTGAAGGGGTTTTATAAAAGCATATAAAGATTTTTAAAATGCCGTAAAACTTAAATTCAGACCAACAGAAACAGTGACCTGTAAAGTTCAGGCTTCTGTTTCATTCTTACTGTGCAAAGGAATGGGGACTGAAGTAGTTGGAAGTAGGAGACTGAAACAGCAGTGCTGTCACTTGTACAGTATGGTAGGTCATTTGGTCACTGGGCCTGTAGGGACATGAAGAAAGGCCACCTCTTCCAGATGAGCGTGTCTAGATGTTAATTAAGGTTGTAATAGGATTTTTTGATACAGCGGTTTTGAGGACTGAGTTCTACTGTTCGAAGGAGTAACTATGACAGAAAATTAAAAAGAGAAGAGGTAGTAAAGTGGGATTTGGACAGATGATTTCCCTCCATCATTGTGCCTAAAGGAGACGTAAGTGAAAGGACATAGTGCCATTCCTCATCTTTCTGGTAACTGCAAGATTTGTCCAGTTACTTGAATCATTTTAAGTCTTGGTTGCCTCAATTTTGGCAAGGTTTGCTGTGATGGTGTTTTCGGGTTTTTTTCCTTACCCCTTTGGAACATGAGAGGGGGAAATACTCTGCATAAAACCACTGCCACTTCATTCGTGTCTCTGTCTTTCTGGTATTACTCTATTCTTCACTTTACTCCATGTCTCCATTTAGTCCTTTGGTGTCTATGCATCTCATTTTCCTCAGTCTGTAAAACTTCATCAGAATTTACTTCCAAAACTGGCTATAATTAGAACAACATCCAACAGCACAGACTACTGTAGCCGTAATAGATTCATTCAACATTTTGATGTTTTGTTAGAAAGCAGTACCCTGGGGATTTAAAAACAAAACCCCAAACCCCTATGTGTAAAACTGGTTTAGAGACTTTTTTACTAGTTAGACCAAAGTTTGCAGCAAACCATATTATCAGTATACAGTTGGGCATCTAATTACAAGTCCAGGTCAACTGGGCTCTTTTTGGAGTTTTTCCAAATGGCATGCATTTCTACAGTGCTTTATGTAATTTCCAAACGTATACCTGGAAACAAAGACTTCCTTGAAAGGTGTTCAAAAATGCATATAATGTGAGAAGAATGAGAAAGTCATTTCTAGGTCTGTCAAATATTCATAAAAAGTTGAGGATCAGCGATTTTTTTTTCTGAATCCTGAGGTTTGTTTATACATTTATACCGTCTTGTCCAGTGATACCCAAGCATGTGCTGAATGAGCGATTTTAGACAGCGAACACAACACAGTTGTGTCAGTTTAGGACTCAGGCTCAGGTAAGTGGTCCTGTTGAGCATCATAGCAAGCTAGTCAAATTACAGTGTAGTTACATTCCTTGAAGCATCTCGTTCAGTCTGTTTGAACTTCCTCAGGTGTCTCTATATGACACAGTGTTCTGTAGTCCCACTTTTAGATTGCTTTTCAGGTTCTCAGTATTTATTGCTCTAAGCACACAAGCTTTTGTTTTTATCCTGGTAGCTGATGCTTGTACTTTTTTTTTTTTTTTTTAAATACTTCTTGATTCTAGCAAGGGCTTGTTTAACATTTGGTATTAGATAAATTAATATTTTTCTAGAGTTGGAGTGAGAGCAGAATAAGCTTCAAGCATATTTGGAGCGCAGTGAAAAGAATAGCAGCATATGATTTTGTGAGTGCGTATGTGTGCCAGTGTCGTTTCATGGATCAAGTACAAGAAGTGACCTCTGACAAGTAACCCCAGCACTGCGGCCACTTTAAAAGCATAAGTAAAGGACATAAACGGATACAGTGTACCATGAAATGTTTACAGTATTAGGAATTGCATGCGGCCGGGGAGATTCAGGAGTTTTATATGATAGGCTCGAGAATTTATAACATAGTTTAAAAGGTTATTGGCAGTAGTCATGATAAATACTCTGGTAGTGTGTAGTTCTAACGTGGATTTTTGCCCCCACTGCACGCTAACCTCTCTTATTTTACTGTTGAATTGGTTTCTTACTGAGTATTTCTCTTTGGTGTTTGGAGGATGGATTTGTTTTAAAGGCCTCCTGAACTGTCTGTGAAATAATCTGTGCTTTTTTTTTTTTATATATGTTCTTGCTACATATGGAAAATATCAAAATATCAACTCTCTTATCACTGTTGACTTCCTTTCTGAGTTCACTTTTCTTGAAGTATGAGTCTTTAAGTTGCAGCAGAAAGCTATTACTCAAAGTTGACTGACCCATTAAAAGTAAGTTTAGATAGCTATGGGGAGGATAGGAAAGGACGGAAACATACGCATCCCATTCCCAAATTTCTCTAACTTCAGTGCCTGTTCTTGGTGGGGAGGGAAGCTGTATACTCTGCTAATGCATGCCTGGTGAGTAACCTGCCTGCTTTCACTATCCGGGTCTCCTGTCTTCGCCTGTGGTGATCTCTTCCTTGACTTACAGCAGCCCTCTTCAATGTGAGGAAGAAAACATAGGTCTGAAGGAAGGCAGACACTAGTTTTGTAAGAGGTGCATTGCCCTGTCCTGCAAGGCAGCTGGAGTGGGCTAGCACTCCAGGAGAAAAGAAAGAGAAGGACAGGCATATGGCGTGAGACAGGATCAGCATATCTGGCCAGTCAGCGAGTTAGCATTGTCCCCTTAAAAGACTGACAAGGTAATCTGACAGATACAATTGAAGAGTCTCAAATCACCTGATTGATTCTGCATTGGAAAACTAAATTGAAGAGTGTAAAGGTCACAAAAGGGAGGGAAGAGAAGGGGTTGTTCCAGTCTTCCAAGTTTGTCAGATGACATCTGGTTTTGCCAGTGCTCTGCCTTTAGGTAATATCATGACAAATGAAAATATTTCCAGGTTGTACTGTGAAAGTTGGTTACACAAATATTTTGGCTGAGTGCAGTGAATTGCCTGGCTAGCCTGCAGAACAAAGGAGACCTTTCTCAGCTTGGGGCCATCCACTGGGAATGAAGTAGAGTAGCAGTACATCTCAGGGAGGCATTCAAGCAGTTAGCAGCCTCAGAGCTGGTATTTTAATTCTCCTGCTGGGAGCATAGTAATAATTTGGGCAAATCTGGAGCACCTGAGCCCACAGTTCTGGCTGCCCCTCCCTCTGTTGTGCTATGGCAGTATGGTGTGGGCTGCCACTTGGCTCATTTCTTCCAGTCTTAGCTTCAGCTGCCAGAGATGATGGCTCACTCAGAAGTGTCTAAGAGTAGCATCAAAACAGAAAACTCTGCCAGCAGTGGTTCTCTGTGCATTCTCTTTGCTTCCATTTGCTGCCCATGGTCTCCAATGACAAGAACGAGCTGTGGGTAATGAAGGAGGGAAGAAGCTGGTCAATGGAGCAGAAGGCTCCTTGGCACATGTACTAGGAGAAGGAGAGTGGCTCGAAGAGGAAGGCAGAGTCAAGAAGGGCTCATGGGGCCTGAGTCTGAGGACACTGACCTCCAGGGGAATGACCTGAAGCAGAGCGTGCCCTCTTCATTTGTAAACTGGTAAACTGGTGGTCTTTGCCATCCCAGTGTGATTGAATGAGGGGGTGGGGAGGTGTGTCAAGGGTGTTTTCTGTTTCCTCCACTAATACCATGAAGCTGCTAAGCCACGAAAGCCATCCATCATGTGTCTGCTGTCACATCAGCCTGACATACCTCTGTTCTTTTGCCGAAGAGGCAAATAACTTCTGTGTTGTTCTTTATACAGCACAGAGTTCAGTCATGTAAGGACCCAATGGAAGGTCCTTAAGCACTACTGGAGTAGGAATAAATAAAAACTATATATGCTCCTTACTGAAACTTTCCCTAATAAATGATGGAGATAATTTGTCATCTTGAAATGCAGGCTGTGCTGCCCTGCAGGCTATGCTAGTCTTTAAACTGTTTCCCCCCACCCTACTGCGAGTAAGCCATCTACCAGCAAAGCCACATTAAAGAGGAATTCCACAGGGCTGTACCAGCCTCTCCTCCCACTCCCATCAGAGATTTCAGTGGAGTCTGGACACTTTTTTCACTGAATTGGGTGCTCTAGGGTTGGAAGCTATCTTTCTTCCACTCCATTTCTTTTTTTGTGGATGTAGGCTCTTGACAGCACTGCACTTTTATGTTTGTTTTCATTATTTTCCTATTCTTTGCGTGAAGCAATTTTCTTAGGCACAGCTGGGATTTCAAAGTTGGGGAAATGGAAAATAAATCTCTAAGGCCACAGGCTTAGGTGTTGATTCACAAACTGTTTAACTTGACTGAATATGCTTTTCCGCAAATGAAAAACAAACTCTTGTCCTGTGCCAACAAAGGAAGAGGAGTGCTAAAGACTTGGGAATCCTTTTGTCAGCCACAGATCTTCTGGAACCAGAATATACAGATACTTTAATAAATGTGTTTTTATTTTATCCAGGGGAAAATCTAGAAGTTAGAGTTTGAATGTGCAGAGTCAGCTATTGTTTTAGCACTGCAGTCTGTCACCCCACACAGCACCTTCAGCCATACTCCCGTCATATGTTTTCATTTGGCAACCTTCCCAAGAAGAGGAATGAGTGATGTCTGCATACTGTTTCACTTAGCCAACCAGCAATTCTTCATTATTGCTTTCAGTGAATGCATAAGTTAAAATTAAAAAAAAAAAGTACCACTGCATTGAATTTTAAACTATTTTAAGAATTTCTGTTAAAACACAAACAGCTTAGCAGCAATAAACTCAGAGGTTAGTGACCTCATAATTAAACTGGTGATCTCATAATTAAAAGTAGACAGTGAGACTAAAGTGAATGTTTAAAGAACTTGGAGTATCAAATGTGTAAGTCACAAGTGAATAGTGCAGTTGTATATTCTCTGGTTAAACACATGTTTTTCAGCAGAATCTGAAGTTTTCTTAGAGAATGAAGTAGTTTTAAATATTTATGTTGCATAGCTGTGAAGAGATCCTTTCAGACAGTGCTGCACTGATGGGCATTCACTTAGGATATTCAGTTTAAGCTAGATAATATCAATGCTTCTTGTAGTAGTGTGCGTTAGCTGCAACCTAGTGGACTGCTGTTGACTCTGGCTTTGCGGAAATGTTTTCTGTTGGACTCTTTTTTCATGAGGAGTTGAGGGGAATGTTTAAAAGCAGAAGAAAGGAAGAAGGAAAAGAACAGGGGTTGTTTTCAGCAGTCTCAGGAATTGGCTATGGAGGGTTAAAAGGACGAACTCCTTTCTCCAGTAGCCAAAGAGCTTGAAGTCAGGTGCCCAGATTAGGATGCAAAAGATGGGAATCCCAAGCACAGTGTCAAGCCAGGTCCCTGATAATCTGCATGTTTCGTTTCACCTGATACGGACTTTTGGCAACAAAACTGATTTCAGGAATCCCAGCCCAAGTCACGTGTCCCTGCCCCAACTCACTGTCTCTGCTGGTACATTTCAGTGATCAGATTTGAACAGTTTTGCAATTCTTTCTGTAATAGATGGCATTTAAGCCACTTCTGTCTCTCTGCTTCATACTGGCTTTGCCTTTATGGTAAACTGGATGTGTGGTTTGATCTGGGTCAAAACAGCTTTTTTTTGCCCTGCGTTATGTTTTAGCCTGGATCATTTTCTCTGGTGTGTGCAGCTGCACAAACAGCAGTGTTGCCCTCTCAGTTGCACTGGCACATGGGTGATTGTGAGCAGCAGAGGAAGGGAGGATGAAAAAGGGGGTCTGTTGAAGCTGGTCTGCTGTCCATGAAAATCCTCATCAACCCCCAAATGGAAAAATGATAATCCACAGTCTGCTGTTATAGGTGAAGGAAGAGATGAAGAGTGAAGGAGATGTGAGGAAAGGCTAGCAGAAATTAAACGCTATTAAATTACGTTTTGGTAAAAACCTTGCTGTTGATAGTATTGGAAGAAAGAACATACAGCAACAAACAGCACCAGTTTGCACTAACATCACATCTTGCAAGGGCAACGGCCTGGAAGTAGCAGTATGGCAGGGTGACAACACTGGTGTGATTTTATCTTTAATAATCAATTCAATCTTGGGAATGACAGGCTCTCCTCTATATCAGTGCTGATTTCTTGGTTTAATCACTCTCTATCGAGTAATGACATGTACACAGATACTGTTTTTCTGAAAGCAGTTTGTGCACTTTTGCAGTAGCACTTCTTGTGCTTTAAGCCAAGGAGATAATCCTGTTTATGGTGTGGGTGCTTGGCAGCCTCAACAAGCACGTGTGTTTGTGCTTGCCTCAGAAGAAGCATATGGCTGTGGTAGCTCTGAATGTGTGAGATTTCAGAAATGCACATTGTCTCTGGCAGGGCTGGGGAGATTGGTTGTTTCTGAGAGAAACACCAAAGCTACTTAACTGTCAGCAGATATTCATACCATTTGGCCCTGTAGCACCTTCTCACGTTCAGTGTAAGTTTATATTGAATATTTCATGCTATCATTTTCTCAAGAAGCTAAAACTGAGTTTGGAATGATTTTTCTGAAGCTGCTGTAATTCCTTCAGCATTAGTACTAATACATAGTTGCATATCTGTAACAGTCAGTTTTTGTCTAAATCCATACTGTCTATCATGTATCTGTCACCTGTTCTCCACCTAAACGTACTTAGTTGTGTAACATTCACAAACTTACATAAGGGAAATAAGAGGAGGAACAGCTTTTATTGCTGATCCTAAATCTTTTGTGTTTTTGAAGCTCTGTGTTTTGTAAATACTTCTATCGCTATAGCTGTTCAGGTAGCAGAGGTGCTGTGGAACCCAGTGGCTCTTCATGTGGCTGCATCAATATTCACTGTCTAGGTGAGACTATTCATCCTCCTTTCATTAAGACTGTTTTACTGATGGCCTGCAAATAGTTGCATCAGCATAGATGAGGGTGCCGCGTTGTAGTTTGTGAGTGGGAATAAACAAACTAGTTCAGGAATATCCCAGGCCATTATAGAGAATTCTCAGACAATCAAGTAAGAGAAGTGAAAGTACTTATTTTTTCTAAGTGTCTAAGATACATGGTTTCTGCTGGCAGATGTTTGACCAAGGTGTTTAAGGTACAAATAGGTAGCTCACATGCTTTTTTTAGAAGAGTGGTATCAGCTGGAGCAAAAATTCAGCTTAAAATTCCTTGAAGATTTAGTTACTTGTGCAATATGCCTCTATTTTTCAGCTCATTTGAATTCAGCTAAGCACTTTTCCATATGGATTAACACTCTGAAGCATTATTACATACGGTGGATGCTTGTGCCCATCAGTGAGAGTGTTTCCGTAGTGAAGTGCTGAATAATCAACAGTTTTGTTGAAAGCCTAAAGCTAAACTTGCCCTTAAGGACCAGGTAAGAAAAAGTAAGAAATGTTCCCACGAGTATCTCATAAACATTCAGGCTTCTGCTATGGCATATATGTAGAAAGTCTCTTGAATTGCTAGAATTTCTTTTCTGATAAATACTATTACTGTATTTCCAAGCAAAATGATGTTTTATTTCTCATGTGAAGTACTAGGTGACTTTTCTTTGGGAAATACTTCTTTAGGTTAAATTAAAATGACGTTTCCTAGCATTATTACCTGATAACTGAAACACAGGAAACTTTTTGGCTTGAAATGCTGTTACACTGGGATTCTAAATAGATAATCCCTTAAAAATCCCATGAAATTCTAGGAAACGGGTGCATCGTGAGCACAGTGTAGTGTACTCCTTTCCCTGCTCCTGAAACTTCAGGAGGGAAGCGCATCTGAGAGTATGCACGTGCATGGGCTGTGTTAGTGTGTGTAGAGCATCTGTGCCTCCCTGCTGGTTTCAGTCTGAACTGGGCTCAGTCAAAACTCATCTGCCTGTGTTGTGAGGTTAAATAGGCTCAGACTCTCTTCTGGCACCAAGTGCGTTGCCTCACCAGTTTGTTTGCACATGCCTTGCAAAAACAAGTCACAGTCTCAGAAAACCACTTCTGTTTGCCATTCACATTCCTGCAACTGCTTCCCCACTGGTGATTCTTCTGAGGTTACATTTGCAAAGGTTGAGATGTGGGTGCTGGCCTGAAAAGTATCTGAAACTCTGGTTAAAAAAAACAAGCATAAATCTGTAGGGATACAGTTTGACTGTCCAGCTCAGGCTCAGGCATGCAAGGTGTTGAGCACATCACAGGAGGAGCCGAATGCCACCGCTGTCATTAAAGCAGTCTGTTCTGGTGTTAACCAGAGCCCTGCTGGGTTTCATGTGGAAGCTGCAGGTATGGTTGTTGGCAGGGGGCTGAGGCCGTAGTAATTATGCTGCTGTCAAATTAGTGTGAAATATTTTGACACAAATGCAAGTTGAATCTAAACGAACACCTCCATCTCAATGAATTTACTGTGGTTTAAGCAGAAAGCTGTTAGTTTTGATGTTGGCCTAGTGACAACGAGGAGTGGAATTCCTTTTGCTCTTGCTGTTGCTGTTAGTCCTTGGCTGCAAGCAAACAGCACCCAAAAGACAAGTTAACCAACACATTTTGCATTTCTTCCATTGTGTTCAAAACTGCCATGTGTACGAATGTGCTTAATAATCAACCCGGAAGAAGTTTCATTTTGTCGTAACCATCCAGGTCACTGAGGTATTCTATTCAGCATAATGCTGTCAGGAATTATAGCCAGGATATTTGCAATGTGTTATCTCCAGTCCTCATTAGATTTTTTTTAACTGCTTGGATTCCTGTAAAAAGCCTTAAGTCAGGAACATGACATCATTCTACCCAATTAAGGTGCAATAATCATATAGTCAGCATGTTCAGAAAGTGTCTTGTGGAACATCTTTAAACCTCACTTGGAAATTTCATATCTGTGGGGGGAACTTCATTTGAGCCTTGTAGTTTTTGTCTGCCTTACATTTTAGCTACTTGAAAGTCTGGCGAGCTCCTTTGCTTGTGATGTCTCTGTTACTGGAGTTCTCTGTTAATGTAAAGGCAGAATACTTTAAACTTTCATTTTTCTAACATTCAGTCATAAATACAAAAAAGGTCAGTATGACACAAACCCTTCAACTGATGTATCTTTACAGAAAAAACATTACTTCTAGACAGGCATTGCAAAAATGTGATTAACTGTGGAACTTCCTATGAATGCACCAGATAGAGTTTTTTAATCACAAACCAATTTCTTGCCTGTGGTCGAATAAAATGAGGTACTTCTATTTTGTGTTCTGGTGCTTTTTGTATAGATTGAGATTACGAAGTCTTCTTCCCCAAGTGGTATCTCTTTAGACTTTGTTCAACACTTCTCCCACATGTGTTGTTAATTAAACATGCTAGAGTACAAATTACTGATGGGATGTTCCCTGGAGTATTGCACACATCTCTGGCCATCTGTGGTCAGCACTGAAGTTGCTGAACTGATGGTACAATCCTTCCTCCACCATCCTGTTCCTATTGAAAGAAGTTGTTTAAAATAGGCTATAGGGTCACAATTGCTGTCTCCAAGGTCATTCAAAACAGAAGGAAAGAGAAAGAGAAAAGAGTTGTTTACTCTAAATACGCAGAAATGGTGACACAAAAAGTAAATGCCTGATCTGACCGCAAAAATCTGTCTGCTGGAATTCTGTGAAAGGATTTCTAACAGCCTGAGTGTGAGAGTCTGCATTTGCCTTCAAACAGAAGCCATAAAGGCAGAACATGCGTTCACTTTGAGCTGAATAACATGATGCAGATACTCATGGAGCCTGGGGTTGAACTTAGTGACTTGTGATTTCGAAGTGTATCCTAGAATGCTTTCTTTTTTTTTTTTTTTCTTTTTTTTTTTTTTTTTAAGTGTTCGAAGTGCTTTACAACATCAATGCTACAATTCAAAATAAATATGTTAGGAAGGATAGGAGGTGAGAATAAAAAAAAAAATACAATAAAAGAAGCAGTGATGGGTCAGGAATTTTCTGCTACAATTCCTTGCTTCTCAGAGGAACCTTCCCTGACTGCCTGCTACCTTGCCTTGTCCACTTGTTCTATAGGTTATCTTTATTGTGAAATAAAATTTGTTTGTCTAGTGATCCCTGTTAATCCAGTGGAGCTTTCTTCCTTGTATCTGCTCTTGATTCTTTAAAACTATATTTTAGTAGTAATTTTCTTCCCCCACTGTAGGCAAGGATGAAAGCTTGTGGTACCAACTTTGTAATGCACAAAACGTGCAGCTCCTAAATGATGCAACAGCTGAATTCATGTACCTGTAGCTGAATATCATATCCATCACCAGTACCCTTTCCTTGGTTTCATGCTTTAGCAAGCCTGTTTAACTAGGATGAATCTAAATGAGAGATTCAGATTTCTCACTCAGCTAACAAGATCCTAGTTTCGCTTGGCTAATGTTCATCCTTATGTTGTTTCCTTGTCTCTGCAGCTTCCTATTGTTGAAAAAATAAGGATCATTGCTCAGAAGGTGTATGGAGCTCAGGATATAGAGTTGTCTCCTGCTGCGCAGTCACAAGTTGAGCGTTACACCCAACAGGTAAGAACACCAGTGAATTATGCAGGCAGGTACCTGCTGGGTGAGAGTCTTAGGAAACCTCGGGGTGTAAAGTGTTCTCAGAATGGAGTGTTTAGCCAAGCTTTGCTAAAAGGCATGAATTTACCCATGGTGCTAAACTGTAGAGGTCAGAATGTATTGGTTTAGATTAGATTAGATTAGACAGAACAGAGTGGTTTTAACCTTGAAAGCTATCTCCCGTAAGATAAGTATGGTGTTTGGAATCCTTCTGAGAATGTTGATGAAACTCTGCACTTCCTGTCCGGTGTGGTAATTTTGGGTTTACTGCCTTAAATGTGACAACTGCACATCTGCAAAAGTAACAGCTAGTGAATGTGCCTGATTTTAGCATACGAGTGTTCATTTGTACCTGAAAAAAATTAGTTTGCAAACACAAAAAGGCTTGTGCACAGCTATGCATGTTAATAACAAAGGTCCCAATACCGGTAAAATCTTTTGTTTTCCCTCTGTTCATATTATTTTCAAGGGGTTATAAATGCTAGGAGGTGAAATAGATCACCGTTCCGAAAGCATGTGGGAGTGGACTTTGTTACAGTTTGAAAACAGTTTTGAAACCGTGTGGAGAGGTGAATATATTTTCTGTAATGGAACGGCTTCTGCACGTAAACATGGCTGGAGCCTTTCTGTCAGAAAATAGAAACTGTGGACGATGTGTCGTGGAAAAAATCCCTGAGTGTACTTCAGCAGCCTGGTCAGACAGGCAGAAGTATAGCTGTCTGCTGTAATGCAAATCTCCTGAGAATTAACTTGGTTCTCTAGATGGATGAGAAGCTTACTTAGTATACTTGAAGCAAAATAATCCATGTCTTTATCTTTTCCTGCTGCAATTCTCTAATCCAATTTTTATTCTAAACGTTAGTAGTATTAGGAGATATTTTCACAATGTCGTTAAAGGATTGTCGTCAACGCTGGGCTGCAGAGGCAATTCCCTGTAGTGCTGCCTCTCCTGGCCTTGTGAATTGCATCCGTTTGTCAAGGAGTTGAACAGAAGAGTGGAAGGTGCCTGACTCAAGGTTAATTGATAACCTGGGAGACAAATAGTGTGGGGGAAGCTGCTGAGGGCCTTTCCCTGATTTTCTCGCACTTTTTGAGTAACTACTGCACTGTCATTAGTGAAGTCAGTGCCATCATTTCATGCAGGTTTTGCCTTGTTTAAAAACAAAGCAAAGCATCATGAGAAGAAAACATTAGTACCCTTAGAGAGTTTTGGTCTGTGAGTCCTGGTCTCAAGTAGGTATCTAATCAGGTCATTAGAGCCCAGAAAGAAGCGCCATACTGGAGTTTTATTGAGTTGTTGTAGGTTTCTTGTTCAGTGTGGTACTTTCTGTGCACCCTTTCTGAAAATAGCACGCTCTAGCCATTGTATAGGCAACTGTTTCACTTAGCTCTAGATGGAGAACCCACTCTAGAAGCTGCATATCACTACAGGCAAGTCTCTCGAGATAGAGGCCTGAGCTGAGAGAGAATAGCGTGTGAAATACAGTATTCTGTCCATTTCTGAAATATTAGCTGTTAAGAAACTGAGGTTAAGTATTGCTATATGGCTTTTAGGATTTCTAGAAGACACTGATAACAAAGTGAAAACATATTCTGTCTTTACTATAACCTTAAAAAAATTCTTTTATTTTCTTTCCCTTTTGTGTTAGGGATTTGGAAATCTTCCCATTTGTATGGCAAAAACTCACCTATCCCTCTCCCATCAGCCTGAGAAGAAGGGTGTTCCCACTGGTTTCATTTTGCCAATTAGTGATGTGCGAGCCAGTATTGGAGCTGGATTCATCTACCCTTTGGTAGGAACGGTGAGTGCAGAGTGTTCATCTCAATCACTCCCCTTCCTTTGACCCAGCTTGACAGGGAAGTGCATTTCCTGTTTGCCTCTAAAAATAGCGTGTAGAACCAGATGAGTTCTTGGGGTTTTGTACTAATTTTTTTCCTCACACTTTTTGTAGCTCTACTTTGATAGGAAAAAAGAATTAGGAAAATGCAGTATCATATAAGAGCTTTGACTACAGGGTCTGAGAGAATGACTCTTGCCATTGGTTCTGTTTCTGATGTTTTTCAGTTAGTCTAGGACACTTAGGCACCCTAATGTTGCAGAAAAATGAATTTACATGTCCGTTGCCTTTCCTTATTCAAATTGCAGCCTGTGAATAATTGTAGTTACATTATTATGTTCTAAATGTTAAATCTTTTGTCCATCATTGCAAAGCATTCTGTAATGTATTTAGATGAAAGTAATTGTGTTAGGAATAAGTGTACGGTTAAAATGATTGCTTTTCAGCTGATGAGCCTGATCTGTTCCCAGTCTCTGTGAACATCTCTGCTGGTTCTGTATAACTAAGTTATGGTGAGAAGGGGTAGATTGCCAGCTGCAGATGTAGTAGCACATTCTTTCACCTTTTTACAGATTTAAACAGTGAGGTGCTAAAAAGAGGCAATTGTCATCCTTGCTTCCTACCTGTCCTTAAAAGTACAGACTCAGATTAGGAAGTTCCGGACGTTTTCTTCTCTGACGTGCCTTATCAAAGTAGCTGAGAAGCTCGTTAGCTCATGCCTTTTGCCAACCACACACATCTTATTCCAGACAGTAGTTGAACTGCATCTGACATCTCATAGCATGAATTATTACTTATATGTAGCTGATTCATGGGATGATGCTAGAGAAGGGATGCAAAAGCCATTGCATTTCCGGAAAGAGTACCCTCCCAATGTTATCTCATCTTCCCAGAGCACAGCCTGATTTCCTTGTGTAGCAGAACACTTAGGAAAGGTTGAAAGTTTCTAATCTATTGTTTTGAATTCCCTCTGAAACAATCAAGTGTTTGAAACAAGGAAGGAAGTACTTTCTGACCAGGAGAGTTCCTGGAGTTCAGGAAACTGTGTCACTTTAAGTCACTGGACTTGGGGATATGCTTTCCTTCTGCATGGCTGCATTATGCACATCCACCAGAAGTGGAGCATAGCTGTGTATTTCAGCTATGTAAAACCAAATTCCAATTACTGGTGACTGAATAGAATTTGTCAGAAGTTCTGGTATCTCCTTCATGGCCTCAATTCAAGTTTGCACTGGAAATTGTGTGTCATAAAGTTGTGGGAAGGAGTGAATGTGAAGAATAGGCAGTAACTACTTCAAATCCATGAGGGAGCTATTCTGTAGGATGTCAGAGTGAAGTGTTCTTGGGTTGAGCTTTCTGAATGAGTCACACTCTACACGCTTCAACACATACTAGCTGCAGTTCAGCCTCATAAATCCATAGGAACTGTCCATAGGAGCAGTATAGACCAAACAAATTCAAGGATTACCTCTCATTTTCAGTTTCCACCTAGAACCAAAAAATACAGTTCTTACGAAGGACATTTTATATATGGGTTTCCTTACTGGGGGAGATTGTGAAAAATACGTCCAGGTTAGTTACTCTGACTTTGGTGAGAGGTAGGATAGCCATGGAACTTTTCCCATATCTGGAAGTGGATCAGCAGAATCACAGAATCACAGAATGTTCGAAGTTGGAAGGGACCTCTGTGGGTCATCTAGTCCAACCCCCCTGCCGAAGCAGGGTCACCTACAGCAGGCTGCACAGGACCTTGTCCAGGCGGGTCTTGAATATCTCCAGAGAAGGAGACTCCACAACCTCCCTGGGCAGCCTGTTCCAGTGCTCTGTCACCCTCAGAGTGAAAAGAAGACCAGTATACTCTTAGAGTTAATGTTTTCCAAGAGAGTTTGTAGTGCAGGGTACTGTATAAAAACAAGATCCCTAAAAGCTAAAAATCTGAATAGACAGGCATCGATCATTGGTTGTTTGAAAAATATTGCTAATGCTCAGGAGTGTGGGACAGAATACTCCTTGGAACTATAACAATTGCTACAAATCAAAATGCATGAATGAGTATGAATGTATTCCTGACATCCTTACCATACAATTCTTTCTCTAGAACTAAATTTATGGCAAGAGGTCCAACTTGCTGCCTTTCAGCATTGAGACTTCTGATCAGCAGGAAGCAAACTCTCATAATAGAGTTGTACCACTACTTCTGAGATTACTTTTCTATTTTGCGACCTTCAGATTTTTTGTGTGCGTTGCTGTCAGCAGTGAAGTCTTAGGGCTAGTGGTACTTTTTAAGTTGTGCAAGAAAGAATATTTTTGATGTCAGGTTCCAAAAATGAGACTCTTCCTTTGACAGTTCTCTTACTAATAAAGCTGTCCAAAAATATCTGCAAGAAAAATGGAAGTACAAAAGGGCATGTTCTGAAGGCTTAAAGTGGCTGGCTGGAGGTCAGATGCTATGAGTAGAGGGATTGCAGAAATCCTGGTGACAACATATGGTGAAAGCATCCAGTCATGACAGTCGATTAGATTTCTTTATATAGGAAAAAAAAGAAGGAGCAGTATATATTTTTCCTTTCATTACTTGCTGGCTAATTGTGTTAATGGAAGACGATCTTTAATACCTAAGCTGTTTAGAGTCTTCTTACAGCTAAGACCTTTCTGATGGCAGTATAAATGCTATTGGACAACACGTTAGCTAAAGTGGTAGTGATAATTCTGATGCTAATTAAATGTCAAACTCTATTCTCAAAGCATATTTTTTACTGGACAAGCTCCTCTCTAACCTGGCAGAACTTATCAGTGGTAAAGCAGGTTGTTAGAATTCTGCTCCAGTTGAATTGGGGAGAGCATTACAAATGGAAGAGATAAGTACTGCTGAAAGATAATAAACTATCTGCAGTAACTAGCATTTGTAGTTTAACCTTGTCATTGGCACATGTAAATTAATGAGATTTGTATTTACCCCAGCACTGACAGGCAATTATTTAAAAAGAAAAAAAGAACTAAATATTTAACATATTCATATTCTCTAAGCAGAATTTGTTTTGTGTTATGGTTGGCTCTGGTTCCCTTACAGCATGGAAGTCTTTCCAGGAAAAATGAGCTGAGCCTTATCGGAGGAAATCAGCAGAGAAACAAGAGGTGCATTTAATTAACACTGGCACAGCCTTTATCCAAGTTCTCTGCAACCATGACCCAGAGGGCTACATCACTCTCACAGGTGGACTGTTGACATCATTGCTTGGCTCAACAGACTGATGGCAGGAAAGCTTCTGGAGTATGTGTAGGAAACCAGTGAGGTCATTCACTAGCAATGCTTGGGTGGAGAATTATTAGTTTTTTGTAGTAAGTGTGTTTCCACCCCCACCCAAAATGCCATTGCAGTTTGGTGCTTTCTCACATTCAGCCATGTTTCCATTGTTCTCTTTCATGTCACGTGCAATAATGCAGGCTGGTCGTAGAAGTAAAACCTAATGTCTTTTGCCTTTGTGAAGTGATGCTACCAAATCATTGGTGCAAGTAATATAACTGTGTTTGAATCACAGTGGGATGTTTAAATATGTACTACCCTTTTCCAGCCATGCAGTGGAAGGTCCCTTTGAGAATATGTGGAGCCTTTGGAGCCATGCCAGCTCCCAAATTCTCTGAATGCACTGACATCCTTCAGATATCAAGGTATCTGAAGAAAGGTCAGTCTATTACAGAAATATTATTTTTCTCCCCATAGAGAAAGCAGTTCAAGTCTCTGGAACTAGTTCTGAAACTATATCCTCTGGGAAGGAACTCTTGGGGTGACCCAGTGTGGTTTGAAATCAGTTTACGGGAGCAATAAATCCCTAATTCACTTGTGAATGAGAGTCAGGACTGTCCTGCTAAAATATTGCCTGAATATTGTAAAGGGGGAAAGACCTTGAAGGTAAGTATTTTTATGAATACTTTTAGAAGGAAAATATTGTTCCCTGTTGAATTAATTTCTTCTTTCATAGTGGTTAAGAGCTTAACAAGTTTGAGGGTGTCCGTTGAACATAAGCTGGAGTCCAAGGCCAGCTGAAGTGAAATTGCACTTTCCAAGTGGTGCATGAGGCCCAAGTTGTCTCCAAACTGTTGTTTTGTCACTTCTCTCAGTCTCTCTTGTGGGACAGCTGAAAAATTGCTGGTGGATTGCCCAACTTGTCCTGACGATTTGTGTAACATAGGGTGATTTTTCAAAAACGTAAGTGATGGTGAGGTTTATATTTGCCTTGTGAAGGGTTTAGCTAAAAATGCATTTTTGTATCATTTGCAAAGGATTAGTGCTCTGCTGGGTATTCTGACATCTCTCAGTTCAAAAAGTGTCCCTGGTGATGTGGCATTTGGCATCTGCCTTTGGTGTTGTATAGTTGCTGTGTTGTAGCAGTTCTCAGAAGTCCCCAAACAGCTAGTTGTAAAAATACTAGGTGCTCAGAGACTCTGCACGCTGGTTTTGAGATAACTGCAGTAAATATGAAAAAAGTAACAGAAAAGAAGAGCTATGAAGTTAAACTCACGTGGGAAATGTAGGTTGGCAGTTGTGTAGTTCTAAATGGAAAAATACTAGCAGGAAAAGAAAAGCCCATGCTCTCCTCTGCTAGATGATGTGCCTTTGCATTTATTACAGTAGGTGTAATCCCTCTCAGGAAGGAGGGAGAGAGATTTGCTGAATTACACAGGGCGCATCGTTGCTGTACAGTGACCAGGGGTGCACATGTGGAAATGCTGCATGATGTTATGGTTGGTGTAAGGCTGGAGGATTATTCAGGGTAGGGTTGACAGGGCAGGGGGTGAGCACATGGATAAAATCAATGGAAGTGAAGGTGAGGACAGTCAACTTTAGTTCCTCGTTTTTAAAAGCTAGAGGCTGAGAAATGGTTAGTGCAATAGTGGCAAATCCACCTGTGTTCCTTGATGGATTGCATGATGTGGTTGTGGCAGTATTGGGTTTGCCGGAGAGTGTCTCTGTAGATGGGGCAATAATAGGCCCAAGTGAATGATTTAGCTGAAGGGATGAGGAAGAAGTTGTAGATTATAATGAAAAGGGGTATGTGGCAGCCTTTAGGAGTGTCCCAGGTGTGTGGACTGTGAAGCAGTTAAGATTCAAAGAGGACTATGGCCATTTGTGGTGAGAAGATGGGAATAGAAGATTGAGGGGAGGACTGGAAAGATGGGGCTGGCTGGAAAGTTAAACTGAGAGTTATACCAGTGGGAAGAGATACCTGTGAAGTGATTTGAAGACACATCCAAGATGTACATGGAGAACTGGAAGAAGGCACTGAAGTAAGAGCCACAAGGGTAAAAGAGATTTGAAGATGTTCCAAAAGTGTTAGTTGAAACAATAACGTGATCGAAGATCTGGCCAGGAAGCAGTCGTGGGAGTAATTGATGGATGTAGTTACAGGAGAGCAGAACATGCCTTGCTGATGACTCAGGATTTGTTTTAAATTCAGGAGGAAAACAGTACTGAGTTTAGCTGGCTTGAAAAATTTGTTACAGTCTCTGTAACTTTTGAAAGTACATGGACAAGAATGTATTCAAACCATATTTCAGAAATTTCCATATGCTCTGAGCATTTTCTGTTTACTTCAACTATTTTAAGCTGATGTGGATAAGCTAGTGCTTGCTGGAAATGCGGAGTAAATATACTTCAGATCATTGCACCTCCTCGCCATAGCTGTGATGCAGACACATGGTAAAATATCCCTCTCACACCCTCAGAAAAACCCCAGACCAAACAGCCTCTCTTCCTCCTCTGGCATTTAGAAATATCTTGACAGATAATGGAGGCAAAGCACTTAGATTCTGTGTAGTCATGCTGTCTCCCTTGACTCTTCTGTTTCTTTGCTAGTAAGCATTATTTAACCTACGTTATAATATTGTACAATGTATTGGCTTTTCTGAGTGAAAGAGCAGGTCCCATTGCTGGCCATATCAGCAAAAGTAATTTGCAGCTCATTACAGCTTCCTTCCACCTAGGCTTACATTCGTCAAGGGCCAGCATTTGTGGTTAGCAGAACTAAAGGAAAAGTTTTGCTTTGTTTTCTATTGAAAAGATAAAAGAAGTTGTGTAGGCATGTGTGTTATTTCAGCGAACTGAATAGTTGGTGAGGGCTTGTTGTTTTGGGACAGGATGAAACCATTAGACAACAGATCACAGAACAAAATAGACCCTGTGGTTTGGTAAGCTATGTAATGTTTAGATTAAATGAGATTTTTCTCAATACAGCCTCCATTATAAGCAATTTCAGTATGACTGTTGTAAAAGTGGTTCTTTGTATTCAGAGTGTCCATATTCTTTTCCCATCTTACCACATTCTAAGCCTTGTCAGAGAAGATTTTTTAATGCAAATCTTTAAATTTGGCTCTAAACACTTGAAAATTAACTTTTTAGTGACAAAAATGAACCTAACATATTTCTTCTATCAATCAGGTTTCCTTGGTCATCTTTTCCAAAGATATTTATATTAAATACATCTATAGAAATGTAACATTATGTTCAAGCTCTTAGACTTAAATAATAAACATGTCACTGTTAGAATAGTTCATCTGAATAGGTCCCTTTAAACAGACGCTTATTTACAAGTACAAAAAGTGACTTTCATGTTTCACTTTAGCCAGTAAGTGATACACCGAAAATGTAAATGCATTTTGATGGCCTCCCATCCCTTGTGACAATTTTACCTATCCTCCTTTGCTTTGCATGTGAAGGGGCAGAAGACATGGTCAGCCGTGCTATCTCCGTGGAAGGTATGGCAGGTCAGAGCTGTGGCAGAGGAATTTCTGAAACTGGTATGCCTAGATAACAAGTGCTTTAGCACATGTTTTCAGTTAGGGTGAGCTGCATTGACACATGAGCTCGGTCAGTATGGATTCATTGATCAAGGGTGGTGCCTGGCTAGTGTGGACAGGTTTAAGTGATGCTGGAACAAAGGTAACTCATTATGCTCTGAAACAGTTTTCTTTGGTGTGGTTGTTAATGTCTTGTCCTCATCAGACCTGTGAAGCTGTATGTTACGAACTCAGTGCAGCTGTCTTAAGCTTGCAAATGCCATTAGTGTAGGCAAATAAAATGCAAATCACCTGTAGCATTCATGCGGCTGAAGGGGGCACCTCTCTGAAAGCGTAGTTCGCTCAAGGCCTTCAGAGAGTCTGGGAGTCATTAAGATCCTTGCTGTCTGCTCCAGTAAGACCTAACCATGAGCATGGTTATGTTTTCTATCTGTTTCATTCCCTTGTCTCTGATTTACAGTCTGTGATCCCAGGCAAGAATGGATATAACTGTATCAGTTAAGAAAGGAAAAAATCAAGAGGCTGATATTGCTTATGGAGATAAGGGCTCTTCGGATGATGTGCGTTAGCCTATTTGCGTGGGGCTTGCTATGAACAAAGATGTCTCAGTTAAAAGTGGGAAGTGCAATTCGGACAGAAGCCAGCAGCAATTCTGGACCACTGCCCTTAGATTTTACACATGATTTCAGATGTGAAATAGGGACTTTGCAGTGGAAACGTAGGCACGTGTGAATTTGAGCAGTTAGTCTTGCCAGACGTTCTCCAGGCCAAAGACCGAAGCGGGTGGCTGAATCATGCAGCTCATGACAGCTTCTCCATGGTGCAGCAGTGCTGCCTGCCTGCCCCGATCCTCACCTACAGCTCTGACTGTGCTGGTTAGCATGCCCGGTTGTGTACTTGTGCCAGTTCAGAGCAAGTAAACGGGTTTGGTTAAGAGCTCATTCAATTAATCAGCCTCACATATGTGCACTTTGATCAAACGTGAAGAGCTCAAGAACCAGTTTATGGAATGTCTTGAAGCAGCGGTGTTAAGGGTTCATATTTTGATTATGCTATCTGTACAGAAGATGTACAGACCTGAGTGTCAGAGAGGGCAGCCAGGTGTTTACTTCTCCCGTTCACGATATTTTGGATGACTCACTGCATGAACAGGCTGATGCTGACAGACCCATGGGGTCACTGAGTCTGATGGCTTTGGGTTGGGGGGGGTATCACTGATGCCTGTCTTGATTCAGCTTGGTAGCAGAAGCAATGCTCTGTCACTTCCAGCTTTCTGCTGTTCCTCCATATAGGGATGAAATTATGTTTCATGCTCTGTATTTTTGTTTGTTCACCCTGATAAGCTTCTTCAGCTGAAGAAGCCACAGTTTCTGAAAAGGTGCCTCATGTTTCAGATTGGAAATTTAGAGATTTAGTCATTTACAAGCAATGGTTACCTTTTAAAACCCTACGTGCAATTTTTTTGAGAGGCTGTCTTATGCTCACTTAAAATAAAAATCTTTGTTCCTTCAACAGTCTTCCAGATATGTTTTTCAAATGCTAAATTGTGGTTTTTAAAAGTATTGATTCCTTGGTAAGCAGCGAAAAACTACATTAACCTATGTTAATATTAATAGTTTGGGTCAAATAACTGAAATTTTTCCAGACTGTCCAGTAAGACAAACTGTCTAGCAGATGTAGATATCTGTATATCTGAGTTTGGCAACTTACTGTTATTGCAACTCTAAATGTGATTTAAGGCTAATAGTGGGAACCTAGCTGGAGGCTGCAAGTCTGTGACTGAACAGTTTTATTGAGTTCCGGATAAATAAGGTGAAAGATGTTTTGAACTTAATAATGTCCCCAGCAACTTGCTTGCTTTCATTAAATTGTGAAATATAGGATGAATAGTGCACTAATTAACATTAAAGAGGAATGAATATTTGTGCCTACTGGTCAAGGGATTATCCTTGTTAAAACAGGAAATGGACCCTGATTTCCTGTTTTAAAGTATTTTCTTCATAAACTTTGCTTGAAAATGTGAGGTTAAAAATAGGTTATACTTTTACATAGTAAGATATACATCTATTATTAGTTAGAAAATAGCTTATATATAGAATGGCATTTTCCAAATTGTTTTATATTGAAATAAATACATCCTGCATGTACTTCATATAATAGCATTTTTCAAGAAACTAGAAACTGAGCTCCTCTAATTTATTACATTGTGACATGGGCTTTGTAGAAATTATAATACTTAACATTTGCAAAATATCACTTTGTATGAGTACCTTGCAAGACAAGCAAGATTTTGACACAGTTTTTAAAATAAGGAATGCAGAGATGAAAACAGTAAAGTCCCCTGACAAATCAGGGACAGAGCCACGAGTAAAATTCACTATTTCCTGGCCTGCAAAATCATGAAATGTTTATGTCTAAGAATGTGAATAATCGGGTTGGGTATTTCCATCAGAGTATACTGACCTATATTCTGTGGACAACACTAAAAGAAACTCCTCCTCTACAGCACCTACCCGCTCAAAAATCTGAAAGTATTTCCTGAGATATTCCTCATGTGTCCTTAGTTAAGAGAAAAGAAGGTACAAATGCTGACATACCGTTCACCGTTGGTAAGTGGTAATGGGTTTATTTTGAAAAGACCAAACTTTCTTCACTTCTGAGATTGTGAAATGTCATGACTGGAGTGTTGCCTTTTGACCATAACTGAGGAGAGGGTTGCATAAAACCACCTTGATAGCCTGTAGATCAAGAGATGACTCCCAGGTGGCGAAGTCCATTAAAAAAAGTATTCTCAGCATGGTACAACAGTGACCCACAGGCAGTGTGTTTGGTACTTAGAGAGACTATTTGATGCTGGCCTGTGACTGTCATCTGTCTTGCCATCTGCTCTTCCTGCACACTGGTGAACATCACTTGCCAAAAGATGATTTTGTTCTGGTTTTTCCTTAATAGAAGGAAAGAAAGAATAAAAATGTGAGGAAATTCTGTTTACCAGCAGAAATGATGTTGCAATAGCTGACAGCATTTGCTGTGACTGGGACTAAAACCCTGCATGGACACCCTGTCAGCTGGTCCAGAACAGTGACTTTCCTCTCTCACTCCCTTTTCTCCATGATGGATATGTCTGCCAACTTGACTTGTCTTTCCTCTGTATCATTTTCTCCTCACATTTTTTGGGATAAGAGTATATTCAGTTTTACATCAAGATTGAGCCTCTCCGGTTCAATGTCTGTTCCACACAGCTGTGGGAAAATTCTGTTTAATGCTTCCTTCTATTTTACATTGTAAAAGCCAAGAACATTATTTCTTGGCCTGGAGCTGGACTCCTAAGAACAGAGCTTTCCATAGGCCTGTGAAAAAGTAATATGATCAGGTCTGAGCTAACAGTTGGACAGGTAAGGCAAGAAATAACTTTACCTCTCATCACCATTTTGTTACTGCAAAGGAAAATTATGTCAACATTATTTAGCTTCCAGAACTCAACAGCAGCTACAGCCACCTCAGCATGGAAGGGCTTAGGCTGATGTGGATCCCAGACTGAAGTATCAAGGGCTGTGTGGAGACAGGCTTGGCTGTGGTGACTCTCTCAAAGTCAGTATCTGATGTAGTGCTGAAATCCTGGGTTTGCCATGTGCAGGGCTGTGTAAGACATGTCCTGTCATTTGGGTGTTCCCAGGGCTGAAATACAGTGCGCTGGGTAGTGGTACAGTCTGGGACAGCAGCAAGAAATCTAAGTGAGATGCAGCACAAGATGTGTGGGTGTTTGCTGTTATAGCAAACTTTGGCTCATTTGAAACATTTCAAACTCTTGCCTCTTGAACTGTCCAGTGGATGATAATGCCACACTAGCTATGCCAATGCTTAATACTTTACAGGTTACTGCCTGGCAGCTGGACATTCGCCTTTTGCTTGAAGTCAGATAAAAATGCCTAATGTAAACGGAACATCCCCTTTAACCAGTTTCACATTTTTAATAATGTTGGTTTTAATCACATGTCAAAGTTTGGAGCTAGTTGTAGGCTAAACAGTTTCTCTCCAGGGACTCAGAATTTTCTAAAGGTAAAATCCTATAATTGCATGATATTTTAGGCTGGAGTGCCCTGACCACAGCATCTTTCTTTAATAACCATGTTTCTTCAGGCAACATAAGGAGCTGGGTTTTGAGCTTAATATGAAAAGGTAGTGATGTGAAGAACTTCAGAATGAGCCATTCAGTCATACAGAGGAATGTTAGAATTGGAGAGAAAATGTCTTTTAAATGTTAAAGATCTACGTGTGCTGTCCTACTTAAAGCTTAGAAGTGCTCTGAAGACTTTGAGTCTAAACTAAACCTCAGAGTATATGCTTTCAGGAAAATTAGCGAGAATTAGGTAATCAGGTCATTTCTTTTTCTGCACAGCTGCCCTACATTCATGAGGGTCTGTTCGTTATGTCACTTTTACAGGCTTTTACTTGACTTTTTTTAGTTTGAGACCATGTGTTTGTATCGACAATTTAAAAAAGATGGTTAAGCAACTAACACATCAATTATTAAATGTATGCAGGCTTGTGATAGTCACAGAAATATAATTTATAGCTCTTGCAATTTTCAGAAAATCTTTTTCTGATTGTCCTTAAATTCTGGTTTTATAATCAAAAGCAGTCTACAAAGGAGCACTGAGTATATGTCAATGAGAAAGCGGCATTGGTGCACGTGAAAGGAATGTGTCTAGCAATACCTCTTACGAAGGTGGGAAACCTTTTTAATGCAGTAAGCCACCTAGCAAGCTAACAACCTGCAATACTGAATATTAGGTGTGTTTTGAGATAGCCTTCTGATTTCAGTGTTGCAATCGTATGAGCATACTGTGAATGAAAGTGGCAGAGGAATGTGGATAATGTGTTTGCCTTTTAGTAAATCATCAGTAAACTCAAATGCTGAGACAATCTGGTTTTGTTACTTGCTCACTTAATGAAATCAATCAGTAGGCTGAAGCCAGAACTGTGACAGTTTGTCACCTATAGAAACCTGTTGTACCGAGTCTCATCTTTTTTAAGTCTCTGTTAGATAAGTGAAAATAAATCTCCTGACCTCATTTTACTCTTCATTTGTATTTTCTACAAAACCATATGAAATTCAGCACCACTTGAATTCATGCTTGGCCCCTTATTTTCAGTCAGGAGCAAGGGTGTTGCTGGAGAAGTGTCCTCGGGGACATCACTGAGGCTGTTGTACTCAAACTGTAACCTAAAAGGTGATTCACAAAAGTACAGTGTTGAATCTCAGTGGTGTTAATTTATCAGAATTTTTGAAAAATGCTGATAACACGGTGTAAGAAAATCTTACATTATTCTTTTTTCTTTTAGACAATACAATACTATACATATCAGTGTGGCAAATGCACCCCCAAAAGTGCCAAAAAAGAAGTAGTAACATCACATAGGTGTTATGACTGGGTCGTTTTTCCCCAATTCCATTTGCAACTCTTGCTTCTTGCTGCTCAGAAGCTACTGCATTTGAACTACTGTGCAAAAACCACTAGTGCTCAGAAATGAAGTGCTAATCTGGGAATTTGTCAAGAAAGCTGTACAACAAATGCTGTGACTTTTACCTCTCTCTGATCCATGAAATTAGCCAAAACACAAAGGTTTGTGCTTATTATGCTGGAAAAAAATGCTGGTGGAGTTGGAGATCTTACCTGCAGTGCCACTCATATTATGAGATTATGAATGCCCTGTTTCCCTGGTCACAGAGGAATTCTCTTGCAACCATCTCCACGCTTCACTCAGCCAGTGGTTGTTCAAAAGGATGTCCTGCAGATTTTTCTCACCATGCAACTCATACTTTTGGCCCAAATCCAATTTCTGGTTTCTGGGAGTGTTACTACTGTGCAGGATGTGTGCCTGTTTGAAAGCAGCGCTTTCACAGTGCTGCTGCTTTCCTGTCTTTTTAGTAGTTTGTAACTGCCCACACAAATCCAGCCTTACCACGGAGTATTCAGGCTCTTCTATGCACTGTAACAGTATCCAGAGGAAACGTATGTGCTCTATAGTTCAATTCCTACTCAGCTTTGCCATTGACCAGCATTTTGAGTGGTATCTCGTTCTTGTTGAAAGCATTTTAAGAATTTCTGTGTATTTATGTTGAAAAAGCAGTTTTCCACCCATCAGTTTGTACATGTTTGACTCAATTCGTAATGTTATTACTGGAGGTTGAGCGCAATGAATGGAGCAGTCATCACTGGACATGAGCCGGCAATGTGCACTGGCAGCCCAGAGGGCCAACCGTGTCCTGGGCTGCATCAAGAGAAGCGTGGCCAGCAGGTCGAGAGAGGTGATTCTGCCCCTCTACTCTGCTCTGGTGAGACCTCACCTGGAGTACTGCGTTCAGCTCTGGAGCCCTCAGCACAAGAAGGACATGGAACTGTTGGAGCGGGTCCAAAGGAGGGCTACAAAAATGATCCGAGGGCTGGAGCACCTCTCCTATGAGGACAGGCTGAGAGAGTTGGGCTTGTTCAGCCTGGAGAAGAGAAGGCTGCGGGGAGACCTGATTGCAGCCTTTCAGTACTTAAAGGGAGCCTATAGGAAAGATGGGGACAATCTTTTTAGCAGAGACAGCAGTGACAGGACGAGGGGTAATGGTTTTAAACTAAAACAGGGTAGGTTTAGGCTAGATATAAGGAAGAAATTCTTTACAATGAGGGTGGTGAAACACTGGAACGGGTTGCCCAGAGAGGTCGTGGAGGCCTCATCCCTGGAAACATTCAAGACCACGTTGGACAGGGCTCTGAGCAACCTGATCTAGTTAGCGGTGTCCCTGCTCGCTGTGGGGGGTTGGACTAGATGACCTCTAGGGGTCCCTTCCGACCCAAAACTTTCTATGATTCTATGATCATTTGATATAAGTACAGAGAAATGTAAATTGTGAGAATGAATTCGTTGACAGAATGATGCATTTAGTTTGCTCATCAGGTGTTCATGGAAAATTTCACTTCAACTGAACAAGAGAGATTTCTATTCACTGGTTAGAGTATTAAGAATTATCATTCTGTTGTTTATCCCCATTTTGTGTGGATTAGGGACTGCATTGAAAACACGTGTGTTTACCCATTGCATTAAACCATGCATTGCTTGTCTTGTGCTCAATTTTATTGTACTTTATTGCTATAATTCCATAGATGACTATCAGGTCTTCCTGACAGCAGTCAAAAGCCTAACCTTTTCTCCCCCTTTTCCCCCTCCCCCTTTTCCCCCCTCCTCCTTTTTTCCCCTCCTTTTTTCCCTTCTCCTTTCCACCCCCTCTCCTTTTCCCCACCCACTTTGTTTTTCCCCCCTTTTCCTCCCCCTCCTTTTTTTTCTTTTCTCCTTCCCCCCTCAACCCCCCCCCCCCCCCCCCCCCTTTTTCCTCCTTGGAGCTGTTTTGGCAGCTCGAGGCAGTTTTTATTTTTATATGTTTGATATAAAGGATGGAACATGTACAGTTTGGGAAGCAGAAATCTGGTGAAGGAAAAAAAATTTCCGTCAATGTATTACAGAAATCAAAAGTATGCTTTCTGGTCCATCAAGTAGAAACAGTTTTTGTTTTGAGCTCAGGATATACATGAGAATAAATTTCAAATTAAGGGCTTTTTTTGTGTAAAGGGAGAGAATTTAGCGATGTTGTTGGCACCATAAAATTTAACATTTTATGGAAAAAATGAAAAAACAGATTATGGGATATTTTATAAATAAAATGTGTAACTTGCACCTTTGGGGATCTAGCCAAGAGGTAGTTGTATATAAAAAAACCAATAACTACATATATGCTCCTATCGGGATCAGTCCTGGACTGAAAGGCATATGCATCCAAATATGGGTTTTTTCTGTGTGGTCAAAATTTCAAAATGAGCCTGCCAATGAATTGTCCTGAGTTCATTCAAAGTACGTAGGTGTTTCCCTGTGCCTGCGCTGCCTGTGCAGAAGTGCAGGAGTATGCATCCCCCCAAAGCATGTGTGTAGTTACCTCCTTTCTTGTGCCTGTGCAGTTGTAAAGGGGAGACTTGCTGGCCCTGTCACTGTTTCACTCAAACCCACATTTTATTTCCTAGCTATGAAGTGTTACATCCTTTTGCATTAGGGCCACTGTGTTTTGTTCTTCCAGGGTTGCCAAAAAGACAGAAGATGGGGAGGGATGTTGGCTAGAAGGCTTCTGGCTTCTTTGAAGGGGAGAGTGAGCCAGGGAATGTACTGAAAGAAAGGTGTGTTCCTAATGCTACTTTCTTGAGCAGTAAGCAGCTCTGACATCCTAAATCCAATCTCAAAAAGCACTGAAGTCTTCCTGATCTTCAGCTCTCTGCCCAAACTCTCCTTCCCATCTTGTGTTACTGTTCATGGGCTGATGTTGCTGGCTCTGTTTTAACTTCAGGCGTAATCTCTAGAAACCATGGCAGTCTTCAGTATTAGACTCTGGCCAAATTTGATCCCTGGAAAACCTAATTTAGCCCTTGCCACAAAATGAAATTCCACTTGTTTTTTGGGTTTTTTTTCATAAAATGTATTTTTCCTTCCAGTAAAGTTGATTGTGTAGTTTTGTGAAAAACAAGAAGAAGAAAGTGAAAAGACAATTTGTGTGGACCATCAAGGAATTTATAATAGGTAATTTCAGAGAAAAAGTTGACAAATTAAGGGTAAACTTGGAGAAAAAGTTGACAAGTGCATAAAAAACATTCACTGTAAGTGTAGAATGATTGTCTTAATTCAAACCTTCACTCAGCACCATTTTAATTGAAGTGTGAAGATCTTTCTTGTATAGGCCAATGCTGTGAGTGACCTGTTGGCTGTGTTGCATTAGCGTGTCATTTTGTATGAGGTGAAATGACCTAGAGGATCATATTAAACTGAAATTGGAATGCTCATTTGTAACGTGAGGAGAAACCACCAGGCATTCAGAGAAAGACAGTCTAAGTCTGTTCTCGTTCGGTGTTGCGATTAGGTCTGCTTTTCTAAATAGATGAATTGATGTGTTCAACACTAATGCAAGTCATGGGGAAGCTTTGCCAGAGACGTTGTGTTAGCTTTGTTCCATATATTAAGTAAGTCTGATGCAACTTATTGCAGTGAGAATTACAGAAGTTAAATCTACTGAGGAAGGATTAAAAGCAGGTCATACAGGAGGGTAGTTTCCTTACAAATGATGAACACAATTGCAGGAGCTGTAATAACCCAACAGAAAACCAACAAAACTTAAAAGGTTATTGTAGTTTTATGGAAAACAAGTCAAGATCAAATTGACTTTCTTGGTGTTTAAAGATACAATGGGGAGGAATGTGCTTGTTTAATGTAAATGTGTCTTGGACCCATCCTTTTCTATTTAATGTATCTCATGATCTACTTGAGCCGGACTGTAAATGAAACTGTAGGAGCACTAGATTTGTAGAGGAAACCAGCTGCCGAAATTGTTTTTAAAATCTGTAGAAATAATGGAAACAAATTATTTCCTAAAAAGGGAAATAAGGTGTAAATATATCTGCCTTTTCACTGCTTCTGAGGAGTATTATTTTCATTGCACAATTTTAGCAGCTCTGTATAATTTCCATGGAATAAAAAATTAATTACATTTTAAATTATCTAGCTTTGAATACAATGGCATATTGATTCATAATTCCATAGAGAATGGGTTTTAAGTTGCATATGATAAATTCTTAATAATTCTGCCATACCACTGTTTTAAATATGTATTTCTCAGAAAACCTCGACATCTTAAAATTAGTTATATTTTGAAATGCTGGACTCTGCACCTCGGAGGGAGTAGTGCCAGGCACAAATATAAATTGGGAGTGGAGCAGCTGGAGAACAGCCCTGCAGCAAGGGACCTGGGGGTGCTGGCTGGCAGCAGGCTCAGTGTGAGCCAGCAGCATGGCCTGGCAGCCAGGAGGGCAAACCATGTCCTGGGATGCATCCAACAGAGCCGAACCAGCCAGTCAGCAGAGAGGGGATTGTCCCGCTGTATTCAGCCTTGGTGCAGCCTCACCTCGAGCACTGTGTGCAGTTCTGGTCCCCACAATTTAAGGAGGATGTGAAGGTCCTTGAATGCGTCCAGAGGAGGGCAACAAAGCTGGTGAAAGAGCTGGAGGGAATGTCCTGTGAGGAGCAGCTGAGGACTCTGGGCTTGTCTAGTTTGGAGCAGAGGAGGATGAGGGGCGACCTCATTGCTCTCTACAGCTTCCTGAGGAGGGGACATGGAGGGGGAGGTGCTGATCACTTCTCCCTGGGATCCAGTGATAGGACACATGGGAATGGTTCGAAGCTGCCCCAGGGGAGGTTTAGACTGGACATTAGGAAGCATTTCTTTACCGAGAGGGTGGTCAGACACTGGAACAGGCTTCCTAGAGAGATGGTCTATGCCCCAAGCATGTCAGTGTTTAAGAGGCATTTAGACAATGTCCTTACCAACTTGCTTCAACTTCATCAGGCAGTTGGACTAGATGATCATTGTAGGTCCCTGCCAGCTGAAACGTTCTGTTCTATTCTATTCTATTCTATTCTATTCTATTCTATTCTATTCTATTCTATTCTATTCTATTGTTTTCTTGTTTGCTTTGGCTATTTAGACTTTGAGGTCGTTGACGTGGAAATGCTACCTAATTCACAGGCACCAAGGAAGAATTGTTCCTGAAGTTAAGGCTACTGAGATGGATGTTGCTTGTACCACATTAGAGGTGATATGTGTTCTCAGGCCTCAGAGAGATGTGGTCATAAGGGCAGTGTAATATCATTACTGCTGCTTCATTATATCCAGCTTTTAGCAGTTGTCTTTTGAAGTCATGTCCCTCCGTTCTTTGCATTTTGCTGAGGAAATCTTTTGCTTTTTTTCTGTTAGTTCAGCTAGTCCTTCCTTTGCTCATGCTGACTACTTTTTTAAAAGTGACTTTGGTACTGTCCCTGTTTGCACAGGACATATTTTCCCCTTGGTTCGCCAGTCCCTCTCATTCTCCCTTGTTTCTTCTCCCTGTCTGTCCCTCAGAGAAGAAATATTTTTTATATATTTAGGGAATATTGCTTCAACAGTGTAGCACATCTTAGTGCAAAATCAGGAGGGGAAACAAAGATCATTTTCAGTCGCTCTGGCTGTCCTCCCCACGTACTCCCGAGCACCAAGACATGCCTGTGCAGGTTGCCTCCAGTGTTCAGGTAGCAAGGCAGGTGTGCTCAGGTGATCTGGCGAGGCCCCCTTGCAGTGACAAATCTCATCACTTCTTTCATTAGTTGGCACCGTGTGGTGGGTTTGGATGTGCTGTCTTGTACCGTTTGGTAGCAGACAATAAATAGTCTTTTGCCTCTCTATCCTGTTGACGTCTGAGACTCGCTGGGATTCACAGCTTCTAGTTATTTCTATTGCTGCGAAGGGGCTTTTATTTACTTACAGATTTTGTGTATGATTTCATAGATGGCATATTATTTTCTGTCCTGTCTTCAAAGCCATGTTCTTCTCAATGCCCTTTTTCTTCCAGCTGCTAAACTTTAAATGTTTTGAGTCTTCCACTTAACAATTTTACTTTACCTGCCCCACAATCAATAATGGTTTTCCAAGCAGTTTTACTTCTGTCCTAAAATAAATTGTTGTATTAATTTGAATGGCACATACATATTTAGATTTTTTTTTCAGTTTTTCTTATGTATTCCCTTTGGATTAAGACTCTCCTCTAAATAATGCCTTTAGCTGATAGCCAGAAACTGAATATTTACTGCAGTTTGCAGACTCAGTTACCTAATTGTAAAAGTGCTTGTTGATTTCTTAGTGTGCCTATTTATGTCTTGAGGCATTCATGAAATATAAATAAAGTATGTTATAAATAACCTTACAGTAAGGAGACTGGATTAGGGAGGTTTGCATATTTTGAATAGTTTATTTAACTTATATCACAAGTTACTTCACATACCCGTGGATAAGTGTGTGAAAAGTGGCATCTGTTCATTAATTGGTATAAAATCTGCCGTCAGTGGGCAGACAAACAAGATGGCAGGCAGTAGATATTTGCTGCACTGTGGACATCTTTAGCAACTCCCAAATGTACTATTCAAATTCAATTTGCAGTGCTATTCTTCGCATTTGATAGGCGATCATATAATGTGTTTGCAGTAACCATGTCTTAGTGCTTTTCATCAGTAGCTTTCTGAAGTGTCACAGAGGAGGTGCAAGTGAGGTACAATCTCTATACTCAGATGAGAAGGACATTGTCCATCACAAGCAACAGAACTGGGAAATTACCTGAGTTTCCTGGAAATCAGGCTGGTACTGCTAGCAGTAGTGCTGCTTGGGACGTGGTTTGAATGATAATATGACCCGAGTCTTGAACTCCTTTGAGATGTTGAAGCTTGTTGTAGTTCTTCGAAAACATTTCCTTAAGCGTAGTGCCAGATTAGCGCATCCCTTCCCTTTAGTGTCCTGCATGTTAACTTGCAGATGCCATAAATGTGAAGCTATTAGAAAGCTACTGGCATGAATGTGTATACAAATTCAAGCTTATCACATCAGAGGACGATTTGCTGGTCTCTAGTTAGCTTATGCAGAGCATACACAGAGCTAACACAAAGCTTCTGCAGTCCTATAGGACCAGCGACTTGGCCGCAGATGAGAAATGCTCCCTCCAGGGCTATGTTACAGACTCCATGTGAACACATGTACCTTTGCCCAGGGGCAGCCCATCCCCTTCAGGCTGCAGTCCTCTCCTTCCAGAGAGGATACAGGGCCTGGAGCCCCTGGCCAGAGTGAAGACTCAAATACAGGGTAGGAAAGAGCAAAGCACAAAATGCGGAGTCGTGTTAACTTTTGCACTGAAGATCTATTCTTTGATACCCACTCCCTGCTTTTCACATGGTCTTGAATCTTGAAACGCTAGGAATGGTGTAAGTTGTTGGGGGGGGTTTTTTGCGTATTTTTAAGAAAATAATAAAACTTCTGATAACGAGAATCACACAATCCCATAACAGTAAACAAAAACAACCCACCTTAAATTGTTTGTAATTTGAAGTTTAGCTACTTTTCTGCAACCCCTCGGACGGATCTGCCAATCTTTTAACAAAATTGAAAGGAAAACCTTTGTATTTCCCAGCAGAAATTTTTAATAGCATCTGAGGTATTTGTTTTGCTTTCATTTTTAGTACTGATCCCATGAGACGTCCTCCAGGCCAAGCAGCTGCAAAGCCTGTTCTTGAAATAGTTTATGAAACACTACTACAATGTAGGTGGTGCAATAGGGGATAATGATGCTCACTGTTTTAGTTGGACTATCACCTCTGACTCCTTGCCACTTATTTAGAATAACTAGCTCTTTTTCAGGTCTTCGCTTCATCGTTTGGAGATTGTTCTTTATGGATGAGTAGAAGGTAGAGGTAGCTGCTGATTCAGCGGTGGATGTAACGTCTCAGAATATTGTTCTTATCTCAAGAGCAAAAAGAAAGGTTTTTGTTATTTTTCATCTGTTTTGGAAGTGTTTGGAGTGGCACCTTTCCCACCCTAGGTACAGAGTATATCAGGGAGGTAAAGTAGGTCCACTTCCCTTGGTAAGTCTTTCTAGCATTTACTTTTGAGTGAAAAGCTGCCAGTAACATACTTAGAGGGCTTGGTCCTGTACTGACAACTCAATGGAGAACAGAGCCTGTGTGAAAGTTTATGGATACAGCTGAACTGTTATTTGAGTGTCAAAATGAGAGATATCTGCTGACTGACTCCAGCTGCCTTAACAGCAAAGATAGAGAGGTATGAAGTCTGTAGAAACACAGGTAAACTGAAACGTGTGTGTTACATAACATCAGTTAAAGAAAATACTGCACCCATTTGTTTTCACAACTAATTAAATGAGCCTTAAAGCTTCTCACGATAGGTGAGAAGTTCCTTTTTAATTCCAAATAGAAATTCTGTTTGGAAACTTGGTTAGAATTTCAGCAAATCACAAGTGCCAGCAAAATTTGCTGTTTTAATAACCTACCCATATTTCATTTTAGATTGTCAGTTCTCTCTCTGCCAAAGCACCTATCACCTCATGCTGCCAATCCATTTTGGTGCTGGAAACAGTTGGAAAATTTCACTTTATTGTAAAGGCTTGCCCTTCCTTCTGAAATCCTTGTCTCATGTTTGCTATCTTCGTGACTATCCATTTAGCATTCATTCATGTTCAGTTTCATTTCAGTAACCAGGAGCTGTTTGAGAGGTGCAAACTGATGAGCCTTTTCTTTCAGGGAGAAAACTCTGTGAGGAAAGTTAACACAGAAGGAAAAAACAAACATTTTGTTGTGGAAGTCAGTGATTGGAAAAGGCCAGTCAGTGTTCCCTGATTTCAGCATCACCTGGACAATTTGATTGGATTGCACAGCTGTTGTTTTTCCTGTATATTGCCCACATTTTTAGTTTGGTGCTTTATTGCTATAGAGTGTGCTCTTTCTTAACGGAAGGAGGAGGACAAGAGCAGAGGAAAATCCAGAGTTTTGCAATAGTAAGCATGTTGAGTTTGCAAGCTGAGCTGTCATGTTGGCTTGTCATATGGACCAAGCCACATAGAGTTAACAGACTGTCAATCAGAAAATCTGTTTCTTAAAATGTTTTTTGAGAACTTAGTTTGGGTAGCAAGAGTCATAGTGCCATTGGTGTCTCATCAAATTTCTTTTATGAACTACTGGGGATGAACAGGCATACAACAAATGACGTTTCCATTCACCTATGACACAAGCCACCCTATCTCCGTTGCCGATACACACACAGAAATCTAAGATGTTTGTACTGTCAGTAAGCAAATGCGTACCCAGGTGGCGGCAGTGATGCAGATGCAGCTAGCAGTTGCAGTGTGAGCTCTTGAGGGATTCTGAATGTATATGTGGCTTATTAGTCCATGCTGAAATCTTCATGGCTGGTGTTACACTTCTTGCATTAAAGCTCACGCATGTATGCCTGCCATGCTTGTGGTAGGCATTGGGCAGGAGTTACACCCTCATTTTTGCCATGTGGATCTTTCATGTACTATTTTAAGTACAGCTTTGGAATTAGCAATTTTACCTAATCAAAGCCTTTGGCAAATGTGAGATTGATTTAATTTTTTACATATTTTTTCCTACTATCTAATGTCTTGCTTAACATGTTTTATTCTGTGCTCTGCGTAAGCTGACTTTTATATGTCAACTTTGCTTTTATACAAGCCTTACTTCTTTTGTGTTTAGTCTGTCTTTGGTATTATACTTAAGATTCATGTTTGTAATGTTGTTGGCATTAACTTGTAAGTTCAAGCTGGTGAATGAAAGTATTTGCTCCCATTCCATTTCAGACCATGTAGGAGGATTTATTTAAAGTGCGCCTTGCAACCCCACCCACTCCCTCCTCAGAAATAAACCAGGATCCAAGCTAGATCATCAGTACCAAAGTGAAGGACCACGTTTGTCTTATGTAGAAGTTTTCTTTCTTTACAAATGAATGTAACATTTACTCTTCTACCTTACTCTGGAGATTCCAACACTGAGGGTAAATGGAACTTACAACAGCGAGCACAACAGTATTATCTGTCTTTCTACACGATAACTGTTTGTTATCCTTCTAAAAAATGTGTGGTGACTAGCCAGACAGCAAGCAAATACAGTTTCATACACCTGTATGCCAGATGTTACACAGCTGTACACATACTGCTGCTGCTGAACCTATAGTAAGTGCCATGGGACAACTGATTCATGAAAAGTATGTATTTTCCTCTTGGGATGGGCTGAAATGACAGTGAAGGAGACAGAGCTGCTAATCAAAGGAATTGCAGAGTGCAATCAAGAAGCAAATCTTTTGGCATCTTGTTTGGGGGTATCACTGACATCGAGAGTTAGGAAGATTTCCCCTGGCTTCTTCAGAGCTAAAATATTTTCCACAGAACCTCAATGTCTAATGAATTTAAAGTAGGAATTGCTGAAGTTTGCTTTGGTAACATACAGGTGAACTGATTCTAGTAAAGAGATGCATAGAATAGGGTCTTACAAAGCTAGGTAGAAATTAGAGAGTAAAAAAGTCCTATGATTTTTAAGGACAGCTGGGTCTCTGAATGTCACAAAGCTTTGAAAATCTTGTCATTATTGAACTCTACTTTTTTTCCAAAATGAATATTTTATTACTTAGTTCTTCAAACTATGGACAGTTTGGCAAAGGAAATGGTCCTATCGTCACAATCCCAGTCCATTTTCTTTCATTATGACTCGTACAATCATTCTGCTTTACAAAATACTTCGCTGCATTGCTTTGAAGCTTGCAATATTTTGTAAGAAAGTGGGTTGTTTTGCTATCATGTAATCTTTTGTTTATTCGGCATTAGTAACACACTGCTTTGTATGTCAGAATGGAAGTTCCAGGAACTGATATGCTGCCCATGGTATTTGTAGCCAAATCTCAGTGTAGTTGCAGCTGGATTCTGTGTCATGTCTTTAAAGAGAGGAAGGGGGATATCGCTCACTGCTCTGGGAAGGGGGCCAAGGTATTAGACATGAAAGTGGGCAGGCAAATGTGCCTTTATGGGGAGAACAGGAGAAGGAGTGTGGTCCTGGAAGTCTGTATAGGGATGGATGTATTGTGGTTGCTTCATAAGCCAATGCAAATTTTTGATTAGCATCTGTAGTCTAGTCACTGACCCAAAGCTTTTAAGGCTTTTCAAAATCTGTTTTTAAGGTGGTGGTTTCAGGAATTTGTTTACTATTGACCTCCCAGTATGACCATGAAACAGTGTTTTCCATTTTGTTTCTTACTTGGCTTTCCAGCCCATGGAGCAAGGCTGCAAGCGTAAGATGTGGAAAAGAGAATTATAGCCACCACTGTGATCTAACTTGATTTTGAAATGTGGAGTTGAAGAAAAATGATGTCAGATTAGCATCGTGATAACTCAGTGTGAGAGACATTACTGTTTTGAAAGGAGATGGCCAAAATCTGCCTGCTGAAACACAAATTTCTCCAAAGCTCCGTGTTTATGCTTACTTAACTCTTTTCAGCAATTAACTTTTTGTTGCTTTTGAGAAGCATTGAAGGTAGCACTTTTCTAGGCTATGGAGCGTGAGTGGCAGGAGCCCGTTGCACATTGTGCAGTGCAGTGTGGAGATCTGTGGTGGTACATCGTATGGCACAGGGTGCATAGGAAGGACTACCTGTGGTTTCAAAGTTGAGAAGATGGCCATTAGCGGGGCAGTGTGCCTGAATGAATACCCTTTGGCTCAATGGCACATTCATCTGTATATGTAGCTGGCTTTTGCTTCCAAAGACACGGTGGGATGCTAATGTGCTTTGCCACCTTTACATTCTGTTAAGCTGTGCCGTGTCAACACGGGGCATAATTGACAAGCAGGGAGGACAGTGGTCCTGGACTCACATACAGCTGCGGACAGGGCTTCCCTCTGGTTTTGAGGAAGATCAGGTGTGGTGCTGGGAAGCCAGCTCACACTCTCTGCCTGCTGAATGGATATTTCTGCTTTCACATCATGCTATGAAATTCATTTCTTTCCCGTCTCAGACATAATATGCTTTTAGTAGAGGGTTTTTCCCCTGTGATTGTTTCCTGAATTAGTAGATCTTCCTTCACTTTGGCAAGGATCTTCCTTAACAGTCTCATCATCAGATATTAGTTTTGTATGACTGGTCTGTGAAACACACAGGATTATTGAAAGCTATAAAATTTGTTAGGTGTTTTCCTACATCGTGATCCAAACGATCTCAGTAGTGCCTTGTGGGTTTGATCATAGAAATTTATTGCTGGTTACCCACAGCGAATCGACAAGTTGCAACTGTGCAGCTAGAGCTCCCATGAACTTATCTGTTTACACCCAAAGCAGTTCAGGGAAAAACAGCTGTAAAATAAGTGCTAGTTTTAATAACAATTGCTTTGGTTATAACGTTTTATAATTTTTTTGTAGTTGTTACTTTCAGTAATTTTAGTCATTTTTAGTGGCATTAGGTTACAACTTCACTTAATCCTATTTTTAACACCAAAAAGTGAAAATGTTGATACTCAATATTGCTTTATAGTGAAGTGGGAAAAGAAGAGTTACTGTGGTAGAACACAATGGGCTACTAATAGCACCTGATGAACTAGCGTAAAGGATCATATTATTAATTGATTAAATGACTCCTTAGATCCTATGATACTTGAAAGAAGGTTAATTGGTTGCTTACAACATAGCTGTAATGGACTGTGTTTAAATGCATCATTTGATTCTCATTTGCTTGAAATACCCACTGATGAGGTTTTCACTTCCCGCTTCGCTCCCCACTCCCAATATTCACAGCTCACAGCATTTTAAGAGCATTAGCTCAAAGCACAGTGTTGCTTCCAGACCTTTACATCCCCTGAGGTTAGATGTGAACGGATGCTGTGCTGGGCACTGTCCTCTTCTCTAGCTGAGCAGAAACAAGCCCGCCTTGGCTGATGGTTCAGGTGGCAGGTAATGCTAAATGGTGCTTGCCTGAAAGGTGTGATCAACTGTAATTGCTTTGGCACATTTATATTCAATATTAATTTCCTCTTATTTGTACAGACTGTATGAAGAGCAGTGCGGAAGCGTTGTGATTTTACTTTTTTTCCATGTGATTCTGTAAAATAAAGTCATTTTCATCTCTTTGAGAGGACGAGTGCCAGAGGGGCTGGCCAGCTTCCCTGAAAGGCTGTGTTTGACATGGCCTTGCTTTACAGGCAGGTTAAATTACAGCAGTTGGATGCTCTGGAAGGCCCTGCCATAAAGGGAAACGTGGCTGCTGAAATAGCCATGCTGTGAGTCTCAGGAAGGCAGGCTGGGGCACACTCAACTCACGTGCTCCGTTCTCGGTGCAAACTCTCTGCAGAGGGCCTGAGCAAGCTTACCCAGGGTTTCTGTTCTAGCAAGACAAAGTGCTGTGTTGTATATTAGAGGGAAATTTTGAAGCTGCTTGGCTGCATCCCCAAAGTCAATTTGTAGCGCTGGAACTTAGAGGTGGGGCATGCATGGACTCTGCCGCACACACTGTGACTAAGGTGCTGTGAACCACAGGTACAGCAAGTCAGAAACGGTAGGAGCATTTCAACACAGTCGACCTTGTCAACTCAGCCTGGCACTCATCATTTTGCTTCGGGACAGCTGATACCATGAAGAAAGACAAAAATGTAAAAGTCTCATACAAATTCAAATCATACGCTGAGAGCTTATGTGCACAAGGGGGAAAACCTTTGCAGGAAATTTTGAAGGAAAACTGCAAGAAAGTGTTTTTTTTAATAGTTTACTTTTGACAAGAAAACATTTCCTTCGTTGGCGCTCAGAATAGTGGGGATGCCTACCCACATGTATGGGCATACCTACCTGCCTGCACACCTACACGCCCTTAGTGGCAGGATGCAGTTAAAGATGCTTCTAGTTCTGGATTTGTATTTTCAGGATAATTTAAGTCATTTAAATCAGATTTCAGAAATATTCACAACTAGGTTACATTGTCAAGAGTACGTATGCTTTGACTACAGTAAGAAGCAACCAGTAAGCGTTCATGGGGATAAAATTCCTGTGCATATTCACATATTCATTTTGATTGGCAAATAAGTTAGTTGTAGTTCATAGTGGCTGCCTTCCTGATCATCAGGATATCCTTCATCCTTTCTCCTCCTTTCTTCTCTTTTCCCCCACCCCAGTATATTGGATGTGCTGGAACAGATACACAGTGTAATGTGTTTGAGGATTTTTGCATCTTTGCTGGAAAACAAAACAGTCTGGACAGTAGGAAAATTATTTCTCTGATGAGATGTTGCAGGTTGATTTGTTTATTTATTTGAACCCTCTCTTGTCTGTCTTCATCCAAATAACATCGTCTTTTTTAACCGTCATTTGTAGAACTGTGACATTTTACACCCCTGTTCTCCCAAAAAATGCTGAGATGTTCTTTTCATTAGGAATAAAGAGAAGACATCCAGGATTCAACACTTACGTCCATTTTACGTTTTTGATTTCTCTTTTTTTTAGCTTTCCTCTTGCCTCATTTAGGAATCAGCAACTGTTTCACATTGTATGTCACATCCCATCCTTTCTAATAAGCAACTTTAGAGCATCTTTCCTCAGTATTATGAGAGATGCAGAAGTCTTATCAGTACTTTGCTGCTTCTTTCTCATTGCTCCATTGTGAACTTGTAATATGTCATCTACATGGTGCTGCTCTGTGTTGTCAGAGCACTAATTTAATTAATACTCATTAACTGTCCCTTAATTGAATTTTTGAAAGACAGATACAATTACAAACACAGCACAGGAAGAGCATAGGAGGAATGTCTGGCACAGCTATAAAAATAGCTGTATTACTTCAAATATTCTCCTGCTGATGAACAGGACGTGTAATCTGTAAAGGATTATATGTAAGAGGGAGAAAAATGTGCAGAGCAATACTGGAGCTTATTGAAATGGTCAAAGCCAGTACAGAAGAAAAGTCTTGGAGACATCAAATCACATGAGTGCCTCCAAAGTGCAGTGGCTAGTCTTCCCTCTCCCAGGCACTCCACCCAAAAGGAAATCAAATTATCCTAATGCCTGTGCTCTGGCCATCATTTCAGGAGAAAGAGGCAAGGCGGCATTGCGGCCCACAAGCTGGCATACCTAACAGGTGGTGCAGGTTTGCCTTCCACCACTGAGGCTGAACAGAAGTGCAAGCACTGTGCAAGCAGCCCTGCATTTTACCATCTGAAGTCACTCAGGAGTAGAAGGAGAAGCTGTGATTAAAAGCCCTAGGTAGCTCATTTTGAAGCACTTTTATCTTTCCTATGTGGCAAGGCGTAAAAAAGTGTGGACCACAAGTCCACACAAGCAAATAAGGCTTCCTAATAGCTGAGGTTGGTCACTAATGCAAAATGCCCATGTTGCATAAGGATCGCCAAGTCCCATAACTCTGTTTCCTCTGAGCTGGAGCTTTGTTTCCGTTGCTGAGTTGCCAGTTTGAATGAATGAGCTAATAAGACAAGGGATGTGAGCTCTTGAAGACAGGCCACATTCACTAAAAGGTGCACTTTAATGGCATTATATTAGTGTATTTTACCAGCAAGGTATTCTGATTTGAATGTAGAAAGGCCATCCGCACAAGAAGCCCTGGCAGCTGAGCAAGATGTGACAGTCAGTGGCCACGCATCCTTATATTCCTAATAAATGTGCTGCTGCAGAAGTCTGTAGTAAGAACAGATTCTTTCACCTTTTTCTGAAGGAAAAGTCAGCAATCAGTTCAAATTGTTTAAATGCCTTTCCTAATGCTTTACATGTGATTTACAAAATGGGCACAATTGGTGGACTCATTTTACTCCCCAGTCAAAGAGAGAAACTGAGATGGGGGAATTGGTGAATATATGCACAAACGCCCACCGCACACATGCACATGTGTCATGCTGGAACGAGGTGCCTTTAATATTTAAGCAGAATGGCTGTTCTAGTACATCTGTCTGTGAGCATTCTTATTCCAGGATAAAAGTGCTTTTTTCTGGGTAAACTGAATCTGCTCTGAAATGTTAGCCAAGACTACGTATATCTTGCAACTGGAAAATATTTTATATGCTTTAAAATGACATCTTCTAAAGGAATAGCAACTTTTTTATTTCCTTGGGTTGTTTAGGCCAAATAGACCATTTCATTAAAGATGCGTTCTGAATTCTTTTTCCCAGATACAAAAGTCATGATAATCCAAATATATGCTTTCTTGTAGGCCTTTCAATGTGACTTCCAGTATGGCTGAAAAAATAAAATAGTAGTGTACAAGATGAATCCCAGATAACTGCAGTGTAATGCCTAGTGGTTTCATGAGATACCATTTTCCAGGGATATATTCATTAAAGTTCAGCTTTAAGGGATGTTGTGGATTTGTGTGGCAAGGTTTTCATATTGGGGGGGTCTATAGGGGTGGCTTCTGTGAGAAGTTGCGAGAAACTTTCCACGTGTCTGACAGAGCCGGTACCAGCTGGCTCTAAGACAGACCCGCTGCTGGCCAAGGCCAAGGCAATCAGCGATGGTGGTAGCACCTCTGTGATAACATATTTAAGAAGCGGAAAAAAAACCAATGGGAAATGGCAGTCAAGAGAAAGGCGTGAGATGACGTGAAAGAAATAACTCTACAGACAGCAAGGTCAGTGAAGAAGGAGAGGGGAGGAGGTGCTTGAGATGCTGGAGCAGAGAATCTTCCCTTGCAGCTCGTGATGAAAGACCATGGTGAGGCAGGTTGTCCCCCTGCAGCCCATGGAGGTCTATGGTGGAGCAGATCTCCACCTGTAGCCCGTGGAAGGGACCCCATTCCGGAGCAGGTGGATGCCTGAAGGAGGCTGTGACCCTGTGGGGAGCCTGTGCTGGAGCAGGGTCCTGCCAGGACCTGCGGACCCATGGAGAGGGGAACCCACACCAAATCAGGTTTGCTGGCAGGGCTTGTGACCCTGTGTGGGACCCACGCTGGAGCAGCCTGTTCCTGAAGGACTGCACACCATGGGTAGGACCCATGCTGGGGCAGTTCGTGGAGAGCTGCAGCCTGTGGGAAGGACTCACATTGGAGAAGTTTGTGGAGAACTGTCTCCTGTGAGAGGGACCTCATGTTGGAGCAGGGGCAGAGTGTGGGGAGTCCTCCCCCTGAGGAGCAAGGAGCGGCAGAGACAACGTGGGATGAGCTGATGGCATCTCCCATTGCCAGTCTGGGGGAGGAGGTAGAGAAAAGGGAGTGAAGTTGAACCTGGGAAGAAGGGAGGGGTGGGGGAAGGTGGTTTAAGATTTAATTTGATTTCTCACTATCCCACTCTGATTTGATTGGTGATAAATTAAACTCCCTTTTCTCGCCAAGTTCAGTCTGTTTCGTCCGTGGCAGTAATTGGTGACTGATCTCTCCCTGTCCTTTTCTTGACCCACGAGCCTTTCATCATATTTTCTCTCCCCTGTCCATTTGAGGAGGGGGAGTGATAGAGCAGGCACCTGGCATTTATCCAGACCAAACCAAAACAAGGGGATAAAGTCATTTTCATTATAAAATGAAAATTTTATAATTAAAATAATTATAAAATTAATAATTAAAGGCTTCAGTTTTGATGTTGTCTGGTGTCTTCTCTGGGATTGATTCAGAACCAAATACATACTGTAGGGGAAAATTCGGCATGACAGTTTGCTGCTGGCATTCTTCATGAGGAACTGCAGTATTCTCCCAGATAGAAATTTACACGGGTGATTTTTTCTTTTTATAGGGTTATGTTATAGCTAACTATTCTTCCACTTATCACTGCAGGTACATGGAACACTGCCTGGTTTTGGAGTCTTTCCGCTTTATAATGTACAAGGTTATGTTAATATTTTTTGACACTTGAGTAAGAAAAATTCTTAAATTTTCCCGTATTCAAGACAACTGACTGCCCTTTGATTCTTTCCAGACACATGTTTAATATCAGTCACCAAGGTAATATGGTATGAGGTTTAGGGTTCTGACAGACATGTGTCTGCAAATGAAAATCATATTGCTGAAGCCATATCAGCCCCTGCATCTCTGAGCGATGGTGGTGCCCTGAGTGCAGGGATCATCTCCAAAGTGGTTATAGTTTACTTCATTTTGTGTTTTGTAGATAAGCCTCTGTTGTTTTCAGTTTGCCTTATATCAGTCCAGAAAAAAAAAATAGTTGTTCAGAAACTGTTTGAGAAGTGACGGAGATATTTGGGCAGCAAGATCTGAGGGAGAGGGACAGCAGGAGTGCCTGTCTCATCTCTTGCTCCAAGCCCCACTGTTCTTGCTGGTTAATCAGAGTACTAAATCCCTTGCAGACCCTTGATGAACTGGAGCGTGGGCAGACAGGCAGGGTTGGAGTGGTGCCCTTTGCAGCAATTTGGGCACAGGTGTCTGTGCCTGGAAGCTGTAAATCTGTGCTGCCTTGGGGAGGAGCCTGGGCTCCTGTGCCCTGCCTGTCACAGTCCTCTCTGAGGGGAGAGTGGTGTGAAGGGCTGCCGTTTGCTTGCTGGGGCTTTTTAAGGGGTCTTCCTTAGCAAAGAGATCGTAAGCCTTAAATATCAGAATGAGCTAGGCAAGGGTCAAAATCTAATGAGAGGAAATGAGTAATAAGGATGTCGCAGAGCATCTACTAGGTTATTTGGAGTTGTGCCCTGGTTTTGTCATAGTTCTCCCTTGTCTTTTATGGAATCTTTTTTTTTTTTCTTTTTTTAATAGTAGCCTTAATGGCAGTGAAATGGTTCTAAGTACAGTACCTGTTAAATGCCAGCTTCCCCTTGTATGGCATCCATCTGTAAATGCAATTTGAACAAACATCTGCTCCCAGAAATGACTTCCTGACCTGTGCTAGTTTTTTCAGTGTCTGCCAGGCTTCTCGTCGCCCTCCCCAGTAATCCCAGCAGATCCACAAAAAAGTAAATATCCTTATTCATGTGACATTGCAGCCGCTTCAGCTGGCTTGTTGAAGCTCAAAAGTTATAACTGGAGGAGCAATGCCATAATATTGACAAGAAAGAGAAAATTTTTCAGTTGTAAAGGTTATCGCATTTGTTAGGTGTTCATAATCCAGGTTACTTCTGCATTGTAACCTGAATCCCACAAAAATGAAAATTCATGTAAAGTATCTTTTTCAGCTAAAATTTGAATTAGTAGTTAAGTAACCAAACAGTAATCTTGAAAAGCAGAGGAATGTTACAGAGACTATAATACAGCCATGCATTAACATGTAGGCATTCCCTTCTGAAAACAAGATACTGAATTTGATTTTAAACATCAGCTTGCACACAGTATGATGTTTAGTGTTTTTTTGTAGGCTTGTTGACTTACAATGTATGCTTAAAGCTAATTGCTGTCGTCTGAGCTCTGCTGTTGTCCCCAAATCAGTTTGTCAGTAGGTTCTTATTCTTTAGCAATTTGACCATTTTGTTTCTCTCTGTTTAATTAAAGCTTTTTGGATCATTCTCTGTTTCTTCACAGAAACAGTTTTAGGACTCTTGACATGTTAACATGTTTCTAATATTTAAAATACTGAGAAGGCCAAGAATTTTTAAGTTGCTGTGTTCATATAAAATTTGTATCTGTAACATCTGAAGTCTTGTGAGTTTCACAGACCGGTGTTTATACCTGTACTATGTCCCTGTGCTGTTACGCAGAATTCGGAGGTCATCTGAAGCCGTATCTGTGCTGCCTGGAAACCAGTTTTTCTTTGAAATCTTTCTTTGGACTGTGAAGAGATGTTCCTAGGCATCTATTTTAATACCTCTGTAAAAGTAAGAAATACTTTCTCACGTGTGATTAAAATGTGGAAGTCATTAACACAGGAAAGCCATTGAGGCCAAGAATTTAGCAAGACTTCTAAAAGGTTATAGCCATCAACAAAATGCAGCATTGTAATTAATGTAAGTAAGTAATTTGGAAAAAGTGCTAAGCATAACGTTCAAGGATTCAGTCAGTCTTCATCTATCAGCCCCCAGTGTTGGACAGAGATTGCTTTGTCAAGCTCCATTGTTTTAGCTTTTCTCCGTAAAGCATTGGCACTAGCTGCTGTCAGAGGCAAAACCCTGGGACATGCAGCACATTTTTTCTGACATGATACGGAATGCTCCCTGCCTGCCTTCTAGCTGATTTAAAGTGTGTAACTTCTGTATTATTTGATCACACTGCACCGGTTTTCCATGTGTACACAATGCCCTGCTGCTCTGTACATGTAGAAAGGAAAGCACTAGGAGCTTTTGTTGCTAGGCTGAATCACATGAAGATAAAAGACGATGTTTCACAAACAAGTGCAGCAGAGTAGATACAGATGCTTCCCACCTTCCTCTGCCTTTGAAGACTTTTTCCCATTCCTGTATTTCTTGGTTGTGACCAAGCATATGCTCTGCGCTGTCCTGCAAGCTCGCGCACAGTTGCAGCAACGCAGCAGGAGCACAAGGAGAGAGAACGTGCAGTGGCACACAGGGAGTAGAGTAAAGCTTTCTCCCTATGCGCCAGCGAGCAACAACATCGTGCTGCTGGTGCTGCATGTGTCAGATTTGCTTTTGTGCCTGAGACCCTGAATGGGCCGTGCTGACTGTAGAGCTGTGATTGAGGTTGCAGTAAAGAACTTCAAGCCGCTGTATTTGGCACCTGTAGTAAAGATGTGAGGCAGTGAGTAGACATGGAAACCAAGTGCTCTGCAGGTAATCTGTCCAGAATGGGATCAAGGCATGTTTGTGACAGCATTAATAAGCTCCCTCTGCATTTGTGAAGCTCTTTGTCTCTTTACTTGTCTCTGGGGAAAAAGAAGAAACTAAATTTCTTAATAACTTTCACAAAAAATCAATTTAAAAATAGCTGCACAGTCAGTATTTAAGCAGTCTGACAAAGGAGAAATGTCATGCGAAAGCAAAGATAAACCAGAGTTTTCCCACGAATGAACAAGTAATTTTCAAATGAGGATAGCGACAGGAATTCCAGCTGCTGGAGGGGGTGCTGATGCTGAGACGCAGCACGGATCCGTGGCTGCGTCCAGGGGAGAGAGCTCTTGCTCCCCATCAGCCTCTCTGAAGGAAGATGCCCAGGCGGGTGGGTCAGCTCGTCAGGCAAGGTCAGTGTGCCATCGCGGGGGCCTTCGTCCCTGGGGTCACCGGGGGGGAAGGAGGCAGGCTGAACGCTAGCGTGTGTGTTGCGGGTTGTGTTTGTTACGCCTTTGGCTGAGCGGTGGAGTTGTAAATGGTTTGTTGGCCAAAAACGAAAGTTCGTTACAGACTAGCCTTGTTTTGATTAGGAGGAGCCGGGGGGCTATACCATAAGAGTATATAAAAATTATGGTTTGTCCGCTCATTTGTTCACTTTGGCACTAAAGAGATTATATTCTAACTGGTTTTTAATTTCTGTGTTATCGTTTTATTTTAGTCTTCTTATGATTTACTCTGTATGTGCACAAATAAACTTCCTGTGATGGTGGCACTTTTACACATTTTTTTAATGCTTGAGAAGTTCCTGTAGATCATTCCTGTACTAGATGTTTGTCAAAACACAAAAAAGGGTTGTGTAACTTGTTTTGTGTTGGGATGCAGAAATGCATTATTACCTTCCACTTCTTTTGTTCTTTGATATGCTTCATTTCGGAAAAATACTGAATGCCATCTACAAAACGCCTGTTCGGGGGTAGGTTTGTTTTTCAGACTGAAAAAAAAGTGTGTTTCCAAATATGGTTGATTTTAATGGGACAGTTTAACAGCATTTTTGTTGCTTATTCAAAATATATCATTATCCATTGTTATATTGTAGAAACTGTGGTTAGAAACATGACTTACTGCAAGTTCGCACTGAGCAAAGTGTGAAAAATGGAGAAAGTTGTATTTCATTAAAAAATACTGATACAAAGGCTTCATTATGTTACAGAAAAATATGTTTCATGCAGTGTAACTATTTTAGCATAGTTGTTTTTGAGTTTCAGTTATAGGAGACTAAGATGAGAATCAGAGTTACCAATTTAAAATTCCATTCTCATGGCAGCACCTCAGCTCCTTCTGGCAAATCATTTAACCTTTTCTGCCTCCTATCTCACTCACCTTTTAAAATGGCAATCTTATTTCATTTATTTCCCAGATGTACTTAACATATTTAATTCATATTTGTAAGTACTTTGAAAATAATTTTATTTCTAAATACAAAAATATAAATCTTTATTATATTATGTAAAGATACACATGTGGAGGATAAAGATTGTGCTCTCCATCAGTTAACATAACTTTGTCTGGTTTCCTTTGACAATTAAATCTGTCTGACAGCTTGTTAACTTGTGGTTCTCAGTGAACAGCAATTAGGATTTTAGTATCTCCTTAGAAAAACTTTGAAAATCAATATTTCCATAAGAGAATTAAGTTACGTGTTCATGGCTAGAATTTTTTTCTTTCTCCTTACAGCTGTTAGTGCAGTTCAGGCAAGTTGCAAAGAAGGTGGCTCTTCTGAAGGCACTAGTACATCACAACTCAGTGGCTTTTGGCCGTTTTCAAAACATTACTGTGCTCCTCCATTTTTCAGGAGAAGTGTGAGCTCTAGCGTAGGCTATTCAAAGCTCGCTTTTCTTAGCAGCCTTCTGGGGACCTCTTAAAATAGTGGTTCGATAGACTGTAGGATGAAAATAGCTGATCTAAGTAATATCCTTCATTTTTATTTGCTTCCTTGCCAACGGGAACTGCAGTACGTTCTGATATGATTTTAGAGGACACACTGTATTGAATAATATGTACTGCTAGAGGTCTGTGATGGACTTGTGACTGAAAATACCTGATTTACACAGTTTAACAATTTGGCATCCTTGTACGCAGCCAAACTGGATCCATTCTGGATCTTCTGGTTTAGGAACAAATAGAAAGGAAGAGTCCTTGCATTCTTCAGTGCTGCTAAGATAGCATTGACCTAGCATATGGAAACAATAATTTGCCCGGAGAGAGATGGGGCAAAATTGCATATGGTTAGAAAGCAGCTGCACCCAGAATTATAATGTAAGGTGCTTGTTTCTAATTGTCTATTTCCTCTTTGCTTCAGTCTGTCACAAAATAATGTGTGTTAAGGGCTACAAAGAGCAAATAATGTAAATTGTTTATCCAAGCAACAAGTGACTTGAGAAAATGAATACAGAAACTTGCACTAACGAGATTAGAGATGCTCGCAGGTCAAGTTTGATACATGATGATTCTACAGTGATAGTAACTGTTGATGCCCACCACAGCTGATCAATCTTTGGAGACAAGCCCCCAGACTCTTCTTTCTGGCATCTCCCATGACAACTACAGACTGGGAAGTTGAACTGCACCTGTGAAATGTATATCCGAGGTTTTATTGTTTCCTGGTACTGAAAACTAGATTGTGTCTACTCAGATGGGATTAGCAAAGTATAGTCACCTCTTCTTCCACTTCTTTTCAACTCCTGTTTTTTCGGATGTTTTCCAAAATTCTCACACCCTTCAGTATTATAAAGGTCACCACTAACACTTAGTTTAAATCGTGTAATGACACCAAGCCAGTTTGGTGATTTGACAATTAAAAAGAACTAATTTGAAGTGGTCCTCTGCTATAGTCCCTTTACTTTCTCTGGAAGCAGTTCTTCCCATATATATATATATGTATATACACATCATCTGTGCCCGATACGGTGTTTCTTAGGGAACTTTACTTACTCAGCTGCCAGTGGATCTAGTTAATTGTAACCAAGAGGGCTAGTGTGGCAGCACTTAAATGTGTTTTTATTCACCATAGTTATACACTCTTTTATAATTTGTCATTGAAATGACTGGATGATGCTGCTGATGCTCTTTCTAGCGTGGCTTACTGTGAAGGGTGAAGTTTATTGCCTGTTGAGCACACTTTTGCTTTACATAGTCTGCTTCTGCTGCTGTCCCCAGTTTCTGGGCTGTAACTGAGGCTCTGTGCTTTCCTGTGTCAGCATGTCAGGCTGTCTGACCAGCAAGGCAAGTCTCGTGTGAAAGTTATGAAGCTTTTAAACAAAATGGCATAGTGAAGATCAAAAGCAAAAAGTGGGACTTGTTTGAGGAATGACCCTTCTAGAGAAACAATCGGTAAAAAATAAGCAGGTTTCAGAAGAAATGAAGGGTGCCTGGTCCATGAGCAAATGCAGAGCAGTAGAGATGGATCCACCTGAGGCCTCTCCTCCCCGAATATCACAAAGCCTGCTCTGCTTTCAGCAGAACCTGAGCTGCTGGTGCAGCTTGGACACCTCCTGCTCACCAGGAGACCCAAGCACTGGACAAGGCAGGAGGATTATGTACCCATGAACATCAGAGACTTCAGATATTCCTGTTGCTGAAGCAGCACATGAGAGGAACGCCTTTGTGCTCTGGATTTATTCCCTCAGAGGCACGTTTCCAGCACTGTCTGATATATTGGACACTCGGCAAGAATGGGAACAGCCCTGGGAGCCTCTGACATCAGGACTGAGCTGGAGGGGAGGATTTCTTCAGGCTGAGGAGGTGATTTTGTACAAGAGGCAGCAAGCAAGAATCTTCTGCCAGGGAGTCTGTTGAAAGCCCAAGGGGGAAGGGAAAATCAGGATGTAGGCCTTGGCCAAGGGAGCAGTTACTCCTGGAAATGGATTTGAGTGGGCTGGGATGGAGGGAGGTGTTTTGGAACAAGTCATCTGGAATTTGTAGCCCTGTTTTTTCTCTCCCCCTTCATCTCCTCCCTGGTTGGTTGTTTGGGGGCTTTTTGTGGGTTTTGTGGTTTTTTTGGTTTTGGGGGGTTTGTTTGGGTTTTGTATCTTTTGTTTTTGTAGTATTTTGTTTATCAATTAACCTATCTAAGGCAGAAAACAGCTCTGAATACCCTGTGAAACGTGCTGCATAGTGGATGGTATGAAAAAGTAGTACACAGAACTAACACCATCTAACGTGCTACCTCTGAGAGAGATGTATTTTTCAAGTAAAATTTAAAATATTTATCCAATTGTGCTGTTATTACAGGGACAATTTTCTTCTGCTGTAAGTATGGTTTTAGAAATTCTAAAATGAAAATGAGTTGAGACAACTCTGCTGAGAGGAACTGTAGTCATATATATGAGTCACAAATGTTTTACTTAATGGGGAAAATTGCTCATTCTTTTACAGATTACATCTATGCCTAAATATTTTATTTAATAACTAGCAAAATGCTGGTTCTGGGTCTTCGGTGCTTTAGCACGTCACTAACAGCAACATTTGAGTTCCAGTGGCATTACACTGACCCGCTCACCAAGAACTTGGCCAGCCAAGAATTGACGGATTTCTCTCATCCCCTGCTTCCTTTGGGATATGCACCCACAGGTCTCTCCAACAAAAGCTGTGCTGGACAGATGTAGACTGTTGTGTGGGCTTTGGTTTTTTTGTTAGGGTGCCCAGGAGATTACTTTTGCATTCAGACTATTTCCGCTCAAGATGAGTGAATTGTAGGATCCTGGTAATCCGTCAGGGAATGTAACAGGGCACAAGCTACTTCTGCTTCACTTCAGCACCTGGCAGCAAGGTCAGTTAGGATTGTGTAATCAGTATTCAGTGCTTTCATAACTTCATCCAGATGCTGACAGCAGAAGAGTAGTGTCCATGCATTTTGTTGTTATGTATCCTTTCACAAAATCAAACAATTGCCAAGAATCTGGAAACATTAAAAGTAAGAGGCAATTATAATAGAATAATTGATGCCAGATGGACTTCTGCACCTGATATCAGCCAGCATGCCAGTGAAACAGAACCGTTTATTGCAAGGAATACTACAGCATATGTCGGGGTAGCATCAGCATCTTTTCAAACATTATTTTGATCATTTTGAAAGCTGATAATGTGTTGATTTTCTTACTGTGATTGTTCTTATATGTTGCAACAAGATACTTTTTTGATAAAGATTTCCTGAGAAGGAAATATGAGCTTCACTCTCCCTATGTCCTCTGGCTATCCTCAGGTTTGGCAAATTTTCGTTAAAACTTGTAAGTGAACTGTTATTTAAACACTGGCTAAAGATCGTTGCTTAGCTGCTTTTAGAAATCCTTGTTATTTTCAGGCAATGAAAAATAATGAGATAATATTTTCTTAAGCATTATGTAGCTCTTAAAGTAGATTTTTAGAAATTATTGCCATTTCCAGGGCTGAATTTATTAGTTTGGTTTTGAAGGTTGATACTTTTCCAGGGAAGCCCCAACTTGCCTCCATTGTGCACCTGCATTTCCTAATTGAGAGTCTGAGGTTTGTTTGCTTTTAAGAGGTGGTCAAAGGTCCCTTGAGCATCAGTTCAGTCTTTGGTACTGGTGTCGTTCGCCTCTCTAACACCTGTGTGTGTGCAGACTATATTGTGCACATTTTGGTTTGGCCGTTTCATTCTATTGTATTTCTTTTAATTAAGACAAACAATACTGTTCTCTTAATTATTTTCTGTCATTTTCGTGTAAATTTTTTTCTTCTGTCATTCAAAACATAAGCTACCTCTGAAGTGCACTCTGAGAGCCTCTGTGCGGTGGAGGACAGTCCAGTTTAAAGATGAAGTAAACGACCACTCACTCGAAGTGTTTGCACAGTCGCATGCTTCAGGCTGCCGTAGTCCTACCTGCTACCCTCATTGCGTGGAGAGTATCATGAAAAATTTTCAAGCGTAGCTTTAAAATGGAGCCTGCAGGGACTTAAGGCATCCAGTAATAACATCTGCATTCACTTCTCCAGTCGTGCAGTGCAGTGAGGTGGCTGTTAATCTCTCTCTCCCACTCCATGGGTTGCAATTGCCCTGGTGCCAGCTTCCAGTTCGTGGCCATCACCACAGGTGTCAGTGGGAGTAATCTGACACTGGAGATAAAGAGTGCCTAAAGGCAGGCAGGTTGGAGACCTGGAGGGATGTGTTCAGAAGAAAAGAGGAAAGCTCTTCCTTTCAGCTTTGCATGAGTTGAGACTGACAGGTGCACTGCAGGGGAGCAAATTTCTGGTAGTGGATCTGTCATTCAGAGCCCTAACTCACACTAGGAAACGTTACTGAAATGCTGAAGCGTAGCTCCTTCGTGCCGCGCCTCAGGATTCCAGCACATTCTGGCACGTTGAACATAATGCATGCATGTTTATAGTGCTATTCTTGAGTTTCCTCTTGTATTGTTTCTTGCTGAGGGAGTATGGGCTGTGCAATTCACCCCGTCAGATTTTATTGAGGAGTTATCCGCAGTCATGTGTGTGCTAGATTCTCTTGAGAAACAACATCTGTTTTCTGCAGTATTTCACATTTGAAATGGTTGTGGGTTCTCTTAACTTGTTTAATTAAGGAAAGGATACAATTAGATAATGTGAATTACTTGCATTTCTTGTTAAACGCAACATTAACCCCATAAGCCACAGAACAGAGAGGTTTCCTCAATAAGCCGTTTACTGATTTTTTTGGTATCTTCTAATCGTCTGTTTTCCCTACTTTGTTTAAGTATGGATTCCTCTGGTTTTCTTGCTCTATTTAGAAACCATGCTGTGCCTGTGAAACAGACATGTCTTCTCTTATAGGTGAAAAAGACACTAAACATGAGTTGAATGTAGTCCTCAGGACCATCTGTTTTGCAAATCATGTCATTGTGCTAGCCCAGCTAAGATGGGCTCAGGTCCTATTAGGATTTTTCATATAGATAAATGAAGAAATAGAGAGAGAGATACATATATGGATGGATATGCACTTGAAGTAAAAGGCAGGACATGTCAGCCACTCATAGGCATTTGTATGATAAAAAGGAAGCTAAGCAGCATGGTTCCTCTTGGGACCATAAAAAACCTGGCTAGCAGAGTCTTAGTGCTTGACTGTGCAACTGTTACGTAGACCTTATGGCCAACTAAAATTACAAGTCAATATAGAACTGTAATTTAAATGGAACTTCGGTAAAGCTCAGCTTATTCACTCTTCCAATGACAGTGGATGCATTCTTGAAGAGGGTATGGAACAGCACATTCATATAGCTTCCTTAAATATTACCGGCATCCTCCTTTTGTAAGGAAGATCCTTATGGGGTTTTTTTGTTTAGCCATGTAAGTAAATTTCTGGAAGATCATAAATGCCTAGTATAAATAACTGTAGCCTTCAGGCTTTCTCACCTAAAATTGTATTTTATCTTCCACCAGCTGTGCATTTCCAGGAGCATAAAGGATCCTCAGGATAGCTGACTGTAAGACTTGCTGCTTTTGCCTCCTAAACATAGAGTGCCATAGTAGTAAATTGGAATTTTATTTTTCACATTGTCTTTCTGAGGTTGATTTGCTTTCATGGGTGCGTAGACAGGTGCACAGTTTGCGAAGAAAATGGTTGATTCCAGTGGGCTCCTACAAAACTCGTTCCTATTAATTTCTGAATGATGTTTTGCAGAACAGCTGGATGAATTCTTCATAAAGCCTTTTTTTTTTTTACCCCTGTGTAAAGCATTTATATGAATTACATTAAGTCTTAAGGTGCAAAGTTTATGCCTTATGTATTCCTTCTCCCAGGAGAACTGTGATAGTAACGGTTTTGGTCAAATTAAGTACTTATTATTTCGGCTACCTACATTCAGTTTGTGGTCTTAAATGGACAATGTGTTCTCATTCTCTGTTTCTTACCCTGCTCTTTTCTCACAGCCACGCTGTGTGGTGTTGTGTAGCTACCAGTCTGTAACCCAAATGTTGTTATATTGGAGTGGAGAGTTGTGCAGGTCTCCCTGCGATATACAGAGGGTGTATGTTGAATGAGATGCCGAGCAAGCTGCGGTATGACTGTAGATTTCTGCGGGTTTTTTCATGCTGTACGTACCTGCTAATTACCAAAGTGATTTATGTTTTCGGCATATTTTCTCTTTTAATGTTCACTCTCCTTTTTTCAAGTTTCAGAAATGAAGTAATTGTAGTAAGTAGTTATCTCAGAAAGCCTTGGAGAGGCAGAGGTAGTCTGCCAGCCGCTGTGCAGGTACGGTACGTGCTGCGGCTGGGGGCAGGTTAGCATCCCCTGCTCCATGCGCAAGAATCTAGGCTCTGGGTACTTAGGCCAGGGAGAGGGATGCTGCTGGGTGGTGCCTGCTGCGGTTAAGGCCAGCCTGTGAACCCGCTTGTTAATGCCTTCACTCTGCATCGTGGGAAACAGTGAGAGGGAAGAGGATTGTCCTGAGCCCACAGCCGTGTGGAAAGCCAGTCAGCTGGAGCCTACATTCAGCCTCGTAGCAACTGAGCCCGCTTTCCTCTCCTGCCTTTTTGGCTGCAGGAAAGAAATGGAGGGCTGGGGAGGGAATAATTGGTAGTAATCTCCTCGGCCAGCCAGCCGTCTCCTCCTGTTGACCTTGAGGTAATGAAAAAGGGATAGATTCTGCTGCATGTTACCCCTGTGAGTCCAAATAATGAGAGCAGAGAGAAATGATTGTAAATCTACACGGCTTTGCCTGTTTGGAAGTCTGTGCCATGGGGAAAATGACAGGATGTGTTTTATTTTCGCTCTGTAATTCACATAGGTATTCATCCTGAAGTTTTTTCTCTGTGGGTTTTTTTGCCTTATACTTCATTTTACACAGCGGTAGTTTTTATTCAGATGAACTCATTCCCTTTTGTTGACTTAAATTTTCAATATGAGAATAGTTGTATTCCCTGAACCAGCAATATACTGCTTTGATATTCACATTTTATAGAGGTAGTAGATTTCCATTAGTACAGTGGAGTTACACCAGTGTAGAACTGGGCCTGTGAAAAAAAAATAAACCCAAAACACACGTGGGACTTTTTTCTAACGTTTCTTTTAAAAAAAAATATAAGGAAAAGCTCCCCTAAACTGATTCTTGTTTTTACTATAGAGGGAAAATGAAGACTGGCCAAGCTTGTGGATATATCAAAAAAAAAAGAGAACCTGGAATTTGGGAGTTGACTTTCGGATGTAGAGCTGCCATACACAACGTAACCAGAAAGTTGTCTTTGGCAATTTGTTCATTCCCCTCCCAGCAAAATATAATTCATTAAGGCAGTTTCTTGTCAAGCATTAACTCGTAAACTAGGATGAATCTGAGACAGAAAATAATTCAGTAACCCTAATAATGCAGTAGTCCAACTAGTGTGGCCAACGGACAAAGAATAGTAACAAGGTGTTTTAGTACTTAGCTAAGATGCGAAGGCAATGTCAGCCAATAAAATGATGTCATGCAATCAGTGGCAGGGCTTGGTCAATGCAAACTGACAGGTTTGTCTTTTAATCCTACTGCGTGCAATAACAAAAGATCAGGAAGGACTGTTTGTAAAAACAGAGGAAATGTACTGAGCCCACTAGAAGAGCTTGTTGCATTGTTTTTTCTCAGAGCTAGATCTCAAGTGAGCTGATGGCTGCACTGGTGCTGAGCTCCCCGAGCTCCTTGCCTCCTTCCCAACGTGGGATTAACCCCTGAAATGGCCTCAGACCTCTCCAGAGTAAATGGGACTGTGGTGGAGAGGTCTTACAGTTTGCTTGTATTCACACAGTGGAAACATTATATGAGCGTTTGGAGTGAAGCTGAAGCGTAAGGGAGACGCTAACTCCATCACTGAATATGCAGCAAAACAGGTTGACGTACAGAGAATTACAGCATCCTCCAGCCTGAGGGGAGCTCTAAATCTGGCTCTCTGGAGGAGCTGGAATGGTGACCATGCATTTTTCCTCTTTTGAGGACAATTAGCCTGTTAGAGCTTGCCTTTGGCCAGAGAAAACAGCATAGCTGAGCTGTGCTCCTTGGGGAACTGGGGAGGACGGAGGGAGGAAGCCACCCGGCCCTGTGTGCTCTGCTGGGAGGTGATGGCTGGCTGCGGCGTGCTCTGGCTGCTCCCCTGCAGCCGGTGGGCTGGTGGTGATCTGATCATGCAGTAAGCACATTTAATTTGTCAGCTGACTAACCCTGGCCACAAAAATGTGTATTTTCATCAGTTCAGTGTGATGAATGAGGTTGGTTGCAGCAAGATGAGTGCCAGAGCCAGCTCCAAGAGGAAATCATCCCAGGGCTCACAGGGTGAAACTGTCCCCTTTCAGCAATGGGTTTCAGCTCACATCATGAAAATATACCCTAGGCTGACCCTTTCCTTAGGTTACTCTGTCTGGAGTGTTGCTGGTACTCAAGCCAGTGTGATTTTTTTTTTTTCCTGCACTGCCATGTTTGAAGGTTGCCTCTTGGGGTCAAATTAATGACCAACCTTAACTAACTCGGCTGACTAGCCCCAGCTAAAATTTTGTTCACCAAAATCTAGCATCTATCAAATAAGTTTTAATGCTTAAAGGCTCTTAGCCAACAAGCAGTTGAGCTAGGAGTTGGTTTGTTTCCAGTGCCTGTAATGTCTTTCATCTCTTTGGGTATTAATATAGGGCCTGATGTAGCAGGGCCATCCTCCACCTCTGAGGTTAAGATATTGAAAGGGTTTATGGCATCCTTAAGCCCAAATACTACTTTTAGACTGCCTTGAATTAGTGGAAATGTGGTGTGGTGAGATATTCAGGGCTTCTAACCGTCCTCTTAGGAAGACTTAGGGTGTGAATCCAAAGTGGTTCAGGTTGATCCAAACTGGTCCTGCCTTAAAACTGCCCCAAAGTCGCAGGCTTTACGTTGCGCCAGTGCTGGCACTGGGGCTGGGGAAGCCTCACCTGGCTCAAGGTGCTGAAAGAGGAGAAGATGAAGCAGGTCGAAAAATAGCATTATTCTGCTAAACCTGCTCTCCAGACATCTCCTTCATGAGGGAGAAGGGGGAAGTCCTGAGGCGGGTGAGGTGAGAAGCTGGGGCACCTCCGCTTTAAAGTGGCTTAAGCTGTTGTGGACCAGCACCTCAGGATTTCCACATCACCCACGTGTCTTTGCTGCTAAAATGCCAGTTGTAAATAGTAGTCTAAGCAGCGTGAGCAGGGCTGTAGTTAACTGTGTAATTTAAGTCCCTGAGCCTATTTACAAGTTTAAAAGTATGCAGATGCTGGTGTGTTATGCTAGATCAGGATCTTAATTAGGCATAGTTTGAGATAATTGGGTTGCTTTAGCTTCATATGTCAACCTGCTAATTTCAACTACTAAATTAGGATTCAGCTGTAATCCGTGTATGTTTAGTTGAACTATTTCAATTTCTTCCTTACATGAAGTAATCAGTCACAAAAGTTTTGTGATTAATTCTGCTCCTGTATTCTGGTTTTCTGTGGGAGAGGTCCGAGTTCAACACATTCATATCACCAGGTGAATTCAGGCAATTGTGTCCTTGCCCTTTGCTGTGTGATGTTTCCCAGTAGATATAAACGGATAAATGTTCTGGATAAATATTCTGAGGAACAAATAAGTACCAAAGTGTCTTCATTTTGTTAAGGAGTCTATTCTTAGGTTGCTGTGCTAGTGTGTATTTTGTGGCTTTTATTTTCTTCTTCCTGGCTTTTAGAAGTGTACACTTGAAAATGAATTGACAAAGTACCAAGCTTGACATTTTTAACAGAAACAAAAAATGTGATGAAGATCACGTCTGCAGTTGAGTCCATGATGAACAATCCAGCCTTTCTCTTAATCCAAGGTTTACATGGGTGGAGTGATTACCTGCTTACAGGTGCAGGAGTATAACTTTGTTTTGTTGTTCCCACAGATGAGCACCATGCCAGGACTGCCCACGAGGCCATGCTTCTATGACATTGACCTTGACCCTGTCACAGAGCAAGTGAAAGGATTGTTTTGAGAGTGACATCCAAATTCAGGTCAGTCAACAGCCTTTATTTTCCTGTTCCAGCTTGGAGGATGTTTGTCTCCGGTATATATATAAAATAGGTTGTCAGGAGTTTATCTAGGCCCTAGCTTCATTGAGGACTTCACACATTTTGGGGGGATTTTGGGGAATATTTTATAATGTGCATTTTCTCACATGGGTTTCTCGTTTGCTGAATGGCGGCCAGCACTTTGCTGGTGTACATTGATGGTGCCTTTTGGATTTCCTGGCTCTGTCAGTTTGGCATGAGGGCGAGCTCGTTCTGCAATTGTACCACTCTTGGCTGTGGAAAAAGTCAATCTGAAGAAACCGTGTCATGTTATTCACCTCAAAAGAAATAATCTAGTTTATCTTTGATACTACTCTCGCATGGCAGTGTGTTTCTGTCATTACCTAGATATCAGGGGAGATGTCTCTCAGCTTGTTCATGAGCTTTGCTTTGTATCTTCATGTCTTTATTTTTCCCTGATTGCTGTCATCTCTCTCAAATGGTAATAAGCATTTGAGGAACGCAAATCTGTCCTTTAAGCCTGTCTGTTTTTCATGCTGGGTTCTCCCCCTTTTCTTTGAAGGTTGCAGTTCCCCCACCAGCTCCTCCCCTTCTCTAAGCACGTAATCTTCTTCGTGTCCTGCTTTAATTTTGTGTAGCACATGTTCCTCACTTAAAAATCCAAGTTGTTATGAAAACATTCCACACTACTCCATTTTAACCTTGTAACATAAGAAGTGGAGTAAGAGAGGATGTAACCCGGACTTGTACAAACCACGTGTGTCTGTGATGGGACTCTCTCCTCTCTTCACTTAACTGTCTGCATTCCCCCAGTAAATCATTCTAGAGAGTAAAACAGTTACTTTTACACAGAGCAATGATATTACAGTGGGCTAGAAGGACTGTGATGGGACCCCAGATCAGCCACAGCTTTGAGGTGGATGTGCCCAGGCGCTTGAGCCCTGCTCTAGCAATCCTTGCCTACTCTGGTTTGAGAGGCGGCTTTCATCTTCTGTTTGTGTGTTTGTGGCGGATATTTTTGGAGGAGGGAAGGGATTTGCGCAACCCAACGAGATTACTGTCCAGGCCGAATTAACTGTTCGCTAGCCCATACTTGAATGTCGCAGCATCCCCATTACATCTGGCGAGAGCAGATTCTGCCCTTTCGTGTATACCAGTCAAACAGGTAAAAGGCAGTTAGCTTGAAAGTTAACCAGCATGCACAGGTAGTTACTAGCTTATATGCAAACTATCACTGACTATTCTGTTGCTGGGTAGTGTTACGCGTACCACTTCTTGGCACATATCCCATTTTTGTTACTGATAAGCATTATATATCTGATGGCTTCATGCAGACATATTGATTCATCATGTGTCAGTCATGTAGTTACTTGTGAGTCATTTGGTAGAATCCTAATGTAAAATCTATATGCAGATTCATATAGCCTGCTTAATCGGGTGTTTACTGCCTAGTCTTACACAAATCCATCCAAGCCATGGATTGGTGAGTTTTGAAGAGCCATGATAATTAAGCAGATTAAATAGTCCATTCCAACTGTGAAGGTCTTTGATTTGAAGTTGTGCACGAAATGAAAATGTTAAACTTGGCTTTTAGTCAGTGATGGTGTTTTCTCAGACGTAAAAAGAAATGCTAACTAAGCCACAAAAACATAACAGTCAGATAGGAAATAGTGTATATGTCCAAAAGTTAATAAATTATTTTAATTTCATTATGGAGGTAGTGGTGGCATCAGACAGATGAATTAGTAAGTTTAAGCCTTTTAAAGAAAAAAACAGCCTGGTCATCAACATAGGCACACTCACCTGTGTTCCTACATCTAACAATCTAAATAAATGCCTTGAGAGTACCCAGTGAGCACGACACAAGGTAGTCAGTGTTCACCAGCTCTGAAATTCATCCAGTTCATGTGTTAGATTTGTACATTTCTCATTTTGTATAAAGAGAGAAACAATATTCCTGTATAGTCTTTACTCCCAGTTTTCTGTAGAGAACTTTAGTAGTGTTCTTTGCATTCACACTTTCACTGAAGTGAACCCACACTGTAGCTGATAATACACTTTGAGGTATTTGTGGGTTTGTTTCTATGATGGCAGATAGAAGGATTTTTCTTCTTCTGTTTGGTTTGAATTCTTTTCTTAGGGTTTTAGTGTGTAATGTAAAATTTCTAGTAATATGATATTGCGCCAACTCATTAGGACTGATTCAAATCTTTAAGATGTGGTAATTGAAAAATATTTAGAGATTTGTGGAAGAGCTGCAGATGTTTCATTATAAACATGCGTGCAGAGCTGAGAACAGTTGTTTTAGTGTGCAGTTTATAGCCCCCACTGCAATGCATAGCTTCATGAGACTTGTGAAAGAGATACAGGCATAAGAGTATCTGCTGCTAGAGTAGCTGTGTGGGGCTCTTACTGACCTGAAACTTTGGATGTCATTAGCACCTCTGATTTTTCTCCACCACTTCACTGCGTTAATGAAGCAGGTGATAGTTGTCGCAAAGATTTGCAGAATACCAGTCATTAGAATATACTCTAAAAAGTCATACAAGCAAAAACTTTGTCAGAAAAGTCAGCTGTGGGGTTTTTTTTTCTGTTGACAAATAGCTGATATATGGAACAGTATTACATGCTCTCTGTAGGAGCAATGTGCTCTATTACAAAACTGAAACATTAGTAGCTGGAAATGAACCCGAAGGAATCTGGCTAGTTCTTCATCACTGGCCACTAGCCCATTTAGATTGTACTGCCCAGCTCATACGCTACGAAAACTGGCATTGTTTCCTTAGGAGCTGTCTGTAAATAGCACCAGTCAGAATAAGACTTACATGGAGACAAGTCTGCCAGTAGAAAGTTGGGGTTTTTTTTAAAAAAAAAAGAGTATTGTTTGCACAGTGAGGGGAATTTATGAACTTAACCCACTCTGCAAAAGTGAAGTCTGTGAAGGACTCTCATGAGCTCTGAGGATCTCTTAAATTTAATCACCAGCAGCAGATGCCTGCTCTTACTCTGCCGGTTTGGCTTCGGGTATCCGGGTTGATTGGGGGGGGGTGGGGGGGTGTTCTCCTCGGTTGGTTGTGACTTAGTAAGGCCATGGCTGTCCACCGTTGCAGATATATTCTTGCACTCGTCTCTGCTTCAGAACTGGCAGAGCATCAGGATGATTGTAATACGTAGCACAAGTATTTTGCCACCCTCAGAGCTTTTCTGAATGCGAGAGGAATCCCAGAGCTCTGACTGTGAGCATCTTCACGGCTGTAAAGAAGCCCATGAGGGGACGACACTAAAACTGATGTCCTAAAATTGCAAACTGTTTGTTAGGTGTTTTCATCTTCATTCATTCCGATATGGACAGAAAGTGTTTGAAGACCTTTCCTTTGTATCCACAAAACTGATTCTATGAAACAAAAACCTGATTTCTTTTAGTCTCATTCCACAGTATTGGGTTTCAGTCAGCAGCAATTACTGCAATAATGTACAGTCTAAAGCCCATATCATACTGGAATGAGTACAGATTTTTGTTTCTCACCTAGCAGCGTTACACAGATAATAAATGGGAGGTGCATGTGGCATAACTAAATGTTTTTGTTTATTATGGTCAAGGTAAAAAGATCCAATTTCACTATAATACTGCTTTTAGGTTGCGATGCTTCTATTTTTTTTTCTTTAAAGCAAGCAAAGATGTCTTATTTCAATGTATAAATTCTTTATCTTTCTCATTGCAGAAGCCTGGAAGTTAAGATCTGCAACTTTCCTGTTTCCTGCAAGTAGTAGACAAAAATGAAGCTGAAATATTCCTGTTATGTGTCTCTGGAGGAATGTCAAGATAGTCCAAAGAGCAAAAGTTTACTCTTTCTTCAAACTAGTTTTTATGATGAAATATAGCTGTAAGGTTAAAAAAAAAAAGGGCAAAAAAAAGGCTAAAGTTTTTCTCGCGGTAGTGCAGGAAGCTCTCTGCTGGGGCGTCTACTTGTTTGTGGATAAAATGACATTGAGAAAGAGAGAAATTTTTCACCTTAAAGCTTTCATCTTTTCTCAAAGCAGTATAGGGAAGTATTTCCCTTATCTTGGCCATCGAAAAACATGCGTAAACATGAGATTATACTGTGTGATCAAGCCTATTTCTCCCTGAAAAATACACTTTCGCTCCTGGCATTCAGGAGCTGAAACTGCACACAGATTAACTGCACATTTTTGAGTTATCATCAAGCGTTGCTCTGGACGCCTTTGGGCAACAGCCAAGCTTCGAGCAAGGAAGATATTAAGCAGAGAAAGAACAGAGCATGTATTCTGTGAAAGGTTTTTAATATATAATTTGTTTCCTTGTTGGGCAAAGATCTTTTGAAACACACAAGCCGTAGCTGTCTCGTACCCTTAGGTCTCTGTTTATCCAAAGCCCACGTTCCAGGCTGTCCAGCTGATCCTGCCTTTATTGTGGTGAAGCTGGTTGTTCAGAGAGGGCACTGCTCCTCCCGAAGCCCTGTTTTGCTCCTGTTCATGCCTAACGAAGCCTCCTGCCATGCTGGCTCCCGACCTAGAGTTTTTCTTGTCCTGTCCCTGGCAGTACACAATGCCCAGTAATAACAGGGGGGTGTCCATCAAGCAAGGATGCAGCAGGGCACAGCTTTGTTTGGCTTCGTTTGGCAGGTTTTAAGCACCATACTTGTAAAACCGCAGCGTGTTTTCTATTTGAAGGGGGTCTTCAAACAAGTTAAATCCTCAGCCGTGTGCTTTAATTCACCTCAATGACTTAGCTTGCCCATTTTTTCCTAGATCTGCAGCAAAACAAGCCTTAGGCACAGGATACTGCATTTAGCTTTTCAAGCTGCTGCTCCTCAGGAAACTCTCGCTGACTGACTGTTGGTTCCTTCAGCAACCAAACATGCAACAGGACAATAGGTTGAATTGAAACAATAGGCCATTGTTTTTTCAGCTAAAAAGCAGTGAAGTAATGATGAGCGAGTTGATTTTCCTGGTGACGTTTTCCATCCTGTCGCTTTGCTCCACTTACGCACATCTGTCTGTTATGGGCTGCTGCAGTGTAGTTTTGGTTCCCCTCTACACAGCCACATTTGGAGACTTCATTATCTCAGGAACTGTGTTGTAACTGAGGGGTTTGTTTTGGGTTTTGAAATCATGCTTCGTTATTTATAAACTCAAAACTATAATTATGGACAGAAGAGCAAACTGGGGACAATTAAAATAATTATCTGTGCCTTCCCTGGAGCAGCACGGCAATGTCTGTTGACTGCGTTTCAGAAGTGTGCTATTCATGATGTGGTCCCCCAGCGCTGTGGGGATTGCTGTGAAGATAAACCTGAAAAATAAGTGTGGCTCTTGCAGCTACCAGGGAGAGAGATTTCTGATTTTTTCTATTAAATTGTGCCCCAAAATACAACTGTGTCGGTCATATACACAACTGTTTTGCAGTTTAGTCCTGCACACAATGAGCTATCTGCCTAGAAAAACCCAAAGACTTACAGAAGAAAATAAATGTTATTTCCAGCCATAGTTTTTCTAGTAGCGTTATTTCAATAAAAGTAAACAAGCTTTTCCCTCTATCTTGCATGGAGAAATTTGGAAAACCCTAACTGTGCCTTACTTGGGGTCACTGTGGTTGCAGCAGACCGATCTGCGTGCAGTGTGGGATACCAAACGTGGCAGTAGCTGTCTGCCTGTGAAGCTTCCATACGAGGTATGGATGTCTGAGCAACAGGTTTCATAAGTCATGTCAGACTACTGCTAGGTACCCACACACTTTCTGTCCTGCTGTCTCTGTATTGCCCCTTCTGGGGCTGTTTATCTGACCCCTCAGTCTTCCCCTAAAACACCGTTCCAGCTCAGTTAGTTGAGGGCTGCAAACATCCTGAAGTTTTTTTCTACTGTCATGTGTACAGGATTTGTTATATTGTTTTGATAGCTTCAATAATTCAAGGAAAGCTGGAATGACCCTCGCTTGTTTTGCTGTTGCTTCCCCTCCCCGCCCCATCTGGATAACTATCTGCAAAATCCCTTGAGCTATTACCTTTTTGGTTCTTTTCGTTCATTTTTAGTAGAAGATTTGTTAAAAATAATCCACTCTGGCATGCAGATTCTGTCTCATAATCCAAAGGGACCGAGTTATTGGCCATCAGCTGGGCTGCAGAAACTGTCACAATACGTTCCCTTGAGCCACCCTGGTTCCAAGGCCAAATGCCTTCAGCAAGAAAGGTTTAAAATGAAATCTTTCGAAGGTGTTATTGCTAGGTCACTCGTTGCTACGCAGATGCAGTTGTGGGTGAGGGGCTCCTGCCTTTGCATCTGCGCTGAGCAGTTCTGTGACGTGGCAGATCAGCGGCTTTGTAAGGCAGCTTGCCATGCGTAGCCCTGCGTTTGTTAAAGTGTGTTAAGAACCGCGCGGTTGTTTATGATCTGAAGATCTGCTTTTTGTAGTGACTGAATACTTTGTTATTGCTACTGCTGACCTACAGAAGACTAGGGACATTGAAATACATCAGGCTACATACAACGAGTTTCTTCGTTTGTATTTTAAAATTCAAAATCCCAGAATTTCAGTTGCCATAAACATGAAAATAAAGTGATGTGTGTACTGATGTCCAGCTTCCAAAAGTGGTGCCTGTCTCAAGTCTGAATTCATTAATAAAGTACAGCCCTTATTTAATACTGGTCTCGTTTTATCTACCATCTTCTCTGTTTGGTGGCCTTCTCCCCCCAGTCTTAAGCCACCGAGTCTTGTCATGCCCCTGTCTCCAGCTAAACACAGCTATGCCAAGGAAGGTGGGGAGCTCAGCCACGTCCCGGTCAAGGGCCAGATGTGAGCAAGGCTTGAGGCTCTGTGTGACCAGAGCTGCTGGCAGGGCTCAGCTTGGCCCGAGGAACCAGGAACATGTTTGGTCCCTGCCCGCTGCCCAAGGGGCTGTGTGCAGGAGGGGTGTCCGCAGGACCTTCTCCATCAGCACAGCCCTTCTGCAGTTGGTTTGTGTTTGGAGGGAAGGACACACCAGAGTAACATCCTGTCCTTGTCCCAAAATATGTGCTGTTGCCCTTGGTCCTTGGCCTGAAAGGCTGGATGAGATGCCAGGGTCAGTTGGACGCTTTCCGCTCCTCTGTTGGCAGCTGGGTTTGTGTGAAACAGTATCAGGTGCAGGAACACACACCTGTGAGCTGCTCAGGGTGGGATTTAAACACAAGCAATGCAAAAGCTTCAGGAACTGTGGGTGTTAAATCAACTAGACCATAACACAGCAGAAGGCATCCCGGGAGCAGGAATGAACAAAATGGGGAAGCAGGGGGTGGGCTGGGGGAAGGAACTGAGCATTTCAGCCACATACTGGGCATTGCTCCCATTTTCTAAATAGCTAAATGAAACCTTGACCGTACGATTTGGATTTTAACGAACTTCTCATGGCTGGATTTCCAAACACCTTTTCAGCCTCTCTGCAGCGTGCCAGTGAGGAACGTACCCACACGTAAGAGACCTCGAGCACCGGGGCTGCGCTCCAGCGGTGCTTGGGCCTGCCCTGCCGATGGCCACCCAGCCAGCCAGAGCAAGCACTGGGGCAGGGGAGGCTCGCTCCCCTCCACTGAATGACTGGGATGGGGAGGGAAGGCAACTGGTTTCATCCCTTTTAACATCTAGTTTGTGATGGAAAATATTTCAGAGAAAAACGTTAAGGCTGAGCTAGGACCCTCTGCTTGAGAGGGTTGAAATGGAAACACTGAGAGCCGCTTGAAGCGTTTGCCCCGGGAGCAGGGCTGCTGCCCTATACATGTCACGCTGCACTGTAGGTTTAAGGCCAGAGAATTTATGTTAAGTAAGCTAAATTCAAATATTTCCACAAGTGTGGTCATAGTAATAGTTCCCTGCTCTGTGCACTTGAGGGTAATATATTACATATACACAAGCACAAAAGAATATGTATTCATGCATGCAGTTTTTAATGTAAAGTCTTCAATATTTGCTTCCCAAGTAAACTTTTTAACATAAACCTTTGAGTAATGACTGGGCAGAGCTAGACCGCGACACGCCATCACAGGCTCTCCTGGACGAGGCCCTGAAGAACCATGCTTAAGTCTGCCCTGCGTTAGGCGACTGCCGGGTCGCTTCCAAGGTAAACTGTTCTGCGCACCCACAGCCTGCAGTGCTAGCAGAGAAAGTGAGCACTGGGGAGGCACAGAGAGCTGACATACAGGTGCTGTAGGGACCACAAGAGCTGTTATTCACAGGGTACTAATAAAAAAAGAGGTCGCACCAAATACAAGTCATGCTCACTTTTATGCAACGCACTAAATCGAGGTTTAAGCTATGACATTGTAAAGGCTAAGTTGTTTCCCACTGGGGAATTCCAATCATGGCATTGCAACTCAGTTACCATCAACATCTGGTGAAAGTTGGATCCCCAGTGCCAGAGAAGACTTTCAGCTTCTCGGGACCCTATTAGCTGCCCATATGGCACAGCACCTGTGTGTTCTCATTGCATGCATAGTTTAAATTTATTCTCCAGGAAAATTTAATTACAGCTATATTTCTACCAAATGTATTATACACGTGACATGTAACTGTGCCATTATAGGAATTGTAGGATGTTTCCTTCCCATTTCATTTTTCCAGAAGTCTCAGGGGGAAGTCTGAGAGGGGGGAAGGCAGCCTCACATCTGACTTGAGACAGCAGACCAGCTCCTGCACAGCTTTTGGTCAGGCAAAGTCTCCGCCAGGAGACAAGCTCCCTGCACTTGCTGGTTCCACAGCCCAGGTGTTACACGGATTCCCACGGAGCACGTGGCACCTTGGTGTCTCCGCTGCCCTCAGAAAAAGCTGCATTTGCCAACCTGTTTTTTGATGGTTTTGAGGTAAGGGAACTCCCCCTGAGGAAGGTTTTTGGGGAGAGCAACAAAACCAACTTCTTGTAACTCAAATCTGCGCTTTCTACATTAGCCTGAGGTAGCAGGTTAATAAACAAAGCCCTTGCATCAGTTCCATGGTTGATTTTTTCCCCTGTGATTCGTAAGTTCAACTACTGGAATTCAGTATCAGATATTAGGGCCTGGCAAAAGCTTGTCGTCCATCCAGAATGAAACCTGGATGTAATTCCACTTCTGGAACTACTGAAAGTCAGGCAGACTTTAGACCCCAGTTTGCTGGTAACAACAAGTATACAAGTTATTTAATTCTTATTAGGGAGTGGGAAATGGAAAAGAATAAAGAAGAGAAACAATACAGATGGCAAATGAAGGAACAAAGTACAGGAGTCAAACTTGCTCTTTTGGGACAGAACAGTATGAAAGCAGCAAATGTAAATCAAGATGAGCCTGAAGTTATTTCACTAAATTTCACTTGAAAAATTCCTTAAAAATGAGTGATATATCTCACCCCCAACAGTTTTGAAGAAGGCTATGTAAAAAACCCCAGAAGTACATTTATCTGCAAATTCCTACTGAAAAGGGAAGAGATACTCTCACAGAAGCATCAAAGCTTACTTTTCATATTAGTTTCGTTTTGGAGAGAGACACTAAATTGGCACAATCTAATCAAATGGTGCTAAGAAATAGCAGAAAAAGAGATCAGCAGCAAGTAAAGAAGTCATTAACTTAAAAAAAAAAAAGTAAGCTAAAATATCTGCTGAGGGAAGGGTGTACTTGGGAAGCTAACACTACTGGAGAAGACCCAGAGCCAATGCTTTCATTCATAGCTGGCCTGCTGCTTCCCATCAGTTCTTCCTGCTGGTGTTGGCTCCCGGATCCCCAGCAACAGGAGGAAGATCTTGCATCAAGCTTGTGCCTGGCATCACCTATGGCAGCCGCAGGGAATTACCCAGGGAGCAGACACCAGTGCCAGGCTCCTGCATTTGTCGAGTCCCTCCTCACCCGTGCCTCCTCTGCGGCTGGTCACCACGACAAACAGCCTCACCTTCTGCTAAATTCAGACATCTCCATCCCACGACTACATTTACTGCGCAACAAACCAACCACACGCCAGCTTGGAAGCAGACATGGAAGAGTTACACCCGGTATGACCGTATGATTTAAACGCGTCTGGGAGCTGTGTAGACAACCTGCAACTACCCAACGAAAAATGTCACAAGCTGTTTAGAAGACAGATGGTCTGTTTTGCAGATCCTTCAGAAAGGACCAACAGCATCATCGTCCCAACACCATTCTTTGGGAAAGAGTACAGTACCCATGTGGAAAAGGGTTCTCTAAAGGGCTCCTTTTCTGCTGGTGCTCTCGTTTTCCCCCTTTAAGCTCCAACACACACACAAAAAAATACTATGAAAACTCAAAACCTCACTCTGTCCCACTGAGAGTATCCCATCAAAGAAGTTTGTGTCTCTGAATGGATTCTTACTCCAAGCATCTCTAATGCTCGAGTTTTTCAGCTGTGTGAAGACAAGTGGTAGGAACAAACTGACAGGAGAATACACTGTTTAATCCTGTATAAGGGATGATGAAGTGAACCTGCAGAGCCACATCCAAACGTTTATAGATACAAGCCTGGATGCACAAGAGCAATTAGGCTTGCATACTGGGGAAAACACATTTGGGGAGGACCTTTTCAGTCATAACTTCCATGAAATGACTACGATGCCCAGCTGTGGGGGCACATGGATGCTGGAAGCGCCATACATTACTTAGTGTGTCTGAAATGGAAGTGATCCAAGTAACCATTTACTCATGTGCATAAACTTGAATCTTAAATTTAGTAACATTTCACCTTTTGACCTTGAATTTCACATTGCCTTAACCAGCTAGACTTGAGCCTGAACAGCTACAGGAATGTTTACAGCCATTCCCTGCAGCAAGATTAAGGAAAGCCTCGCCTGGATCTTGAAACCGATGTCTGGGGACCATTCAGACGTGATCAGTGCTGGAACCAGTTCAACTGGAGCTCCCCCACCGCAGACGCTTGCTGAATTCCACTGTCATACTACAGCGTTGCCAAGCCCCAGGGCTGGCCAGGGCACCCTCCCCGCAGCGTCCCACCCTGTAAACAGGGCAAATCTTCCTCCCTGGAGCCAGCTGAAGACATAGGATGCTTAGTACGTGGAGAGAGGTACACAGCAGATTTAAGCAAATAAAAAAAAGAAAAAGGAACTCAAACCACACAACTAATGAAAAAAAACCCAGTTCTCCCAAGACTCCTAAACTTACATGTTGGACTCAAAAAAATAGAGCACATATTTTAAATGCTGCATGCTTTGTTTAAATGCCAGTGCCCAGCAGGCAAATGGGTGGCAACCAGAATTTATAGCATACAGGTACTGATAGGAACTGGCTCAGCAGTTTCGTTTTCTTAAGCCCCGTACAAGCTATTATCAGATTTACACTTGGGTTTTTCTTCACGTCTAAGTGGAAGCCGTGAAGTTGTGCCAGAAACTTGTAGTGGTTAAACTGGCAGGTGGGGAGGGTGGGCAGGGGTTTCCCCGAGCATCGGTAGTTTGTTGTCCAACTCTCAGCAAGGGCCACCCGGCTTTGCCTCCCGATACCTGTTGCGAATTAAGTCAAGGTTTGTATAAACACTGCACATACACTTGCAATGTACTTAGGGCATTAAGGAAACACCAGTTAAAGAAACAACAGCAAGCTAAATATCACCTATTTCCTTGCTACAAAATGAGTTGCTTTCCTTCTCCAGCATGGCATAAATTCAACAAATAGTGTATTTTACCTATTATTCCTCATACTATAGTTATGTAATTAAATGTTATACAACTGCTAAGAAGTGGAACATCCTTACACAACCCAAAAAGAGACAAAAATATTTCAAAATCTATATAAAGGAGGCATTTTTCCAAGATCTGTCTGTGCCAAATACTGTTCTTATTGCAGCAAACAGAACCGGTAACACAAAAACTCTAGTTATTGGCCATACCCTCCATCTCCTCCTTCGGATGCTTATGCAATGTTCAGATCTATTCTCTAGTATGTTAACATTCAGGTGGCTCCAGTTAAACTCAAAATAACGTTAAAAAAAAAAATCTTTTTCAATACAGGTGAGGATTCAAGTACAGAGTTATCAGGTTATAAATCTGTATTTGTTCTAATAAAATTATTTTAGAATTATTTAAAATATTCACCTATACCATTCATCCAGATCTGGTACAGATGCTGCCACTAACCATGCTGTTTACACAGAACCACTCAGAATGGAAAGGACTTCTGGAGATCCCCGAGTCCCACCACATCCTCAAAGTTTCACTTACTAGTAAGCAAAAGTTCTTCAGGAAAATTTGTACTTTCATGTGCAGATTTAGGGACAAATGTGACAAAGCTGGGTCACACACTGTAAGGCCACTTACCGGCTGTAAATGGGAGGGTTGCTCATGCATACGAAGGCATGCTGAAAAACCAAAGGCTTCTTACCTCTGCTGCAGAGGTTTGATGGCCAGAATCAACACAATCCAGCCACTCCCCTGGACCACGGAAACATTACAGCTATTTGCCTGCCACCTCTCAAAGGGACACCATTACGACCACTGACCTGCTCCTTCATTTGAACCGGTTGCCAGAGCCCAGGAGACATCCTGAAGACATTAGGAGCACACACCTAGCCTCCTATTTCAAACCACCGGAGAGGAAAAACAAAACCAAAAAAGTCTAAACACCTGAACGAACCAGCTCCCAGGCCACCTCCCGAGCCCTCAGGTGTTCCAGGTTTCTCTGGACCAACCGAGGTCTGGCAGGTGCAGGTGTTTCCTACCCCCACACAGGTCCTCGCCCCTGCCCACAGCTCCTGAGGGTTTGCACAGGGCTGACCAAAGGGTGATTTGCTCTTTGCGAGACCCTCAGTAAATCTCATGCAACAGATTGATCCAAACGCTGATGCTTCGATCCCGATCGGCGACAAGAGCCGGTGGGACAGCTCTGACACAGCTCATCCCCCTGTGACAGTTCCAGCAATCGTTCACCTTGGAGCCTGCAGCCAGCCTGGGGCCAAGGCATCGTCCCTGCTCCTCCTGCAGCCGCTTCCCCAGGGTTAGCTGGGGACGAGACCAGAGGCAGGGCTGTCACGTACAACCAAGTGCCCCAAATTCCTCCTCTCCCCAGAGGTGCGGGGAAGGCGGTAGTCCCAACTTTTTGCACCACCCTAGCATTGCTCCTGTCTGAAAAGGTACTGCTTACTGTCAGAGTTTTGCATTATCTTTTTTTTTCTAAAACATCCCAAACTCTCCCATACCATAGAGCTTTCTTTTTCCTTTTTTGCCATAGGCCTTGGAAACTCAACTTGTTACCTTGCTTGCTCCCTTCTCCCACAAATTTCCAGCCAGTCCGGGATTCAAGTCATACTTGCAGCACGCCTCTTGTCCGAAATACTGCTTTCTCCTTGTGGCTGCTGGTCCCACAGTTTTCCCTCTTCCCACCATAGAGCATCTCCTCGGCCCGCTGCTGCTTTCCCGGCAGGGGAGCAGCTGTCACCAGCCCGAAGCCATGGAAGGACCTTGTGCTGGTGCTGGGGCAGCCTGCGGTCACGGCAGCATCCTGCATCCCTGCCCGGGTGATCCAGCAGCTGCCCGCAAGAGGCCAGGTGGGAGGAGGGGGGCTGCCGATGGGACCCCCACCTGGGAGGGGGCCAAATGTGTTTTGGGGGCTGCCAGCTGCCCGGCCGTGTGGTGGGAAGGGCTGTCCTCTCAGGCACTGTGGTGGGACAGAGGTTTTGGTCTCCCAGCTGCTGGTCAGGGTTGGGTTGTTGGTTTGGTGGCCGGCAGTTACCCTCACCATGGCGAAAACAGCAAAGCTGTGTGTCCCCTCCCAGCCTCCTCCTCTGAGAGCCAACGGGTGGGTTCAGACCACCGCCCCCAGGGCTTAGAATAGGTTGGAAAAGACCTCCAAGATCATGAAGTCCAACCATCAACCCATCGCAGGCGGCCACGGAAGTGCTCCATCAGCTGTCCCGTGGTGGGGTGCAAGGGGGCCGGTGGGAATAGCTGGTGCCAGTCCTCCCAGCGCTGACTGGCACCGCGGTGCCACAGACCCTGCATGGCACATCCCTGGTCATCTCCCGAGGCCGACCACCCTCAGGGCAGCCTGGGCAGGGCTGCCCTCTCTGCCACCGGGGAGCGGCTCAGGGGCGGCCGAGGAGGTGTCTGCCACCAGGAACAGGCATCAGGCCTTAGGAATCCAGCCCCAGCCTCAGAACACCGTGACCAGGCATACGGGTGTTCACGAAGGTGTTCGCATAGCAGGACCTGCGCTGCCTGGTTTGCCAACACCGCGCTGTTATTTCGGTATCACCCGCAGCCTGATCGATGAGCCAGTGGTGCCCGGTCACCAGCCCGTGATAAGCACTGCTCGGGGCTTGCGAGCCATTGGAAGGGCAGCAAGGAAGGGGGGAGAAAACTGCAATTTATTCACAGTTATGCGAGTTGTTATCCCACTGCCAATTCCCTTGGTGCTCAGAAAGCATCTGTGTTTAATCCCTGGTCTTGTTCGATATGCAAAATACCTCGCCTTGAGAGTCTCATAATTTAATCTCCTTTGGATAATTACTACTGACTAGACTAATAGCTGACAAAGGTCAAGTCGTTGGTTATTCAAAGCAGGATTTCCCCAGGTTTACAAAAAAAACTTCTACTTGGCCTTTGACTTGTTGGCTGCAGCGTGTGATCGCTCTCGATCCTGGTAACCACTGCCAGCTGGGTGTGCACAGACGTGTGTGCCTCTGTGTACGCACGCACACACACACAACTTTCACGCCCATAAATGTGAGCTGGAAGTGGCCATCTTACTCAAACCAATGTGTGACAGCACAGATCGCCTCCAAAATGATGTATCCCTCCATGGCCCTTGGTATACATTTGCACATATTAAATTATTCTAAGACTTCTGAAGTAGTGAAGGGAGGGGAGCTCGTCAGCTTTATTTTTGTTCTTTTTCAATTTTTATGACCAGGATGTATTTGCATCTTTGTCCACCCCTAATATTGAAGCTGTCCCTAAGCAGTGAATTGACAGACAAAGCAAATTTCTATAAATTTCATGAAAACAGGGAGCCATTGGGAGAGAAAGGAATGAAACAGAGACAGACGAGAGAGACAAGATCCCTTCCATGGTAATACAGAAATTTATGAGGGACAAACTCTTCCCAATTCCACTTCTCAGCAGGCCAGACTTTCATTACATGGCATATTTTAATTATCACATGTTTCTGCTTGTAATTCAGTTGTTCTGTTTTAGAAGAAGGAATCTTACTGACTTAAGTTTGTAAATCCGCTGCAAGACAAGATAATGTTCATAAAATCCTAAATTACTACAATCCCACGAGGGCCTTTACTTAGCCCTGAAAATGGGTCACAACCAATGAGCAGGAGATAAACCAGCCGGCCCCTACTGCATCTTGCCAATACTTCATGCTCTAAACAGGACAAATTGACTTCACTGATCATTTTTCAACATGTAGAGACTGAGAAACTGCAAAAATTTGGTTCAGAGTAGAGACTTAAGCTCACGTCCTCAGTGCTGCTCTGGTGCTTAAATCCCATCAGCTTTCATTTTGAGAGACTGGGTGCAATAACAAAGTCAAGTCCTCCAGCAAAGTTTAAACACCATACAGAAAAAGGTCTCGGTTTCCAGCCATCCATTGCCCAGACTGGCAGGAGAAATTGAGGACTTCTGTCGCAAGACCTTGGAGAGACACTAAGGAACTACGGCTTCGTGGACCAAGAAGACAAACAAATCTTGGCAAACTTGGCATCATTTTTCAAAGGACAGTATCTTCCCTGCAGCCGGCCAGAGCCTGCCGAGGCCCAGCGGCAGAGACACGACCCCTCGCCCTGGTCAGACCCGCAGACCCCCGGGGCTCGTCCCCCCCGCCTGCCCCAGGCAGGGGACCTCCCCGCACCCCTGCCGCTTCTTCCCCGGCCCTGGCGGCTGGGATGTCCCAAGCTTGCAGGGCTGGCCAGGAGTCCCAGCTCCTCGCTCCCGGTCGCTCACTTCTGCGTCGCGGCCGGGACGAGAGGTTGGCAGCGTTTCGGTGGCGCGACGCAGCCGCAGCGGGGAAGGAGCGGAGTCAGAGGGGTGACTGGCACGCTGAGTGCCTTACAGGAGTAAAACACCAAATAAATCGCCCCTCGCCCTTTCTGAGGAAAGGAGATTAATAACTACATTACTTTGCTTTGCATGTGGGAGAGGGTCTGTCCATGCTTATCCACTCTGTAGTGTCTGGGAAAGTGACACTGGTGTTTTTGCTTCTGGTCCATGCCGCCTTGCGATGCCCCAGCCCTGCGCCATGCGTTCCCCACGCACCCAAAGCCATCGGGCAGCTCCAGGGGCACGTACCCCTGCGTCACTCACGTATCCCTCTTTCTGGGGAGGGAGCACCTTGGCCAGGTGCAACAGGAAAGTGCTGCTGACTTAGAAGAGAATGATTTATAGACAGCACCTCAGTCTGAACATTTTAATCACGGAAATGTGTGTAACTAGAAATCTTCCGCCCGTGATCAACGCATGGATACTATTAGGGCACAATGCAATGACTGCTTCATGCTCTGGGTAAATACTGCCCGGCATGTCAAGAGCTGAAGTGGAAACAAATGCCTTGGCTGCCTCTGGCAAAAGCGCAGGAGCTGTTTTTTTAAGGAGGGGCCAGATTGCCTCTGCACATGTGGGTGTGCAGATGTTTGCAGCTCTTCTGTGCATACTTGTGTCTTTCACTTCAACCAACCGAGATCTGTGTTACTACCACCACTACTACTACTACTAGAAAAAATGCTGCTATATACCAGCTGCACACTAGGAAAAGGTAGATCCATCACACAACTTTAACCTTGAAAAATACTGTTTGTGTTGTTGCTCCAGACATACTCTGCAGCCGTACATTGAGCTAGAGTGCTGCCATTAGTTTGCTAGTTGTTATAATAAGGACAAACAGGAGGGAAGACATTCTCATCTTAATTATGCTCCTGATCTTTATTGTAGAACCATTTGGTGGCTGTGAAAACCAGCTTGTCGAACACTTGCTGTTTACAGGTCTGAGGGACTGAGGAGGCAGAAGAGCAGAGAATTAGACCCAGGGGATTTGCTGGAGGTGACAAAATGCATCTATATCTATGTGGTGAAAAGACCCGATATTTTTACCTGTCATAGCCGCTCACGTGTGATATTTTTTTCCTTGTCCCTGAGCGTTGCCCCCTCACACTGCCCATGACCTTCGGCGCTGCGTAAGGCTCAGCCTGAATGCCCACCCTTAGACTGGAAAGCTGATTAATAACGATATGGCTGGGGCTTGACGAGCACCCCATTTGCCAGCAGTGCCGCCTCCAGGGGATCTTGCTGCTCGGCACTTGGCCAGCTCAACCCTCACCTGCAGAAGAGCAACCATGCCAGTAGGGTGGGGTTTTTGTCTTTAATTTAAGTACAGTTATAATGCTTCCCTCGTGGAGGGGGCGTGGGGGGTCCCCGCACTGCCCTGCAGCCCTCCCTGGGGGACGGCGGGAGGCCGTGTCTGTCCTTGGGGACCGCGGAGCCGTGCAGGACGAGCTGGGGACGACGCTGGAGCTTTCATTCTTTGTCCTGAGAGCTGCAGCGCGAGTAGGTTCACGTCCCTGCATACGAGTGCGCACAAAGCAATGCCAGGAGCAGATGTGGCTTATTTAAGTTGTCTGTTTAAAGCACTGCAAGTAAAAGAAATTTGTAAACCACCTTCTTGTGGTTTGGTGCGTGTTTGTTGGACGACTGCTTGAGATGAAAGAAAAATTGAAATAATGACTCTAAATTTGCAAAAGTCTTCAGCAGAGGTGGGGTTTTTATTTAGCACTCAATACTGTGCAGGTAGAGGACAGTGGGAAAAGAGAGCGCATGTAGCCTTTTGGTGGGATGTGTGCTGTCCTCGGTGGGAGCAGGGGCATGCAGCAGTACAGAAGTTTCCACATCTGATTTTTCAGTTCAAAAAAAAATCAATTAAGCAGTACTTCTGGTTGGTTCAAAACCATTTAAAATATTTAAAACTATTTAAAACATTCTGGTGAATTAAAAAATCAGTGTGTAAATCTTGAAAATTTGAAATGAAGCCTTTTTTTAAACATTTTAAATTTTAAAAAGTGCATTTCAAAACCATACTGTCTCGGATAAAAACAGGGTTATATTTCAACATTGGAAAGTAATGAAAGGCAAAGGTAAATTTGAGTTTTGGCTGACATTTTCAGAGTAAAATAAAAATATTAAAGGGCAAATTTTGTAGTTCTTTTCCCTATTTTCTTAGCCTGTATGAAACGCTGACTTGAATACACCCTAAATGCTATCTGAAATCTTTTACTGCTGCCTTGGAATCACCTATAGCCTGATTCAAAGCCTACTGATCAGTTATGAGCCCTCCCCCTGGCACCCGCCCAGCCCTGCTTAGACCAGGGGAAGAAAAGAAGGTGGGACTGCAGAGAGGAGCTTAAAGATAAAATCAAAGGCAAGGTTACCAGGAATGAGGTCTTTTGTTCGAAGGCAGAGATTGTTGGCAGGGATCAACAGGGCAACAACTCATCTTCTTTCATCCCTCTGCTTAGATTTTGACCAAATCCCCTTTGAGTTCTTGAACAGCGCTTTGATAAAATGCATAGACTTGATAAAAGACTTTTGTCGATTTTACCCTACTGAACCAATGCTCTAGGATAAGATAAAAAGATATTGTTGCTGAAAGATGGGGATGATCCCTTCCCAACACACACCCCAGTCACCACTGGCAGGTACAAGATCTTCATTTCATTATCAGAGGCAAGTTAGAAACATTTGTGCTTACACAGGCAATACCGAAAGTTTGAAGCATTTTGATTTAGAGAAAATGGGTGACTCCAGCAAAAGCATGTGGCAGAGAAGACAAAACCTTTCAGAAATTTGTTTTTGAAGATGGAAAATGGAAATAAATAGATCTTCCAATGTTCATGTCAGAACAGTGGGAGGATTTATTTTCTCAGCTTTTCATGATTTCCATGAGAAAATGGCAGGAAATTATTTTATTTCTATCACTTTTTGGATACCTTAAAAGGCATTTTACTGCCTGACATTAATGGACAAATAATTGAGTGAGATAGAGAAGAAACTAACACTCACAATGAAGCCAAGTTTTCTCTCAGGGCTTAAGCGCTGTGATTTTAACTTTTTCATCAAAACAAGGGAGGACTAAAAACTCCAGAGTGTAGCAAAATCCAATCCTTTTCCTCAGAAAGGGCAAGAGGAGCTCGAAACAGCTCGACAGCTATGGGCAGCATGACATGGGGGGCAAGAGTGGCTCTGTGGAGGGACACAGCTTGGGACAGTGACTCCAGGGCACTTTAAATTCTGCTGCGGTGGCACCTCCAGACACCCAGCGAGCCCTCGACACAGGCAACGCGAACGGAGGTAAAGCATTTTTTTGCTGAGCTTCGCCGGCTGGGTGAGGGCCTTGGTGCAGACCTGTTCTGCCTTCTCCACACACTCAGAGTTCATAAAAAGAAAAATCAAGCAGATCTTCCCTCCCCCTGCCATGCTTGCAGAGAACTTACCCCAGCCAAATCAATACTGAAACTCCTGCTGCTCTCAGAGGAGGCAGGGTTTCACCCAGAAATGTTATCTGAGCTTTAATGCAAGAGCATGTCCCGGTGACTCCTGAAGCATTGCAGTTCACTGATCAGAACTACTGAAAATTTTGAAAAAAAGCCATCCCGTGGGATGTTTAATGAACACAACCCCCTTATTTCACTCTTCAGCCCGGAAGGCCACAGAAGGGATTTTTTTCTTTGTTACGCCAATAGCTGGTAGCTGCAATGCTTCAGCTCTCCATCAGTAAAAAACCCACTCTTTGAATCTACAAGTTCCCGCTATTTATAGTCCCTGAAAGTCCTTTACCAACTGTACATTTTATAATACCATCATATAAAGCCTAATTTGCTAAGTATGATGTTTTCTTTCCTGTGTCATATTGAATTACAAGCAATTATGGCTTTAGTCTAACGTCATAGGAAACAATGGTCACAGAATTATTTACCCACTGAGCTTCATTAACACTGTATGAACTGTACCTGTGGTACGAAAGCTGAGGTTTAGATCAGTCTGTGTCTTCCTAAAACACAAGTAACAGAAAGGCACTATAGTGTCATGAATAAGTGGATTCAAAGGTTTTAATATGTTTTAATATGTAACTAAAAAAAAAAACCAAACTAATGGGAGTACGAAAAATGTAAGCCAGTGAGAGTATAAAATAAGTAAGCCAAACCTTTAGCTCATGGCAAGTGGTACCTCCTCATTCCTGCCTAATACTTAAAGAGTATTTCCTTCAGAGGTTCTCAAAGATACTGAATAAAATCCTTGTAATATTTCTGAGCACATGGCTCCAAAAATGTGGTAATACAAGTGAAATACTGCTTGGTTTTCCAATCTGTGAGTAGGGAAAAAAAGATAATTGGATGATTATTCTTGCTCACAGTAAATATCCTAAGTGAACAGTCACTCAGCATTGTTCTCGCTCTTTTTTTTCTCCACCCGTTTCTTTGCTACCACTAAAAATTGTTCAGAACAATGTAAGGAAGGAGGCAGCTATACGGGACCTGTGGCTGCAGCATCCCCCAGAGCTGACCCAGGACCCGTGGCGGTACGTAGCCTCCACAAGACCCAAAGAGCTTGGCAGGCTGCTAATGGAGCCACTGCTTAAGTTGCTATATCCTGGGGGGGAGTTATTATTTGTATTTTGAAAATAGCTTACATTTTATCTTATTTTGCTCTGATGGAGTGATAGCTGATATTCTAGTGCTGGCAAGCTTCTAAGGGCCTAGAAAGTTGGCTGAGTACATGAAATTTTAGATAATCGTGTAAACTTCTTCTGAAAGCAGAGGACCCTAAGCACTTTCTAGTTTTTCTCTATGTCAAAAATATCATACGAGTGACCTCTCACATGGAGTTCTCCTACTTCTGGGCCAAATTTCCAAAGTGCAAAGACTCACAAATAAATGAAGAGGGTTAAATGTTACTGTTTTGAGCCTTTTTTTGCAAGTTTGGGTAAAGATTTAGGATTTCTTACCCATTCGTTCTCCCCTACTCAGGTGACAGAGAGCATGTTGCTGCAGGGGAAGGAAAAAGGCAAGTAAAAAAGAAGACGTCTCAGCTGACTCTCTAGACAGAAGGGAATTAGCATCACAAAGGCTTGTTCCCCTTTTGCCCCGATACTAATTTGATACTTGAGCGAACACTGCGGACTTGAGTTTTGCAGGACTGAAATAACTCACTTCCTCGGCAAGATGTACCAAGCAGCCCAACCGCGAAAGGACAAACGATTCATTTAACAGGAGTTTTCATTGTGTTGCCACACTGCTTGACCTCCAAATAGGCCGAGATGCTACAGTGTTATTTAAACGGGGAAGCAATGCCTCTGTGTTATCGCCCATGAGAGTCACAATGGACAGATTATAGCCATGCAGTGTGGGCGTCATGTTAAAAAGACCCAAAAAATACATAGAGTAACACAGTCTAACTTGAGGACCCATTATGGTCAATCAAATCAACCCAGTGTTTAAAGATAAGACAAAATATACACCCATATGAAAAATTATTCCAGCCCATAAGAAACAATTTTTGCTCAAAAATCAGATTGCTTAAGATTAAAACCTTGCTGATCACTGCGTGCATGCAAGAGCAGTGGTGTGCAGAAGAGGTGTGAGAGCAGGATACCACCCGTTCCAGCTCTGCTTCCCTGCAGCCTTCCAAACAGTAGAGATGTTTTCACTGTGTTAGATTTAATCTAAATCATGTTCTTCCCCAGCGGCAGGAACACGTGTGCCCACTCGGGACCGCACGTGGAGGCAAGGGCTGGGTGGCCAGGGCTGCCCACCGGCCCCACACCTGGAAGCACAGCCCGACTCTCCTGCACAAGCCAGGTAGATGGGGGCAGGGGAAGGGGGAATAGACACCATTTCAGGGCGCAGGGTGGCTGAGCTGAGCCCACAGCTCGCTCGTGCTGACAAGGATGGTCCTGCCTCCTCCTTCTCCCTCCCTGCTCCTCATTGCACAGCGTCTCCCCTTCTCTCTTGCTCCTTCTCTTGCTGCAGTCTGTCTGGTGTGCTTCTCTTCCACAAACCACTCCTACTCGGTCAACCAGAAGAAAGAAAAAGTATTTATTGTTTTTTTCACCAAGGTTAGCTTTCTGTGGGATGGTGAGATAAATCTGCTCACTGAGGCTCAGACGAATTCACCCCCGTAGTGAACTCCTGCCCACAGAAGGTCTGGAATGCATCCATTTTCATCCAGCTCCATCCCTTACCATTTAACTGCTGCCACCTGGGTGACTAGCTTCATTTTCACACAGCTACCGTGGCACTGAATGAGATTTGTGCAATCAAATCGTTCTTTGTGGCCATCCTTTTATTTCTATTTCCACTTAAATACTGCTAAAGAACCCTAGGGATGCTACCGGTTTTAGACACAAAACCTAAAGTCATAAGAAATGCCAGGCTTGCAAGACAGGTATCTTTTTACCCGATCAGCTGCAACATCTGGAAATAAAAGGGTTCTCAGCCCAGTAATTGGCCTCTTCCTCAGCTGAATCTGCTGGAAAAAACAACCTTGCTCCCGACTGGGGCACCTCGGCTACACACTGCCCAGTGCAAAAGCTGTCGCTCGGCTTTACCGGCTACAAAGGGTCTGACATTTCCCACAGGGAGCGATGGCAGGATCGCTTCTTATCTCGCAAGAAACAAAGGAAGGAAGGACTTTCCTTCCGCAGACAGTTAATCAGTATTGATCGACGGGATTCTATGCGAAGATGCATGGTCAGGGAAGGAGGAGAATAAAGCACAGGGCAGCGCTCTCACACCCTGTCTCAAAACAGACAGAAACGAGTAGAGCTTCCCCCTCCATTTATCTCCAGGCCAACTGGAGTCTGCCACCAAACTGAGCACCTCTGCCCCACTTTGCCCCGTCGGGAGGCAGGAGGGGATCTGTCCAAAGGCAGCAGCTCCATCTCCTGTTTCTTTGGGCTTTAGCCCAAAGCTCCACATATCCGCAGGACCACACTCACCCTTCAAGCAGAGGGGGAACCCCAAATGCTGGGACAGCATTTAATTTCCACTGAAGCCTTCACAATAAAGTTTGAAATCCTCCCAGCTGCGAGAACTCTGACCTTAGGCAATCCTTTAACAACGCTGGCATTTCTGAAGCAATTTAAGTCTTGTCCTCTCGGAGCACCTTAAAACCAGTGTTTTGTTTAACAATCCATCTAAGACCAAAAAAAACCATATTCCTTTCTTGCTGTGGCAGCAGGCAAGAACAAAAGGGAAGTGCTTTTCTTACGGCTGTGCAGCGAGCCCGTCACTAGTGGAGAATCAATCACCACCTCTTATTTAGCTTTATAACCAAATCTTCTGCCTCAACACAGCAAAGACAGGTGATCGTCTCGCGTCAGTGAAAGCAAAGCTGCAGCCATGTTAGCTCTTTTCTTCCTTTCCAAGCCAGCAGTGCTCGCTTGCTTGCTGGATGGGGCGAAGAGATGAGCCTGTTCTGCACCATCTCAGGATGTGAAAAAGGTGACCATGTCAGGGCTCTGTTACCTAAGGTAGCTATGCTGTCCGTACAGACTGACAGCGTCCTCACCTACTGCTGTTAGTGGTACAGATCTCTGCAACATAGCCTCTCTAAAACACACACAATGGCCTAATAAAACACAGGCACAGGTGTAAGTAGGCACAAAGGACCATATTTTCAAAATGCGGAAATCTTGGTTTGCACCCATAAAAGCCGCAGGACACTGCATTCACAGGAAACTGTACGTGCGTAATTCATACCAGTGAATGTAAACGGATGCTTGCATGTGTATAAACCTGTTTGCGTATGCCTTTACCAATACACTGGAGTAATCGCTTGTCTGTATATGCACGTGCATCTTCAGATATGAGATTATAACTTGTCCCCTGGAGTGTCTACGTATATTTCTGTTTCTTGTCCCTGCTCTCTCCAGAATGACTTTTAAGAAGGCCTCATAAATCTCCAGCTTTCTGCTGCCTTCTTTCCTCACATTGCTCTTTTTATAACCTGTCTCACAGATCTTTATTATTCTTTGTGGCATTTCTAACACCATATTCTGCAGAGTGACCTCAGACTTTGCTATTTTTAAATAAGTGTAGATGTGATTATCACTTAACCTGCTGGTCCTGAGCCATACTCTGAGCACCTTGTGCTACTCCACCAGGACAAACCACCTCCCCACCTGGTGCCTACAGCTCCCTTGACTCAAAGTCCTGGAGTTTGACCCCCCGTATGCAGGTAGGGCTGCAGCTAGAGGCGTGAAGATGAGCAGGGGTGTTACAGTTCTGTGTAGGTCGCAGTAACAGTGGGCTTAGGACTGCAGGAATGGTAAAGTCTCTTTTGTGATGCCTCCATTCATCTCTGGCCAGAGGTACAGATATATTCTTTCATATTATTTTTGTATATCTTTTAAGATTAATTTGTGCTTGCTTTTAAATGCAAAAAGTCAAAATAAACATGTTTTTTAATCTCATTATTGAAAAGGCTTTGGTTTGGGTAACGATCCACATATTTCCATAGAAATGCAGCCAACTACAAGATAGGAGTCTTTTTAGTATTTCGTCAGCTTGGCTTTGTACTTTGTTTAACTGGGCAACTTCAAACCTCAAATTGGTGTAAACACAAGCAGCGGATCTAGCTGATAGGAGTGCTGCAGACCGATAGTACCCCAGGCTGCAAGAGGAGTGGGTATGTCAGTCACTGCTTCAGGGTATTCGCAAGGGGTGAAGGACTCAGTATAATGGCTATCGTCTCTTTAATCTGCGTATTTTATTGCAGACCCAGGGTAAGCGTGGCTAGAAAGGCTGTGGATGCAATCATCCTTTGCCAATAGCTCAGCAAAGGAAGACATGACGGCCACTCCCCTGCCCCAGGATTTTTTGCGCTGTCCCTAACCAGAGACATCCGCGCCCTGGGTTCTTGAAGCCGAGCAGAACATGGATCCGTAGTCGTTCAATCACTACCTCTCTGCACCATCGGGTCACCTGGAAGTGCAGACTTGATTTGTATCGTATTTCTGTCACATTAGTCAGAGCAGACTGTGTTTATGCTGGGTTTGGCTCTCCGTCAGCTCCTGGAGGCGATGTGCTATCCGGCACAAATCCTGCCAGCCACTCCATGGAGAAAGAGTTTGGAGAAAGGGGAGCAGGCAGGACGTGTGGGCATCGCTTCAGTGCTCTGCACCACGAGACTGACGGGTTTTTGGCCCAGCACCAAGTGTCCTAAAACGAGATGAGCCATCTGATGAAGCTATGGCGCTCGGTCTCTGCTACCCAGTGCAGTTTGACAGCAGCAGGCAGAGGGGTGCCCGGCGGCGGCAAGCCTTGGCAAGCCTCCCACCGCCTGAGAGACCTGGGGGGTCTTGGTTGGGTGACGCATCTCCGCTTCCCATTCCCCTGACACATGTGTGTGTGTTTGAGTAAAGGCAGAAGGGGCACTGTAACAGCAGGGAGGAAGGCAGGATGATGCTCAGCCCGTAGGTGACCCCTCATCCACCCGCTTTTGGAAGTGGCTGAGCGCTCGTAGCTCACCTTGACACAGAGTTTAAAGAAAGTTTTTATGTAGCATACTGCGTCCACAGTGGTGGGTGGCTGTGGTACAGGCTGAGGGAACGAAAGATGAGGAAAACAAGGAAATCCTCTGGTCTCCAGTACAGATGCTGAGGAATGTGTAGCATAAACCAAATCCAGATGGCCTGAATGATGAGCAAGAGCTATCTTTAACCTCTTTATCTTTCCAGCTTTGTGTTTCACCATCATGCTAAGTGCCCTCTATCTTTGCAACTAGTCTAATGATTACTTTCTCCAAAGGGTTTCCCCATGATTCAGAAACAGAGAGGTGACTCCTCACATCAGATTGAGTTTCTGGTCATTTTCGCACACACACAGACACACACATGCCTTGGAAATGTGTCTGCCAGCATCACTGGCACAGGCTGATGCCCAGATCTGCCCGGGCATGGGTGCACGCCGCAGCTACGGCAGCCACTGACACGCCGCCAGCCTGCAGGTGCGTGCCCACTGCCCCTGTCCCTCAAAAGCCGCCTCTGGCAACAGTGATTATGGCTTGAATTTAAACTGTTTTCCTTCGGAACTATAGTGCTGTGAATTTTTTTATATACAAAAATATGTGACAGTTTAAAATGCCATAAAAAACTAATGCTTTTATGTAGACATCTTTTTATGTTAGACGACTTCACTACATGCATTAAAAAGCTGTGCAATGTCAAAGCCGAGCAGGCTGTGCAGAGAATCATGAAGTGCCACCATTTTGTGTATGTGTGGGTGGTTTAGTCCAGAGAGAGATTTTGGATATTTCAGGAGAGACGAGTGATCTGGGCTGCCAGCACCCAGCAGAGCCCCAGCCGCAGCCATGATGTGGGCAGAGGGAGAAGGGGAGCATTTGCCCCAACTTATCTATACTAATTTAATCTGCATAGTGAATATAAAATGCGAAAAAAATGAAGATACTTTGGTTAGGACGTCACCTTGGCTCCCATAGTGTAGCAGGTAGAAATGTTCCAGTGTAGCTAATGTCTGTGAAACCTTTCGAAGACGTGAACAAGATGCTAAATAGGTTTATTAGCACCGCTTCCTCAGGATGCAACAGCTCATCTGCTTGCAGGCATTGTCACTTACGCAAGGCACTCTGGTAGCACTGTTACCCTGCCATGGGCCCCGACGTGCCCTCCTGAAAGGGAGGCCCTCCCTCACACCTCCCTGGGTCGCATGGACCTTCTGCCAGAGGACCCTGTGGCCACCCAGCCAGCCCCGAGGGTGCTCCCGCCTGGGTCTGGCTTCAGGGCTTCGCCACTGGAAGTCCCCAAAGTCCATGAACCCCGTGGAGGTGGCCCTCCGGTCCCGTGAGCAGGGAACCCGCCGCCGTCCCAGCAGCAGCCGCTCCGTGGCACCCGGGGCATCCCTGCATGGTGTCACAGAGCTGCCAGGAATTCATGCCTCGGTGCTATACGGGCCTGGTCACACGGCCACAACTCTGCCCGGGGATATTGCCGTCCACGGTGGCACCAGCACAATACGTATGGAGTTAATCATGTTTTGGAGAATGGTATTTTCCAGCTACTTTATTTGAAAAATGTAACCTATCTATACCCTCTCATGCACACATGAGCATCCACACTCAGGTACACACACAAAGGCAGTCTTGCTAGAACAGGGGAGAAAATAGGCCAGGCTACATGAATAATGAAAATGATGTCATTCCCCGGGGCCATATTCTTATACAGCTGTGGTCACGATGACTCCATTATGAAAGTATCACCTTCTGAATTCAGAAAATTCAAAATTCTTTGTAACTGAACTGCAGATTCATGTTTAAGCCAAATGTTACTGCTATTTCAATTGTAAAAATAGTGTTGTGTCATTAGGTTGGGCTTTCATCCCGAATCAGGGGGATCCCCACGTTCTCTGCTGGGACGATTGCTGACTTTGCAGCACTCTCCTGTTACTGTGATCCAGGAACCCGTGACCCAGGAACCTGCTCTGCTGACAAGAGAAGACCAAAGAAGCCGAGAGGCAGACACGCCACACGGCCCTTTCTCTGGATGAACAAAAATTCAGCTGAAGAAATATTTTATAAAGCTTCTCCTTCTTTTTCTGATTTCCAGCAGGGAGTATTGGCTTGCGTGGCAGCAGGGTTGCTCTGAGGTCAAGACGGAGAGATCAAAGGCAGATGCTCTGGGCTGCAGCACCCGGGTTTCCTGTGGGTCTCTGGGATGCTACCGGGAGCAGGGAAGGCTCCCGGGAAAGCTCCTGTGGGAGAACAGGGGTGCGCCTGCCTTCCCCCCTCCTCTCAGGCACTGTACCGAATGGACTGTCCTTTTCTACCACTTGGTTGCAGTGAGAAGGGAGGAGGGAAAGGGGTGTCACATGGGAATTTCACGTTTTGCCTCTGGTAGAGAATTAACCTTGCTTATTTGCTCAATAAACAGTGAGACTTCATTTCTTTAATGTAGTAGGCAGCTCCTAGGAAAGCCATTGCTGCTGCTGGGAGGGATGCTGCTCCTCTGAGCTTGGCCACCTTTTGTCCCGGACATCACTGCGGGTAATACTGTGATGGTTTCAAGAGCTGCGCGCAGATAACAGGAACAGCAGTGCATAACGGCATAGGCTGACACACGTGAAGATGTCTTGCTTTGGGAATGAACTGCGTCGAACCTAGAGAGATCAGTTTCCTCCTTGCCAGGAGTTCATGCTGCCAATAATGCTCTTAAGAGAGGAGTGATTATGGGCCCTGTGTCTCAGCCGTGACACAGCTTTGAGTGAGCTAAAATCACACGCTAAATCAGTTTAAGCAGATCAATACTAACTTGTGTGAGCACATGCATAGGACTTCTCTATATACTGACATGCTTCCAACAGGACTGCTTTGCCAGCACAGGAATATTTTACATCCTTGGCAGCTTCACTACCAAAGCTGCTTTGGTTTTGAATTTTTTTTCAAATCACACAGTACATTGTGGGTAAAACAACCACCCCTTCCCCAGATGAAGAAACTACCCCAGTTAACACAGCTATCTGTCAGCATGGCTGGTCTGTGTGAGACGGTTCTGCTGACAGAGACACTGATGGTGGGTTCACAGCTCCTCACACCCCTGGCTGCCACAGCCATGGCCCTCGAAGTCTGGAGGGCAGAAGTGGCTTTTTCAGGGCCAGACACAGCTGACCGTGAATGCTGGGGACGAGACTGCTCCTTTATCAGTTTATAGGGACACAACACGTGGTAAGAGGGCTGGGGGCCATGGCACCTCCCTTAGCCTTCCTTTCTAACTTCAGTAAATCTGCATCTGGCCGCTGTACCGGCACTGTCAGAACAGCTCAATGCCTCTGCCAGGGACAGAGTCTGCAGAGACAGAGGAGTGTTTGATTAGTACAGCCGTCATCACAAGCATGCCACCACGCCTATGCTTATGTCTGCAAGAAAGCTTCCATTGAAACAAGCATTTTAGCAAAAATGAAATCAAACTCCAAGCCTAACTAACTAAAGCAATTATATTGTTATGAAGGCCCCGTGAAATCGGACGAGCATGATTCATTTCAGTTCAGCTTAAATCAATGCCTACCTGAGTCTGGCCAAATCAAGTAAGTTTTGCTCGAATGAGCGGTCACAACGATCTTGCACTAGCTTAACTAAGTGGTTTCAGGTCAAACCGACAGTTAATTCAGTGCAAGATGTCAGGTAGGCGTGAGAATATTATATCCATACACATGTAAGAAACAGAAGTAAATATTTTAGCTACATTACATGGGCTGTGTGATAGGCTATATTACAAAGTATAACAATTATTAGGGCTGAAGACCATTGCAAGCTATGTGATTTAAATAATCACATAGCTCTGAAGAGGAGCTTGTACGATGAAAAACTTGCTCATTCTTTTCTATAGTAATATTTGTTAGTCTAATGAAAATGTACTTTCCCCCTGCAACCGACAGTTTGCTTAAATTCTTAGGACTATCATGGCTATAACGTAACAACTACGACACAGCACAACAGTATGACAATGCATGTGGAATAATAGTATAACAGTTAATATTTATCTGGACAAGCTAATAAAATTAAACTGACCCATAGGCAGGTATTTATGATCTGGAAAGACAGGGCTGAAAGATATCTACAAAAAAACATATGGTAATTCTCCTCATACATCTGAAAGTGTTGCTTGAAACTAGCTGTAGAAAGACTCATGTTCCCTCCTCCCCATGTAGTTGCCCCTCCATGGGACGTTTTCTCATCGGCTTTCCCACCTGATGGCCTCTTTCCCACTCTCCTCCAGAACCAGGCAAGCTTTTCAAGAAGGTCCAAACATCCTGAAGAAGGTGGGAAGCCCACAGGGTCTTCTCAGAAAAAAAATTCTAATAGCATTTAATTTGGAAAGGTCATCCTGAACTTTTTGCTTTCAGAATATATTTTAAAAGTGATGAAATCCTGCTGTTAAAAAGTGTCATTAAGTGCTGATGATCTGAATTATACATACCCTATCACAGACAAGACAATTTATCTTTTCTCCAAGTGTACCAGATTTCTACTCCTTGCAAGGTGCAGGCATTAAAAAAGAGTCTTTTTTTTTTTTTTCTCCCAGGTCTCTAATACTGTTTCAGACAAACTCTGTTCACCTCTTCTGAAGAGAATTCATTTTTTTTTCAGTAAACTACAGATGATTATATTGAAGCTGTGTGAAAAGTAACTGTCTCAGACCAAGATGTAAAGCTTAACATTTCCACCTTCACAAGATGGTCATGCTTTGCCTGGAATGCCAAATTTATCTCATGTAATTCGTATTTCAGATATCTTCAAACATCTCCCCTGCTTTGGTGAAGCTTTTGACACACATAATGCTTTTCTGCATTTCTGTATTGCAGCAGAACATTCCTGAGTAGAGAAGGTGCCAGATTAAAAAGCCCGTTTTAAAAAACATTTTATGTTACTTGGCTATTAAAAGTGAATGAATCCGACAGTTTAATTGCTGTTTCATAATACTCTATATTTACTTTTTGTATTTTGCCTAGATTATGTAAACAGACATCAGGTTAATTTTTATTTGTAGCTGAACTTTGCAGTCACTGCCAATTCTGCCTCCCTTGCACCACCACAGTATTTCAGCGCAAGCATTTGCAAGCACAACAAAGGTTGTTAAAATCTAAACAAATAATACTAAAGAAAATTTAAAAAATAGAAACACACTTCCAAATTTTTTTACAAAAGCGCGTACTGACACTAAATTTTATGTGGCACTTCCTTACCATGTTTAATTACACAAGACAGCAAAATTAATAAGAAAGCCCTCCAGAAACTAACGGTCACTCAAGAAAAATTATGCCGAGCAATACTTGTTCTGTGCATTCAGGGTTTAATTTTTCTCTTTGGCTTCTGTAACAACTGGATCAGAGCTTATGAAAGGTTTTTTCTCTGAAAAATGAGTGGCATTATGAAACCAGAGCTCTTCGAGACACTAACCAAATCCTTGCATTGAATACTAACTGCATCTGTAGCAACCCCACATTATCTCATGTCTCTACTGTCTCCAGAGATCTCATCCCACATCACTGGAAATACTTAAAAAAATAAAAATTGATAGTGTTTATAATGACTAGAGACAATAAATATCAAGAGCCCGACAATCTAAGAGGATTAAGATTGCTTTTGCAGAGACTCTACTGAACAATGCCTTTTACTCACATTACATATTTGTAGCAGAGCATTATCATTTGCTGGAATTCTTCCTGGCTGCATATTTTTATCTAATGGAATGCTCCAAAGTATTTCCTCCCTGGACAGATACCATGGGACATTACACTGGGACGTTACGCTGTAACTAAGGATGCCCCGTGAAAAACAGGGTACGTAGTCGTTTAGTCTTTCTCCATTTCACTCGCATCTTGCATTGGGTTTCAACAACCAATAACTAAATTATTCATCTGCTTCATGTGCTCAAGCGCAGAGCCGTGGATTCTCCTATTGAGTCTAGACATCCTGGAAAACTGGCGCAAACTGAGTAAACATTTGCTGAATCCACCCTGTTTTCCCTCTCGTATAACCCAGTGGCTGAAGAATGGAGGGATATAGAAATGAACATTTACATTAACCCATCCATTAGCTTCTCTCACCTGAGCAGCTTCACTGGCTGTACCACAGCTGTTAATCAGAAGAGCAGGGACATGTCTAATCGTTAGGTTCTTGGAGGATTTGCCTTCAAACAGAAAATCTTGTAGCATTAAAAAAAAAATTCAAAGAAGATTTATCCATTCAAAAAGCTCCTCCTAAACCATATTGGTTTCTGGCCAAGGACAGACAAATATCTCTTGTACAGGATACCTGGAAAACCGGCAAGGGACACATTGTAGAACAATGTTTGGACCTGGAACATGATGACATTGAAAATAAAACCAGCAAAGAGAAAATAATTTTTGCTTCAAAATTTGACGTGACCTTGTGTACCGTGTTAGCAACACGATGTTCTTTCAGCTTGGATAAGAAAATCATGTGCGATTTACAAAGAAACATTCTGAGCGTAGCTGTGCTCATTATTTATGGATCTGTCTCCATATTTATGGATCTGTCAACCCTTCCACTGTAAACATTGATGCTGAGGATCAGATCCCTGCTGCAAAATACTGCTCCAGAACAAAACGTCACTGACAAGCACCACAGGCAGGGTTTGAGGGCAGTACTCCTTCTCTCTTGCCTGAAACTGTTTAAGCTAGTTCAGCTTTCTTTAAGGTTATGCTTTTTGGAAGACTGGGATTAACTGTAAGTATCTCTGGGATATCCCAACTAAGACCCCATGCTGCCAGCTAACTGGTGAGAAATGTGAGCTAGAGTCCCCTTGCATAACCACTTCCACTGGCAGCAAAGCCAGTGAAACCACGCCGACCTTCCCTCTCCTGGACACTGTTCCCCTCCTGTGCTCCAGTCCACCACCCCACCAGTGCTCTTTGCCACTGGGCAGAGGAACTGCTTGTTTTGTGCTAATGCAGACGGTCCCAGGGATCCACCTCACGTCCCAGCCCCACCAGTCGAGGGGGAGCAGCAAACTGTGATGTGGGGGGCAGGCAGAAGAGGTCAGGGAAGGGGGGGAACAGACGTTACGCAGGAGAGCAGTGCTGCAGAGAAATGCAGCTTTGAAGCACAGCCTGAGAGCGGCGAAGACCTTGCTTCTCCCTTTCTCTAAAGCTCTCTGTGGGCTCCGGGGCAGACCCCTGGCCTCCCGCAGCAGCAGAGGAGGGGCTGCGCAGGCACCAGGCTCTGCTGCGGGGCAGGGAGTGATTATTTTAGGAAGCTGAAATGTTTTCGTCACTGGAGGTCTTTGAGAACAGGATGGAGGAACAGCAGTCAAGAATAGCTCAATTACAGTTGAACCTCCCTTGGGCCAGAGAGGTGAAATCGGTGATTTTTATATGACTTTTTCCACTCCTATGATTCCGTGGTTTAAGCAGGGCCATGGTTCAACTAGGGCCATAGATTATATCCTCATTAACTAACACTGTACGTATAGTTAACCATCATATGCATCTCTCAGTCAGAGGTTTGCATTTACTCTTCCGTGCCACATTATCCTACATCTATAAATAATTGTCAGATAACTAAACTTCTCTTATATGACAAAAATATCAGTTCTTTTAAAAGCTAGGGGCACTGCTTCCCCCCATAAAACTTCCCTGAGCTAAAAACCAAAGAAAAAGACATAGCTGAGTGCAACGCAGCGGGCAGATGCTCCCAAGCCTCACAAGGACAATACAAGAGAAGGAATACAGTCACATGAGAACACTTACTTTAATATTGAAAGTGCCACCAACGCTGTACTTAGTCCTGTGCTGGAGAATGGGAGCACAAGAGAGGGGAATCCTTTCCCCAGCACCACCCTACCCGCAGGGAATTTCTGCCTCTGTACCACCATCTACTCCTGGAAAAAATATTCTTAGAGCTGATGGATGGGAAGCCCACAGCAGCTACGTAAAGGCAATTAGCTCCTGCAGCATTTCTGACCCTCAGAGGGGAAGAGACCTCCTGCCTGTACCTTTAGGGGAATCTGCAGAAATACCGCTCTGGGCAGCCTCGCGCTGCCTTTTGGACTGATGCACACACCCCATTTGTTTGAAAGGGATCAGATAATCATGTGATAAACCCCTTGGGACAGAGGAGCGATCTGACTATCTGTTTGATGCTGCAGTGTGGATGTCTAGACAGATAAAAGAAATTACTGATCAGCTAGCTTACACCCACATCTCACATTACTTTCGAGGTATGGCAGATAGTCACATTATCACATGCTTTGGGGAAAACGGCTGATGGATTTGAAATTAAAGTCTTGCGCAAAGTAGTTTAATCAGATTTAGTGCTCACCGAAATAGGGACTAAAATGACAAAATCATAACATTAGATGGAGGGTGTTTAAAACCTTAGAAGGAGTTATCATTTTTTGCATTGCCAGGTTTGTTTCCTGACACCACAAAAACAGTCTGGTGTAGTTTCCAAATATATTTATTGTTTCTGGAAATCAGATTTAAAATATGCAGTGAGGGAGACAAAAAACAAGAGCAACACTTTATTCCTCAAGAAATCTGTCAGCCGCTACATGAAAAATCTTAGCAAAAACATAACCTGTGAAATAGCAAGGGATTTCGTAAACAGTCATCAAGCGATCTCTTCCCCTGTACAACCCGGTATTGAACAGTATCAATGTCACACTGCTGAACTAAACGGACTGTAGTCTGATCCAGCAGGACAGTGCCTCTGCTCTCATCACTTCTGACCTCTGAGTCCCAAGCTGACAGAGAGGTTGGCCTTAACCTATAATTTTCGTCACACTGGTTGATCCCTGCCTATAGCTCCATGGGCGGCACGTGGTTGCACAGAGGCTCACAGACATCACTTGCAGGGGTCGGCCCATGCAGCCCAGTGCGGGGTCCCAGCTTGTCATTTGAAAGATGTACAAAAAGAAAAAACCCACGCAAAGCATAGATTAGTGTATCAGACTTTCTGGTCTGCCTAGCACTTCGGACTCCGAAAGTGTAACATGCTGTTAAAAAGCAGCCCTTCTCAAATACTAAAGAACTTATTTCAATATAGGTTGGATAACATTAACACCGAGAAGCGACTGCTGATGAATAAAAAAGGTACCAAGTTCCCAGTCTTGGGCCAGGACAAGTTGGACCTGTGCCAGCCCTGCTGCCCCACCGGTGGTCTTGCACACCATTGGGGCACCAGTTCGCGAAGAGCCGGTGCTGAGAAATGCCTGCCAGGCACAGACCGCGTTTCTGATGTAACGTGAGAGTCTTCTGGGAACGCTCCTGTCCCTCAAACGGCTTTTTTGGGAGGCTTTTTTTTCCCAGGTCAGTACCAAGCACACATGAGAGTAAACTTCAGTAGACTTCGCTGGAGTTATCTTATCATGTAGTGGCCATGTTAACTGCCCATACTCGTAAAATGCAGAGGTTTGCAGGTTGCCAGATACAGTGGCCAAAGGGATTTGAGGACACGTCTGTAAATGAGGAGGAGAGTTACACAAAACAACTGGGTTTAAGCTTTGCCAGAAGGTTCGTACTTTGCTGGAAAGATTTTTTTTTTTATGCCACCATCACAGGTGATGATTCTCAAGCCTGTACTGACAAATGCAGCAGTGATTTACAACTTTTAATTCAACAAGAAACAAGCTACAGGGTAGCATGTATGCTGGTACAAAGTCTTGCTTTCCTCAGAGGGCTGCTGCCATGACTGGAGCATGCAGCACGTCTCTGCAGAAGAGGCATTTCTCTGAGACGTCTCTGGTGCCCAAGTCAACCCTCTCTGCAGTGTCAGATGGAAGTTATTCACAAACAGTTTGAATGTCAAAGCCCCCCTCCACCTCCCAGTCTCGGCTTCGGCAGCTCCCGCTGCCCCATGGGGCCAGAGGAACGCGGCCAGTGCTCCTCTCCACGGGCTCACAGACACGCGTGTGCCTTTCAGTCTGAGCCTGTGTGTTTTGAGAGAACTCCAGTTCTCCTAGGATAAACCCTGCATGTTCTGATTCATCTCTCTGGTCCCTGGAAGCGGGTCTCGAAGTTGTTCATGGCATTTTTGGAAGAGCTATCACCTTTAACAAGACGAGTATCTTCAGCTTGCCTAGTCTTGTAGCAGGAGTAGAGCCAAAGAAAGAGGGACTAACTTCTGCCAGCATTATCTCCATCCTGTCCCCACCACCACACGGGTTGAGCGAGGAGTCAGCCCACCGGCCTGATGAAGGGCTACGGGCACCCAGGCCAGGTGACAACTCCTGGTTTCGGCCTGAAAGGGGTTGTTGATACGACATCAGCGTCAGCAAAGGTTAAACCTCTTGTGATTATTTTGCATCAATTTTGCAAACCAAACACTGTATTTTTGAAAAATTCTGCTTCTGTTCCACTCATTCCTTTATCCTCATTGGTACCTCTGGGCTCCCACCGATTTTCTTGGCCTCCCTCCCACTTGCTCTTTGCTTCCTCTGTCTTTGGAGTCCTTAACCATCATCCTTACTTCTCTGCTGATTTCTGTCATTCCCCACTTCTTTGCCTCTCTTTCCTCCTTGCTTTCCCTTTAGCTTCCTCTGAATTTCCCCTTCCTTCTCTGTTTGTGAGATGCACCAAAGTTGATTTCCAGCAGAGTGAGGCATCCCACACAGGGAAAAGTTTCTTCCGATTTATGCTGAGCAGCTGCTCTCGCTGCTGTAGACTGTCACTACGGCAGAGAAAAAAAGGGGTGCAAGTGCAATCTCTGACGTGTAAAACGGCGCATGGGAAGTCCAGCGGCCAAATGGAAAACTCTGGTTCACGTTGATCTTTGTGGTCACCTGCTGACTAGTACCATCTCCTTCCTTCTCTGGTATGGTAGCGCTTCCCCAGACATCTTCCTCAGCAAATCCTCTTGCATTGCTAGGCTGCTCTAAAAAAAAAAGAATTCTTACAAAATTGTCTCCCCTTTGCTTTCACAATGCGTTTCCTCAGCACTGTGTTATTTAGCTTTGCACTGGAAAAGAACCTCTAGCTGTTCTGCATGCTGGCATCCAATTGCTAATTCTGGTGGAGCTAGACATTTTTGTAAACACGGCTGGACTATGGATGTCGTGCTTTGTTCAGGCTCCTTTATGACCTCTGGCACGCCACTCATCCTATGGGCCTCGGTCTCATCACACCAGGATTTTCAGACTTTCCTTTCTCACATTTTATTTGAGGGAACTGGGGTTTTAGAAGACAAGGGGGGAATACAGTATTATTATTTTTATCCTTTGCTCGCCCCTCTGTTTTTCCTGCTGCTTAGCTTCCATGCAGCTGTTGAACATTTAAGAAAAACATGTCTCCCACTGAGCAAGTTCCCTACGAATGTGAATTGAGCTTTGGGCAAGAGGAAATGTGAGTCCTGAGGTCACTCCCGAAACCCAGCCCTAGCCTGGCTGCACATAATTCTGCTGTTGTGTTTTAAGGGTGATTTAGAAAAAATTATTTTGTATTTCCCACAAACAGCACAAAAAGAAACAAATGCTGGTGATCATGAGATGATCATCTGATCTTTCTCCTGGTATTTTCAGTCATGCTTTTTGAGTCTGCTGCTCAGACCCAAACTGAGAGGGGGAGGACGTGGGATTACAGAGAGAAGATGACCCGCGGGTGGCAATTGGAGCTAATACTGGGAGGCCCCCGTGCACTCCACGCTGCTGGCTGGAGAAGACTGAACTTTTATTTCCACTTAAAGATGCTGAAGCTACACCCCCCTGTTCACCAGGGAGTAGTATTTCTGTCTGATATGAAAGCAGCTTCTAATCTGCTCTGACCTTGGTGAGAAATTCAAGTCCAAATGTAGTAACGTAGAAGCTGACAGGTCAGCCTGAAGGATTTGAAGTGGGGGAGGCTTCCTTGCCTTCTTTCTTTCTGTCTTTCTCTCGAAACCTTATCAAAGATCACTCCAAGCGCAGCAGCAGCCTGGCCAGCAGTGGAAATGACACTGGCTGTGTCATTGTCTGCGCTCTCACAGTGGAGGCACGGGGAGCATTTACTGTCCGGACCTATAAAGCACTGCTACCGTTATAAATGCTTAAAGATGGAGACCCATCGAGAAAAGCATTTTACCTTTTTTGTCTATTAAAGCTGCAAAAGTTGATCTAAATCTTGCATCTGTACTTGATGCTTTACAGAAAGACTTCTGTCTGCACTGCAGAGGCTCTCTATTCTTTGTTTTCCAAGACTGAGACACAGAACCGCACGAAGGTTGTCGGTAGTTCTCACCGCTGCGGAAGGTTTCCACTTGTCAGGTGTGTTAGTGCCCTCTTCTACAAGGACTGAGACAAAACCTGGACTACAGAAAAGATCTATGCTCGCTCTGCTTCTTCATTCCTTCCCGCATCAGTAATCTTTTTCATGCGTCTTGACAACAAAGGGGCTAAAAATGCTTTCAGCTCAAGTCCCAGTTCAGGAATTATTTAAAAGTCTGAAAGATGATGGTTATCTTTCTGGCTATCTTTCTTCTGGTTATTTTTCTGGAAGCGAGCTGATTTTTGCTCATGCTGACAGAAGGTTAAAAGCCTCTGGTTAAAAGTTTGGGCGCTGCTTTGTACTTTGTCAGTCAAGCGACCAGCCTAAAATTTCTATATATTGCTCATGACAAAAGTCATAAATTATGAATGGCTAAGGCCTATTTATTGTTTGTATTGCTGCAGAAGCAGGCACCTCAAGTCATACACTGACACCCCCCCCCCATATCTGGCATTGTATTGGACAGAACAAAAGCACTTTCCTTGCGTCGGAGTATTTACAATCTCATTAAAAAGCAGCGGAAACAGCAGAACTCGCAGCTTCCCCCAATTCAGCAGCCGCGTGCACCAGTCCAGGAGAGGGAGGAGGCATCGCCCACCGGGGACCACCCGATGGCTCTGCGTCCCCGGGGCACGGGGGCTCACCAGCAAAAAGCGGCCGCCGATGGGGACAGGGGACCCCCCCTGCGCCCAGCCCGGTGCTGAGGGGAGCGTGGGGCGAGCGCAGGGTGCCAGTGGCACACGGGCAGGGCGTCGGGGCGGACGGGGGGCTCTCAGCAGCGAAGCCTGATGTGGCTGCAACAGATATGGATGGTCTGATGGAGGGATACAGGGAAATAAGGAAATCACATTGCTGAGTCACCAGTCATCAGAGGTCAGCCACATCGCTAGCTAACTGCTGTCCTATTTTCTGTACAGGGCATGTCAAAGGCACGATTTAATGAAGGGTTTGAAGGACGCTGCCTCCAGGCATCAGGAGCAGCATAAAGCAAAGCACAGGGGCTCCTGCTTTAAAAATCTCAAAGGCAAATGAAGGAGGTGGGTAGCTGTGACCGTCATAAATACTGAAAGACAGGTTATAGAGATGGTGGGGTTAGACGAGGAAGGCAAAGGCAAGTAAATCATGCTTGATGGCGAGCCAGAGGAATGCTGCGACGAGACAGGTCAAGGTAACGGACTGGGGCAATTATCCTTGCAGCATCATTCTGGGTGGGCAGTAGCAGAGCAGGACAGTACTTGCTCAGGACAGAGGAAGAATGTGACAGTACTAAGACACGATCCTGGTGGTCACTGTGTTTCCTCTCAAATTTGCTTTCCTGCTCTGTTTGCCAGAGTTGTGATCCAGAAAACATTTTGCCGTTTCCTACCTGCAGTGATAGAAGTTTCCCAGACTGATTGACCCTGCCAGGGGCGCGGGAGGAAGGATTACATGGCCTACGCAGCTTCCACACCGCACGTCTCCTGACTCTGCCAGGAGCCACAAACGCGGTGAGAAACTGCCAGGGGGACAGGTAGTCTGGGGGTAGGAGGGCAGCTTCATGTCCTGCTCCTGTTTATGGGACGGGGCTCCTGAGAATGGACACGGCTCTCTGGTCAGTGGGCCTGCCAGGTGCCTGCCGGGGCAATGGCGGTGGTCTGCCCGCGGGGAGGTACAGCCCACTGGTGGCACCAAGCCTTTGGGAGGGGAGATGGGGATACGCAGGCTTGGCAGGGACTGCTGGGGTGACTGGCGAAAGGCAGGCACCTTGGGGGGACAGCCGAGCTTGTGGAGGATGGACTGGAGTCCCTCAGCAGTGGAGGGTGGAAGTGTAAGTCTGCCGGTAACAGAGGGAAGGTGCTTTCTTCACCTACTGATGTGCATGTACAGGGAGGCAACAGACGAGGAGGAGCAAGAACTCACTTGAACAAAGCCCTGAGCAACCTCATCCAAGGTTGAAGCTCCCCCTCTTCTGAGAAAGAGTCTGGACTAGGTGACCTCTGGAGGTCCCCTCCAACCTAAATTATTCTCTGAGTCCACTCTAGACTCATATTTAATTTCTGAATGGTGTTTTAGCACCTGCTGGCTCTGAACCCTGCCATTTATTATAGCATCAGCAGTGCCAACGCATTTCTAGAAGGTCAGCGCTCTCTGTCCCAAGCCACAGGGATTTCCTCCTGAAAACAAAACAGCCTCACTCACCTGCTGCTGGGACAATGGGGTAATGGCATGACAGGGACTTTCTGCGCCTCTTTATCTCTCTCCTCTGGGCATTCCTGCCCTGATGAGGAATTTCCTCAGAGCACTGCTGAAAGGCTTTCTGGATGAGATGCATTTATCTGTACAGCAGATAAAACACTGCAGCAGAGGTCACATTCTTCCGTCTTTGCTGCTGTCACTAAGCTTGCCTGTAAGCTGGTGGCCACCCTGGCCATCTACTGTCCTTGCACCTGCACGCCACGTTATTTATTGTCTGGTCACACTGCATGACTAGCAAACTAATAACAGCTGGGTGTAGCTTTCCCCTCCTTAGCAGGAGAGCAGACTGCTTGCCATTGTAGGGGAATGATGAAACAGAGTCCTCTGAGCTTCTTCCTTCTCTGAAGTCACATAGCACACTTCTTTTTTTTTTCTTTATAAAGCCAAATTTTATTTTTTTTTTCCCACTGAAGAAAAAAAATTTCAGCCACTGTCTCTTTTAAGCTTGAACACCAAAACATTGCCTCCTGGAAATGCCAATATTTTTCTATGGACAGATCAGAGCCTGTACAGCAACCAGATCTCTGACTTTTGTTTTGTTTTGCTTATCAGTGTGATTTTTCTGGGGTATGTTACTTCCTGGGAAGTAAAGAAAGGGTTTTCTCCCAGCTAAATTTGCAAAATTTATCCCTTTCTCGTTTCTTCCTATGGCCTTATCAATGCTGCTTGCAAGCAAACTATTTTTACATGGCTATTTTTGTAATTTTCTTCCTTTCACACTCATCAGTATTTTATTAGGCTGATACATATTGGCTCCTTAGGCATACGCATTTATTTCGAACAGCATCATGGGATTTCCTACCACAACTGGACAAAAGAGGGGGGAAAAAAGCAGAAGATAGCTGGTAAATACAGCTGAGGTGAAGTCAGAGCGCTATATTCTCTGTCCAGACCTAAGGTATGTTCTCAAGAGCTTCCCATTTCGAGAACACTTATATGCTATATTTCCACTTAGCTTTTATGCCAAAAATATCCCACTGCGGCTCCGCCACTGATAAAAGCAGCAGGAGTGTTCATGTAAACAGGGCTCCGGGCAGCTGCCAGTGCTCCCAGTCACTGTCTTCCACAAACCTGTGAGCAGCCAGCCTGGATCGGACATGGGGAGCTCCTGGCACGCAGGCTGGGCAAGCGGCCCCGTTCTCCATTGCAGATTCTGGGGACCAGCCCTCCTACACCCACCTCGACGCCCCCTCCTTGGCCGCCCCACTGCTCCTCAGGGGCAGCCAGAGCTGGTGGCAGCAGCAAAGCTCGTGGTCACTTGCAGGGATCGACAGAGTCAAGGCCGCAAGGAGCAGATGGGGAAAATCACAAAGGAGGCAGAAGATGGCAGGAAAATAGTTCACCAGCACTGGCTGAGACATGTGGTTCACCCCTTCCTTGCAAATGCACCAGCACCGGCTGCGTCAATTGTAAGCGCTTTTGGAAAAGTAGCAATTTTTAAAAGTAAAGTAAATTAAGCCTGGTCCACAGACTCTGCATTTTAAATCTTGCTTTGAAACTTACGCAGATTTTAAAGAAGCTTAAAGCAATGACATGCCAGCTGCAACGCTGAAAGATTGTCCTGCCTTTCGGAAGGTCTCTGCTTGGACCTCTTAGGAGTTTCCTCAAAGACGATTCACTGGAAATAGGTCTAGAGAACATGCCAGCAGCGCTTTAAGTATTATTCTTTTGGCTTCCTTGGTTCCATCCTAAAAAGTGTGTATGCATACTTCTGTCAATAGCTGGAATATTCCTGCCTCAGTGCCAACGCTTGGTGACTTAGGAAGAGGATCATCTGACGTGTATGTGGCTCCACTTCACTGGAAAGGCTGTCAAGAGAGACAGGCTTCGTGCCTGAAAAACACTTTGATATAGTAAGAGGCAGTTGCAGTGTTCAGGGCAAAGGTCCGGATAATAACTGCTGTAGCACACGGGCAGAAGGTAGAGAAACACGGGCCGACACATGCCAGAGATAGACCTGTCATTCATCGCGATTCCTTCTGCACAGACAGGATACAGAGCGTCGCGAAAGGCTAAAAGGGAACCGACCAGCCTCCGGGCCAGAGTGGAGATGTTGGATATCTCTGTTGAAGTCCCTATGCTATATATAGGAAAGAAAACAAAAGCAAATGAAGAAATAAGTGCAAAAGGAACGCAGATGGAAGCTGGGCCCGTACTAGGGGTTAACCAGAGCTGGGACACTGGCCCGTGGCTGCCTGTGCCACAAGTTTGCAGAGGCGTACTGGTTCGGGGAGAACTTGGGCACGTACTCACCAGTCATGCTGCACTGCTCAACCTTAAACCCGGAAAGCAGCCCCCAGCACATCTTATTTCACCATACAGATGTAGCTGGAACAGAAGAAATCTGCCTTCAGAAAATGACCAGCGGGTGGGCGCTGAAGGGGGTCTCGCTCAGCTGCAGTGCTTGCAGCAGCGGTGCTCTGAGGCCGCTGGGCATGGAGCAGGCAGCGTCGGGCACGAGCAGAAAGAGTCCACGGCTGAAGGGGAACCCAAAGTGGCCCTGCAGCATCTGGGCTGGCCTCAGCGCCCAGCTGCGCCTGGGAAGGAGTAGCTGAAGGCAGGGAGAAAGGCAGGTTCGGTGGGGCATGGAGGTGGTGCCGGCTCTTCCTCCACCAGAGATGTGGGCGTCAGAGGATGACAGTCAGGAAAGGCTGGGAAAGGGCTACTCGCTCCTCTGTCTTGGGTGCTGGCTGATGGGTGATCCGGGAGCTGTGGGCAAGTTCTTCTACAGAGGCTTGCTTAGACACTACTGAAAGCTGAGACCTGTGGCTCTTCCCTCCAGAGCTGCCAGGCACCTCAAGCGCTCCGTCTCTCTGGCCTCAAAGGCTGCCTCCGGGCTGGAGTGTGTTAGAAACTGGTCCTGCAGCAAGGACCGGAGTGCTCTGCCCTTCGGTGTCCAGCTCCCCGGCAGCTCTGGCCCGGCAAAGCCTAGGGTTAACCACCACTTTCGGTGGGTTTCATTTCCACCTCCCTGAACCAGGTGACCACACAACTGGTTTTTCACTCTCTTCTTGCTTTTGCTGCTCTCCTGTAGAACAAACGCCCCAATACGAATTTCCCGGAGGTGAGGAACAAATAACGAAAGATTTAAGAAAACTGTTGGGCAGGTAAGTGGCTTTAGGAGAACACGCTCCTGCGTGACACGTACACATACATAAGGAAAAAGGCTGATCTGAAAACGGGTGAGACTAAGCAGGAAGGGGGAGATGCTGATTCCACCTGCGCGACCCACTGCAGCCGTTCTGTTCTGCTGAACGCCAGCGACACTGGTGGGTTCTTGTACTAGCGACGGGGAGCTGCTGCTGCGGCTTTTTCTGTCACTGACCTGATGTGTCTTGATTTTTTTAGGGGAAAAAACTGAGCGGTGTGCAGAGATCAGGCAATCTGTAGAAAGGATTTTTAAGAGAATGCTTTTTTTCTGAATGAACTGGTGTTTTGGTGGGTGAGGACTGGTTTCAATGTTCCAAAGCAAACGGTGTACGGTTCTGTAGTCTGTGCCATGAACTCATCAGGTCGTACCTGATTTTAACCACGAGCTCCATAGAGGATGGATAGATTTACGTGTCTAGAAAGAAGTATTTCATACTTTGGGCGAAGAGCAGCGAGGGGATCCATTTGCTACCCATTTGACACATGGTGGTTGGCTTACTTCAACGTGTGTGCCATTTCACTGCTGATGCTTTCGGAAAGTACTGGTCAAGAGCACATCCATGTACACGCCGGTCCGGCGTTTGCGGCGTGGGAAAAGCAGCTCTGCGTGTTGTTCTGGGCTGGGAGAGAAACCACCGTGTCCTTCGCTTTCCTTGATCACGCCCTGCAATCCGGCACGAACTGACAGACGGGAACCTGTCCTGCGTGACACAAAAAAGCGCGTTTTGGGTTTTTTTTTCTCCAGAGTCGCCGCAGGACGCAGGACCGGCTGAAATCTGGCCGCCCTCCCCGCGGACGGGCCCGGCATGGCCGCGGTCCCCGAGCCGGCAGCAGCCCCGCGGGGTCGCAGCGCAGCGCGGCCGGGCGGCGGGCCCGCCCCCGGCCCGGAGCGCCCCGGGGGTGCCGGCGCGAGGGCGGCGGCTGGCCCCGGCCCCCCCGGCGAGGGCGGGGAGGGGGCAGCAGCGCTGAGTCAGCGCGGCGGGGGCCGGGCGGCGCCCCCAGCCCGGAGGGAGAGGAGGGGAGGGGAGGGGAGGAGAGCCGCGGCGGGCTGGGCGCTGCCCCCTTGGCCGCTCCTTATCGGCCCGATGTGATGCTGCAAGGCGTGTCCGGGGCTCTGCTCATGTGATGGAGCCGGAGGCAGGCGGGCGGGGGGACCAGGGGAGGAGGTGATTTTCCTCGCTGGCTCTCGCTCGCTCGCTCGCTCTCTCTCTCTGGTTTTTTTTTTTCCCCTTCCCTTTTTTCTCTCCCCTCCTCTTGCTCCCTAAAGGAGTTCGCGGAGAGCCGGGCTCCTTCATTCCGGGCCGCGCCGCCGCCCACCGCCAGCCCCGGGGCAGCGCCATGGGCGCCGGCAGCTCCGCCGAGCCGCCCGCCCCGCAGGACGGGGCCGGGGCCGGGGCCGGGGCGGCCGCCGAGCCCCCCCGCGCTCCCGCGGAGCCGCCGCCGGCAGAAGAAGCGGCGGAGCCCGCCAAGGTAAGGCAGGGGCGGCGGGGGGACGGGGGACGCGGGGCGGCGGCTGCCGCCGCAGTCCCGGCCCGGGGAAACTTTCCCGCCGCTGCGGTGGCGGAGGAGGAGGAGGAGGAGGGCACCTGCCGCGGCCGCCGGGCCCCCGCCGGGCCGGGACTGCGCCATGGCCAGCGCCGCAGTCATAAAACTCCCGCCGGGGGAAGGGGGGGGGGGGGGCGAGGGCGGTGGCGGGGCCGGGGCCGCCGCTTTTGTGTGCGGCGGCGGTGGGGGGGGGGGAGCAGGGCGGCACCCACCCGCGGCGGGGTCTGCGCCAGGAGATCTCCTGACTGCGGTCGTGCCGCCCGTTCGCAGCGGTACCCGGGGCCGCCGCGGCTCCCCGCAGCGCCCCCGCCGCTCCCCTCCCTGAGGATGCGGGGAGGGAGGGGGGGGCGCGGCCGGCCCGCCGGTTTTCCAGCTCCCTCAGCCGGGCGCCAGCCTCGGGGTGCTCCCCCCGGCCCGGTGCCGGCGCCCCCCACCCCGCCTGCGGCCCGCCCGAGGGGAGGGGGCTGCGGGGGCCGGGGGGTGGGCGCCGCCGGGGGCCGCACCGCGCAGCGGGGGAAGAGGAGCGGCGCGGCAGCTCCCGGCCGGCGGGGAGCAGGGGAGCCCTAGGTGCGTGCTGTTTTTAATTGAAGACGTTGAAGAATTGAAAGAAATTCTTTTAAAACGTGCCCGGTGTTTAAAAATAGGTTATGAATGAAGCCATTTATCCCTCCGGAATAGGCGCGCTGGGGGGACGCTGGGGCTGAAAGGGAGGTTATGTGCATCGGCGTGTTGACACAGCGTCGCGCCGGGCTGGGCGTCAGGTTGTTCGCGGGGACACCCTGCTGCGCCGCGCCGAGACCCCCCGCTTGCCAGGCTCCGCGGGGTGCGGGCCCTGGGCGCGGGGTCCCCTCGGAAGCTTCCGTAGCTGGTTGTGTGGGTGTGCTGGAGCTTGAGAACTGGTTATGACTTTTGTTTCTTTGACCTTGTGGTTCAGATTTAACTTTCAAGTCGAATTTCCCATAGTTCCTGGCTGCCTTCTGCCTGTTTTGACAGATTTGAAAACCGCATTGAGGATGAACTTTAAATTAACGGGGGTTTGTTTTGTGTTCTTTCTAACCAAAGAAGCGTTGGGGGTTGGCGTTGGTTAATAAAATGTTTAGCAGTTGTGGTGGGAAACTTTAGAATTCAAATGCTGAAATTTAGACACAAGTGGATTTACAGAGGGCAAGCGTTTGGCTACTGTCATTGTTTAAAAACGAAGACAGTGTGAGTTTCAAGAAACGATACGACATTCGTAGCCATGTTTACCCCGTTACAGGAACTAAGAGCCAAAAAAAGAGAATACCATTGACGCTGTTCTCAAATACAGATTATTATTGTTATTGATACCATGTTTTCACTCTTCTACACTTTAGGAAAAACGTTTTCTAATAGGTTTTTACTCTGTTATTGAAGTAGAACTGTTTAAATGTAGGAAGTTCTTTTATCGTTTCACTGCTGTAAGAAGCCATATTACTGCTGTTCTTCTAAAACAACTATTTTCGCCTTCCGTTACGCTAAATACAAAAAAAGTATGACTAAACATCATTAAAGCTTATTTTTCTTTTTATCTCATTTAGACTTTTCTTACAACAGTGAGGTAGTTCCGTGCAGCTTTGTGACACAATTTTTCATCGTTATCCCTTTCAGCCCTTTGAATTTGAAAATTGCCAGATCCTGCAATGCCCCTGGAGAGAGCTGTCAAAGAACCAATTTGTTTGCAGAAGATACAATGGGGACAGTATGAAGGATGGTCTTTTTTTTTTCTTGCATTTTCCAAATTAAAACGCTTACCATGACCCCCAGTTTTAGAAGAAAAACTTTGAAAACTGACTTTATTGGAATCCGGCTTGAGTGAGCCTTGGCAAGTCGATCGCAACAGAATAGTCTAGGCAACCAGTCCGATGCAGGTTATAAGACCTCGCAGCAGTTGTGCTCCTTAGCCACTTGAAATTCCTTGAAATACTTCATCAAGTTTCTTTCATGACACAGTTGCGTTTTGTAGAAGATGAAAAACCTCTCTGCCTTTTCTTCTAGAAAGGGCCAAATTTACAGACTTTGCTGCTGTTTTGTTACTTGCATGTGGCTCTCTGGCCAGACACCAGCTTTTGAGGTGTCCTGGTTACTGGGGGGGGTGTGTGTGTGTAGGCTTCTGGCGTTTCTCCCTTCTGCAGCCCCGGAGGCGTGAGGTGCCCTGAAAAGCGCTTGGTCTGCAGCGCGAGGGGTGCGCCGGAGCCTTTGGGTGCTGGCTCGCAGGCATCGCAGGTTAAATGTGGGCACAAAGGGTGAGGACCTCAGCTGCTCACCCCATCCTTTCACCAGCTGCTGCTGAATTACACGTAAAGCAGCTCCAGCCCAGCGTGTTACTGGGACTTGAAACTGGTGGGGTTTTTTGTTTGTTGTTTTTACTGTGACAGATGAGGCTGAAATTCTGGTGGTGGAGGAGCTGCTCCTTATCTTGCATAGCCACGCAGCCGCGGGGAGCCCCCTCGGCAGGGGAGCGTGGCAGATCCTGGAGGAACTAATCCGTTCGCATGCCTGGATTTGTGAATCAACACCCAAAGCGTCTGGCTGGAGTCGGTGGGCAGGGCGTGGTCCCACGGAAGGCTGAGCTGATGGAGTTCTCTCCTCGCTCTCTGAGCAGCAATGCTCTCTCCCCCTCCTCTTCTTCCTCCTCAGTCCCTCTTCCCTGTCTTGCCCCAGATGATGCAGTCCCACCTCACGCTGTGTCCAATCCTCACCTTGCCTTTCCGAAAGCTGATGAAACTTGCTGACCCTTCAGGAAACAGTTGAACTGTTTTTCTGCTGGGCCGGTTCCCTGATGTGCTGGTGAATTCATTTGACTCCCACAATGCCAAGGTGAGACCCAGAGCCAGGACAAGGCAAGGGTCTGCACCAGGGCAGGAGGAAGGGGAATGAAAAACTTTCCCCGTTGATGGCAGTGAGCTGGTAAACCCTGTCTGCTTGTGAAAACTCCCCATCAGGCTGCTCTGAGTAGCACAGAAGACTGATGCTTGGCCTGAGAAGGATTTCAAAAATGATGGTGGTAGAAGTAGGAACAAGATTGTCAGTCTCAAAGAGGATGGCAGGCGAACCTCGGGTGTTCCAGACTGATGGAAGCTTTGAGGCATCTGAAGGCATGGGTCCTGGACTCCTGCCTCCTCCCCAGGGCACCTGCAGCTTCCCCTCTGCCACTTCTGGCACTGGGCGAGCTCGTTCTGGGAGCTCATCCCATGGAAAGCTGCTTGGCGTCTTCAGTGAGGTCATTCTCTGCTGGTTTAGCAAGATGCGTTGGCTTCTGGGACTTGGGTAGCAAAAGCAGCAGGCGGAGGGGAGCAGGCAGGACCTTGTCCCCAGCACTGGGCGGGGAGCTGGGTGACACCTCTGGCGGTGGCACCATCTGGCTAGATGGGTCCGGGCATCTCCATCTTGTGAGCTCCCTCTCTGTTGGCCGCGGGGACGTGCCTCTTGCCTGAATTCCCGTTCGGGTGCTGAGGATCGGGGAGAGCTGGGGACCGATGGCAGGTGCGCTGCCCGCTGCAGCGGTGCCCTCTGAGGTCCGCGGGGTGGAAGGCGGCTTCGAGACACGTGGGCGATGCAAGGAGAGCTGCATCATCCTGCCAGCGTCTTGGCTGGTCCAGCTGAGGTCAACGCCCCACTCTGATTTTTATTTAGAAGCCTAAGGTGCTGGTTTTAAGAGGGTTTTTTTTCTGCGGCCCTGCTGAGGGAGCAGAGCTGTGTTGGAGCAGCTACCTGAAATGGTGTAGGGAGTAACTTTTAAAGAGAGGATCTGGAAAAATGCTGGCATGCTAGTAAGCTATTCTTGCAGCAAAATCTAGGTTTGGCAGAGATAACCTTTTGCGGCGATTGATGGCTTTAAAACGTTGCGTGGTGAATTCCTGGCTTGCTGGCATGCAAGGGTCCCTGCTCGAGAGCAGCCTGTCACTCAAATGGTGTTCTCGGGACAGTTCCCATTTCTGAGCAGTAACCTGATTACGCTACCTGCGTTGTAATGAGAGCAAGTGTCTGCTAGACAGTAAATATTTGGACCTGTCTCTCCTAAAGAGGTTACCAGCTGAGATGTCAGAGTGTCTTATTGTCTGAGTGCCTGACAAATAACAGCCGGGACAGGCTTACATCTGCTGTTTGAACAACTGTGTTCTGGTGAGGGAGCTGAGTCAGCCTGAAAATACTGCATTAGCAATGGTAAAGCTAAGCTTAATCAAGTACCAGTGACCTCAAGTCCCGAGACCGCGTCTCCAAGAGCCCTGGTTAAAAACCACTTTTTGAGGCATTTGGTCTGGGTGATGAGGCTGCAGGCTTCTCCTGGTTCAACAGGATCTGATTCCCTTTAAGGACTTCTCTTCCGACTGGGAAGGAAGGGTTTGGTGTAGCTGGGTGGTAAGGTTTGGAGGTCCGCCCATGCCTGTGGGGTGGCTGGGGAGAAAGCCTAAAAATGCTTAATTGAAAAAATGCACAGTGGAAATTGGTGTCGTGGGTCCACCGAAAGCGTGAAATAACCCCCTAATCATATAGGAGATAAGAGGGAGGTGGTAGAGGGAGTGTCTGGGCATTTGAAAGCCAAGGCAATTAGCTTGTGTTTGATGTGATAGAGGCTAAAGAGATGCAAAGAGGAGTGTCGGTCTTTGAAAGTCCTGCTGGTTGGGAATGGAAGCCCTAGCTGCAGTTACTGAAACGAGAGTAACTTGCTTTGTGCTCAGTCCTTTCCCTAACCGATCCTTAGCATCCGGATGAGTCGTACTTACGAGAGCGCATAGGGTAAGGTGGGACTGTCCGAGGACTGCTGTGCAGAGAGAGCTGGACGATGTGAGACCTGGGAAGGAACTCTGCTTGAATCAGGCTTCAGGTGTGGGCCAGAATGACAGGTTGGGAGTAATGTTTCCTTCACAGGTTGCAAAAAGAGATCACACAGGGATTTGGGAGCAAAACCTGTTGGTTTTGGTTTTGCCGTGTGGTTTTCGAGGGTAGTCATCCATAAGGAGGTGTCACAAGGAAGTCGGGCTGAGAGTTAGGATGGAAGAGGATAGATCTGAGGGAATGAAAGCTAAAGAGAAGGCTCTTGGCTTTGTCTGCAGATGATGTTACCAGAAATAAGATACTGAAATTAAGTAATGGTGTTATGTGCCTTAGAGAGTAAGGGCCTTGTGTTTTCTCCACCTGGAACTTGCAGCGTCCCACAAACTTCTAAGGCCTTAGCTAATGCAAAACAAGACATACTGCTGTGAACAAAGAGTTGGAATGACCTCAATTCAGGGTTTTTTCCAAATGTTGGTGTTTGAAGATCTTTTTAATGAAGCAGCGTGTGTTAAGAGCAGACCCCCTAAGCAGACCAACAGTGCTGCAAGCTTTCCCAAAGTTTTGAAATCAAACTTCAGGAAAAATTAATATTAGTGACCACTGTTAGTTTGCTCAGTTGTTCGGACAGCTGGATCTGGCTATTTTAGTAATCTAATGTAGAATCGGTGTAACAGGATTAACAGAATGAGGCAAAATTAACTCTGGTGCGTTTGGGCCTGGTGTGAGGAATCCCTGGAATGATTTGGGTCTGGTACAAGGAATGTTGGGAATGGTGGTGGTTGGTGTTGGGGGAAGAAGCTGGGTGCTGCTGGCCTCTCCAGAGCAGTGCGTGAATGAAGCGTGAGCTAATACACAGTGAGAGATCAGGGACCTGCTGTTCATCCATGTCTTGTAATTCTTTGTGTTATTTTTCTTGATGCATTTTTAATTTTGTGTGCATTTAGTGGGGTCCAACAGTTGGACCTAACGCTATGTGCAGAATGGAGCAGAAGCTGCTGTTGGTTAGAGAGACATGGGCACAAGCCCTATGCATTTTAGTCTCATTAGCTGTGTGTCTGCCCTTTGCTTCCACCTTTGTGGTGGATATGAGGAAAATCTTTCAAAAATGCGTGCGTGATGTGTAGTAGTGGCATGACAGAAGCTGAAGTGTTACTTCACTGGCGGCCCTTTGTTTTGGGAGTGAAGAAGCTGAAAGGATCAGTCAACTGGATAACCAGTTCTCTTTGGTTTCTCCTGCATTTATGAGACAACACATTCATAAATTAATAATCAAAGGAGAGTGATGAATGTGTGCAACAGAAACCTGATAAATGTTGATAAAACTGCCAACTGTAATGTCTCATTACCTGTAGATAAATACACAGAGCTGAATGAGATTCCTAATACCGTTAATTTTGTCTTTAAGGTTTTCACCCATCACTCTAAACTTTGACTTTATATTTGTCTAAGCTTTACAACTATGCCCAATGGAATTAAGAGCACAGCTCACTAAATTAGATGTAATTGGACTAAACTGCAGTTTAGATCCCTTCAGAGAAATGAAGCAGTTAATGGGAGTGAAAATTGAAATTAGTTTCTTTTGAGGACTAATGCAGTGGGACAGACTGCACTGACGCTCATAAAGAGCCTGAGCAACCTTTCTCAGAACAGAAACATTTTTTAAAATACAAGCAAACAGAGAAACTCAACAAAACAACAAATTAATGATGCTGTTGTCTCCCTTAACATTACAACCCCCCCAAAGATTCCTATTTTCTTCTCCTTTGCACGCATTTTAATTTGAACAAAAGTATTGTTTTATTAGTTTTGATTGCTCGAGTATTTAAAGTAGAACACTTGATCTGAAAATCTAAATTTGCTCTGCTATGGCCAAGAGTCACATTAAACTCTGAGAGACTGGGGTAAAAAGGTCTGGCAGGGTAGGGTTATAGTGCAGGTCTGGTCAAATTTGAAAATACTGAGGTTTTTTCATATATTTACATTTCTACTCAGGTGTGACTGGGTCCTGCTTTCAAAACTGAATTTAGGTGCAGAGTGAACAAGGATTATAATTACAGTAGCTGGTAGTAAAAACTGCTTATGGGCTTGCAGTTAGTAATGTTTTTACTTTTAATTCTCATCTTCATACTGGCAGGTATCACAGCATTTTACAAATCCAAAGAGTTATCTGCAAGATCCAGTGACTTCTGAATTTTGGTCAGAAATCTTTGGGATGATGTGGAGTCACTGTTTTGCGGAATGTGTCGCAACAGTAGAATAAATTCAGAGCTGCGGGAATATTATGTGTTACCATAGTTAATATTTTGTCATGACACTCAGGGCTCAGTGTAAAAAGGAGACACGTCGTATTGCATTGGGGTACCCAATTGCTTTGTACCCTCATTCCTTGCAGAGTCCACAGGTCCATATGAGGCACTTGGGCAAAAGGTAAACTTTATGTGTCTACGCATGGGACTCCAGCTTTGAAGTGGTTTGCTGACTGAGGAAGGTTTGGAAGCAAAGGCAAGGAAATTTTTGAATGAAGTGCTGAGTGCTAAGATACTCAGTGCTGTTGCTTTTCGTGTGACTTGAAAGAACTGTTGGCGCTAATTCTGAGGGTGTTGTCTTGAAATACCCGTCCCTGGATTTATCTCCAGATAGCCAAGTGCTGTTAAGGGTCAGTAAACTTAAGGTGGTCGTTGTTTGCAGGTCTAGCAGTCTCCTTACAAGAATGAATGAATAAAATTTATTAAAAAAAAAATCCTTTAATAAGCTTGTATCGCAGAATCCCAAAGCCCTTTAAGCATTAGGTTGTTACTTTCTGTGTCTTTGTTGCTAGTCTTCCACCAGTTGCTACTATTCAGTTAACTGCTGTGTGCAACTGCAGAAGAGCTTCCCAGGGTTTACATGCCTTTGTTCGGTCGGCGGTGTGGCATTTTTATTCCTCCTGAGTTCCTGTGTTTTAGATTTATGAGAAGGATGATGTGAGAAGCGGGAATGTAATCTGAGTGTTGAACCATTCCTTATTTCTTCTATTTAATATCTGGTCTCAGCATGTGAAAACTCTGAAGCCAAATTATTCCATCTGTGGTGTTGGCAGTAGAGCAGAATGGGGTCCTTTCTGGTGAGGTGGATTGTGTGGCTGTGAAAGGCAGCTTTGAGGAGCGCAGCAGCACCAGGTGGAAACAATTTGGCTTAATTAAGGGCTTCTGGACTGAAAATTGGGAACCCGAAGGCACACTTGGTTGCCTGTGGAAGCGGGGGTATGGCGCATCTCTTGGATCCCGCCTGGTGCGTGGAAGGGGGGCTGAATGATAAGAGGGAAGCCATTTGTCCGGCACTTTGTACGTTGATTTGAAATTCCGTTGCGGTAGGCTAGTTGCTAATGAAAATAAATGAATGGATCTCCCCATTCCGAAGCTTGTCTAGTAGGTTTTGGAAGAGAATCATCAGGAATGTGGGATCTTTCTGATCCCAGTGCAGCGCTTCAACCGTTTGGATGTTTCATTACACTGAAAGATGGGATGTATCTGTGGTTCCTTCACTTAATTAACAGGGCTTCAGTGGCAGTATTTTGGGACTACAGCTGAGTATTAAGACAATGATATGTAATTAAGGTTTGCTGTTCTACCAGAGGAACTTCAAACCTACGCTTCAGGAATACAGATTTAAGAAGTGGTTAACTTAGTTGGAATGGCTTCTATTGGAAGGTAACACAATTGGTTGGAAAGCTAGTTAATTACACAATTAATTAGAGGGTAAGGAAGTAATTTTTTTTAATGACCACGTCACATTTCATACTTTTTAAATAAGATACTTTCAGAAGCATATTCTTGCTTGTTACATGGCAAGCCAATAAAAATTCTGAAAATAATTAAAATGTATCAAATGTGGAAGATTAAAAAGAGATTTTTTTTTTTAATATGTATTGGCAAATCTAGAAAAAATATTTCAAATATTATAGTTCAGAGTCCCAAAGAACTGGAAAGCTTTTTCCTGCCTGTAAGAATAATGTCTGTCTAATAACTGCGGCCCAGATATCCTAGTTTTAATCCCAATTTCACTGAATTCCCTCATGGGATTTATATATAAATTTTCCACTTTGTCATGAGTAGTTCAGTTTCTTTGTAGTCGTACTGTTCAAGATGATAAGATAAGCACATCAGCAGAGGAGCAATACCAAAGGCTGTAGCGTAGACAGGATTCATGCATCTATCAGAGCAATTGTGCCAGACATTTTGAAGCATGAGAAATACCTCTCCATCAGCTAGATTCATGTTGTCAAGGAGTTTTCCTTCATGCTGGAATCCAATTTCTACACAAGATTATAGGCCATTGTCTGTAAGACTTGCTTCTTTCACATGTCATGTGGGAGAACAGTAAAATAAATAGTCCTTGATTATGTCTTAGGTTTTTTTTTCTCACAGAAGTACTCTGTTTTATTAAAGTTAATAATTCTGAAAAGGAGGAATACTACACAGAAGCACAGAAGTATTTATTTCCCAAAATGTTTGCATGTATCTATGCAAAATAAGAATGAAAGAACAGTATGCTGGGAAAAAAACTAGTCTCGGGGGAAAAAAACCTCATCTAACACTGATTTCTTTTTTTTTTTTTTTTTTTCTTGCTTTCTCTTTCCCTACCATCCTTCAACTGATACTTGACCGTGCAGGTTTTAGATGCAAGTTTACCAGTACCTGATATTAACGAAGACAATTTGGAGCATGATGCCCCATCGCAGGAGCCACCGCATCCAGGAGCTGTCACAGAACCTCAGGAGCTGGATGGGCAGCAACTAGAGGTAGCTTCACCCCTCCAAGAACCACCCGGAGAGCAAGCAGAGGCCGCTGGACCAAATGGTGAGTAAAAACCCGTGTTCAATGCTGAGCGGTGTGAGAAGCTGAAATGGGGCCCAGCCAGCCGTCTCCCAGTGAACAGGTCCTTACTCGAGTGATCTCCTCGTTGCCCCAGGGCTTCTTCTAGGGCGTTGTTTCACTGGGACATGTTTTCTCTGAGGCAGAGTTGAGACACCAAGCGGGTTGTGGATCGGAGCTGCGGGTGGGGTGGCGGGGATGCTGCCCGTTCCCCCTCGGGGGCCGTTCTCTCCCCTCCATGCAGCCTGCGATGCCTCTGCTCGCCTGCTGCCGCTCTGTCTGCCGTTCACCTGCAGCAACAGCCAGTTTCCCCTTCTGACATTCGCAGTTTCTGCTGCGTAGGCCTGTCTCTGCCTTCACAGGGCAGAAGTCCTTTGCTGTTCATTCATTAGTGATATTAATGTTTATAAGCTATTTTAAAATTGCAGGATGGGACAGGCTGCTGATCTGTTGGCTCTGCCTTGATTAAGGTTCCCTTTCCTACTGCTTTTAATCAGACTTGCATTTTGACCACAAAATTTTGCCTGCATTTTGTCTGCTGTGTCCTGGGAACCTCTTCCTTGCCTTGCTGCACAGGCAGCAGCGCGCTGCCCGTCCTCCCGGGCGAATCGTAGAATGGTAGAGTCGTAGAAGCATTCAGGTTGGAAAAGGCCTCTAAGATCATCAAGTCCAACCGTCAGCCCAGCACCACAAGGCCTGCTAAAGCATGTCCTGAAGTGCGACATTTACACATTTTTTGAACACCTCCAGGGACGGTGACTCCACCACCTCCCTGGGCAGCCTGTTCCAGTGTCTCACCACTCTGTCAGTAAAGAAATTTCTCCTAATATCCAATCTGAACCTCCCCTGATGCAACTTGAGGCCATTGCCTCTCATCCTATTGCTAGTTACTTGGGACAAGAGACCCACACCTGCCTCACTGCAACCTCCTTTCAGGTAGTTGTAGAGAGCAACAAGGTCTCCCCTCAGCCTCCTCTTCTCCAGACTAAACAGCCTCAGCTCCCTCAGCCACTCCTCACAAGACTTGTGCTCTAGGCCCTTCACCAGTGTTGTTGTCCTTCTCTGGACATGCTCCAGCAACTCAATGTCCTTCTTGTGGTGAGGGGCCCAAAACTGAACACATTACTCAAGGTGCAGCCTCACCAGTGCTGAGTACAGGGGCACGATCACCTCCCTACTCCTGCTGGCCACACCATTCCTGATACAAGCCAGGATGCCCTTGGCCTTCTTGGCCACCTGGGCACACTGCTGGCTCATGTTCAGCCGGCTGTCAACCAACACCCCACGGTCCTTTTCCGCCAGGCAGCTTTCCAGCCACTCCTCCCTGAGCCTGTAGCGTTGCATGGGGTTGTTGTGATCAAAGTGCAGGCCCCTGCATCTGGCCTTGCTGAAACTCCCACAGTTGGCCTCAGCCCATCGATCCAGCCTGTCCAGATCCCCCTGCAGAGCCTTCCTACCCTCCAGCAGATCGACACTCCCGTCCATGTTGGTGTCACTTGCCAACTGACTGAGGGAGCACTCAATCTCCTCATCCAGATCGTTGATAAAGATGTTAAGACCAGACCCAAAACTGATCCCTGCAGAACACCACTCGTGACCGCCTGCGAGCTGGATTTAACTCCATTCACCACCGCTCTCTGTGCTCAGCCATTCAGCCAGTTCTTTATCCAGCAGAGAGTACACCCAAGCAAACCACGGGCAGCCAGTTTCTCCAGGAGGATGCTGTGGGGAACAGTGTCAAAGGCCTTACTAAAGTCCAGGTAGATGACATCCACAGCCTTTCCCTCGCCCACTAGGTGGGTCACCTGGTCCTAGAAGAAGATCAGGCTGGTGAAGCAGGACCTGCCTTTCATGAACCCATGCTGGCTGGGCCTGATCCCCTGGTTGTCCTCCACATGTCTGGTGAGCGCACTCAGGATGAGTCGCTCCATAATCTTCCCCAGAACCGAGGTCAGACTGACAGGCCTGTAGTTCCCAGGATCCTCCTTCCGGCCCTTCCTGAAGATGGGTGTTACACTGGTGATCCTCCAGTCGTCTGGGACCTCCCCTGTTAGCCAGGACTGCTGATAGAAGATGGAGAGTGGCTTGGCCAGCTCCTCCACCAGTTCCTTCAGCACTTTTGGGTGGATCCCACCTGGCCCCATAGACTTGTAAGCATCCAGGTGGCGTAGCAGGTCGTTAACTGCTTCCTCCTGGGTTATATCAGGTTTTTTCTGCTCTCCTTCCATATCTTCCTGCACTGGGTGCTGACTACCCTGGGAATAACCAATCTGACTATTAAAGACTGAGGCAAAGAAGGCATGAAGTACCTCACCCTTTTCCTTATCCTTGTTGGCAATATTCTCCCCTATATCCAATAAGGGATGGAGACTCTCCTTGGCCCTCTTTTTGTTGTTGATGTATTTGTAAAAACATTTTTTACTGTCACTTACAGCCGTGGCTGGCCTGAGTTCTAGCTGGGCTTTTGCCTTTCTAATTTCCTCTCTGCACAATCTAATGAGACCCCTGTACTCCTCTTGAGTCGCCTGTCCTTTCTTCCATAGGTGGTAGACCCTCCTTTTTTTACTGAGTCCCAGCAAGAGCTCCCTGTTCACCCAGTCCAGTCTTGCGGCACATGGGGACAGCCTGCTCCTGTGCCTTTAAGACTTCCTCCTTAGAGAATGTCCAGCCTGCCTGGACCCCTTTGCCCTTCAGCACTCTCTCCCAAGGGACCCCTCAATCAGCATCCTGAACAGGCCAAAGTCTGCCCTCCGAAAGTCCATGGTGGTGGATTTGCTGGCCCCCTTCTTAACTTCACCTCAAACAGAGAACTGTATCATTTCATGGTCGCTAAGCCTACGACGGCTTCCGACCACCACATCTCCCACCAGTCCCTCTCTGTTAGTAAACAGCAGGTCTAGCGAGGCACCTCCCCTGGCAGGCTCACTTACCAGCTGCATCCGGAAGTTATCTTCCACACACTCCAGGAACCTCCTAGACTGTTTCCTCTCTGCTGTGCTGTATTTCCAGCAGATGTCCAATAAGTTAAAGTCCCCCACAAAACAAGGGCTAGTGATTGTGAGACTTCTGCCAGCCTCTTGTAGATAACGTCATCTGCCTCTTCATCCCGGTTGAGTGGTCTATAACAGACCCCCAGCAGGATGTCTGCCTTGCTGGCTTTCCCCCTCATCTTGACAAGGTTGAATGCTTATGGGTAATCACAATTGTCGAGCTCTGTACAATCGAAGCAGTCCCTAACATACAGAGCCACCCCACCACATCTCTTTCCTCGCTTTTCCCTTCTGAAGAGCTTATAGCCATCCATCGCAGCACTCCAGTCATGAGAGTCATCCCTCCACGTTTCTGTGATGGCGACCAAGTCATAGCTGTCCTGCCATACAGTGGCTTCCAGCTCCTCCTGTTCATTGCCCATGCTGTGTGCATTGGAGTAGATGCACTGGAGCTGGGCTGTTACTCTCACCCCCAACCCCGGTATGCCATGCCTGGGCTCATAACTTGAGGCCGTTGCCTCTCGTCCTACTGCTAGGAACTTGGGAGACGAGACCCACACCCGCCTCACTACAGCCTCCTTTCAGGCAGTTGTGAAGGAGCAGCCCACCCCTCCTGCCCTCCCCTGCTGCCCCTTCCCTCTGCTCCCACCACTGGCCACGGGGCGAGAGGTCCCTTCGGCCACCCCGCGGCGCATCGACCTTTCTGGCAGGGGTGGCATGAGGGAGGGATGGTTTTTGGCCAGAGCAGGCAGCTGATGCTGGCATAGGAGAGCAGGGGAGGGATGGGGATGGGGTTGGATGGAGCATGTTTTTCAGCGCCAGCCTGGGGATTTGCAGCTTAAGGCAACGGCACAGCCCTTTGTGTACTCTGAGCTTCAAATTCTAGGAAAGGCGATTCTTTGCTATGCCTTCAGATTAATTGCTGTAAAACACCACTATCCCCAAAGAAGGTTGCCGTATTTTATGGTGGGCTTCTGTGCTTTCTTTTTTGTCACGTTGGTAGAGGCTTTTGGCACTGTAGGAATGGGATGCGACGTGTTTTATTTTTCACTTGTGACAAACACTGCTTCTCTATGAAATTTTACTGGTGAGTGGCTAGGGGTGGAGAGAGGATACTCGTTAAACAGGGTCATGAAGGAAGAGGAGATAGCTGATGATCTGAAGTAATGTCAGAAGATTTCACGTTGGTATTCAGCTTCTGGATCAAGTAATGGAGAAGGCGGGAGGAGGGGCAGAGGGCGAGGCTGGGGCCGGGGTGAGGGAGGGGGTGGAGTGGTGCGGCGGTGTTGGTGACGCAATCTCGACAGTCGGGACAGAGCGCAGTGTGGCAGTTGGGACGTGGCGCCGTGATGCGTCCCGAGAGTGAAACAGGGTGAAGTGGCGGGAAATGCCGGAGGCGGCATCGTTTGTAACAATTTTAGAGGAACCTTACTGTGCTTTGACTCTTAGTGCTGTTTCTTGAAACCGTGACCTGAAAGCGGTGGCGTCCTAAAATCTGGAGCGAATGAAATGTGTAACTGCTGTTGCTGGAGTGTGGGACGTTGTTTCTCCAGGCTGGAGCAGACAAGCACAGCCAAAGCGAAAGCTTCTAAAAATAAAAAGTTTGTGAGGAATGTCGCAGCCTCACAGCGGAAACGATTGCTTTCCTTCTAGTTACCTGGTGTGAGGTTATGTACGACATCCTTTTTGGGGACGGTGCTTTTGCTCTCATAAGGAGTTCTAAGCCATGAAAAAGGACACCGATTTTGCAACATTTTTCCTTCTGTTTTTCAAGGTGGACGCAGAAGTACGTGAAATTTTTACGCTTGGCTCTTGTGTTGCCACACAAGTACCAGAGAGCTTAATGGTGTTTGTTCTTAACGCTTTGAAAGAAGAACGGGGTTTGAAAGTGCCTGAATTGTGTGTATGCGTTATGAAATTTGCTATGCAACAATGTCTGTAAATCCCCCCTCGTTATTTAAATATTCTGAAAGAAACCCCTCCGCACAATTAACACGGCAAGTCAGTCCTCAGAAATAGTTGAGTGAATGGAATGGGAAAGGAAGTAGTGTGTGCTTTCCACTGAAGAAGTATTTGTACACTGAAGCGGAAACAAACGTTGTGAGTAGGAGCAAAATGAATGAAGAGTTTCTGAAATGCGTTGTCAAGAAGCAGCAGTGCCACAGACTTGAAACCTTGTAGGTTTAAATAAAAGAAAAAAATTTGTTAGATGGGTAACACCTGCCCATATTGCTGCTTAATTTTGTTACTGCGAAGTGAGTGGAGTGTTTGTTTGATTTGTTAAAACCAACCTCGTGAAATTTGAGGTCAAAAGAATCAGGATTTGTGGTATAGTGTCCAATTCTTACACTCTGCAATGAAAACTTAAAGGCACGGCTTGCTTTTTTTAATTGCAAAAGTATTCAATGTCATTAATAATTCCAAATAGCTGCTTCATTCTAAAGAAATCTGTTCAGCATAAGTTTCTCATAGCTATTGTCGTTTCAGACAGTGTTTTGTTATTTTAATTACTACTTCTCCATTTTCATCGGTTTTTACCCTGTCTTGACTTTGCCGTTAAATGTTTCCACTAGCAGTCAGAAGAACTGTGCAGTTAAGGGAGAACTGCATTTAACAAGGAAAAGCTTGGCATATCACGGAGACTCGATTCAAATTCATTTTTGAAATTGCCTTTTCCTGTTTCAGTGTCCTGTGAGTTTTGGAGCAGTAGATGTTTTTTTACAAGTCGTGTTCGTGGCCAGTGAAGACACGGCAGAGGCAAATGATTGTAAAATACCCCTTCAGCCTTACGGCTTCAGTGTTCCTTTATACTCCTGCAGTCCTACTGAGAGTCTTCCATGTGTGACCAAAAGCACGATTTTGTCTGAAATACTCAAACATTGAATAAGTGAAAACAGCGCAAAGTCCTCTGGAGCCTTTCGGTGGCCAGGGGAGTTTGTGAGGCGGGCACGGGGTGTGTGTGACATCCATCTGAGAGGTTGGGAATGTAGGGAATTCATGGAAAAAATCCAACGCCGTGCTGCAAATCCTTAGGGGGAAAAGTCAACCAGCTCCAGATGTTGACATGGTTGACTTGGAGCACATGAAGTGCTGTGGATTTAACTCTTGCAGTCAGAGTGCTTTTTTCATTAACCCTCTGGCAACTGCCAGGGGAGAAACACATTTTCACTTCTAGAGACAGACGAGATGGTGAGAGCAGTGAAGTTGCACTGCCAACAGTGTCTGGCAGCCTACTAAGGTAGAAGCATTGCTATTTATGAATTTCATTTTTAATGGGATGAGACACAAGTTCAGTCATTCAGAAAATACGCATTTTCCAACATCTGATAAAACAGAAATAAATTCTTACCATGGACTAAGCTACCTATGAAATTGTGAAATCAAGCACTTGGGATTCCCTAAGACCGTCAGTCTCTTATGTTTCCTTCAGAATACAACAAAACACTTGCAGTTATTAAAACACAAGCAGCATCTTGATTCAATTAAAAATGTTTCAGAGCTTAAGTGCTATGTAAGCAGTTAAAATAGAATTTCAGCTTTAGTTGTTAGCCATTGTGGACTTAAATAGCGAAGTGGATCAATTTTATGGCATGACCTATGATTTTATCACTGCCTCTGGTTATATTTTTATTGTATTGTTTTCTGTGACTAGCCCATAGCTGGTGAAGTACAGCCCTGCTCAGGAAAGACCGAAAGAAGTTGCATTCATAGCAGTGTTTTACTAGATTATTGTTTTTTTCTGGGAGGTATTTTGGTGAGGCTCTCCTGTGTTTCCTGAAGATGCTTTCAAATTCTGTAAATTCATTCAGTGCTGGTCTTGCCAATATACCCGCAGTGGTGACAGGCTCCAGTACTCTCAACAGCAATACCTGGTGTAAATAACTTCTAAAGCTTGCAAAGTGGAGTTGCTCACAGTTTGCTTTGTGTTCAGAAGTGCCCTAACAATGTTTGGACACCAAGAATGTTGTTAATAAAAATGTCATTAAAGAATCCCACTGCTAAATACGAAGTTCAGCGTGTCCAGTTGACTTGTTGGGTCTTCTGTTTCTTTTGTGCCCCACTGGCTATACAAATGCTCTTTGGGGTGTATCTCGTCGAAGTACGACTTGGCCACGTCTGGCACTGCAGGCTTGTCACACAGCAGTGGCAGCCTGCGGGCAGATGGCAGCATGCAAGCACATTTCCTGAATGGCATCTCTCTCCTCAAATGCTGAGGAAGGGCATCAGAAATTCAGTTTTAAAGACTCTTCCGGGGGTTTAAATGGGGAAAACCAGCAAAGCAGAGGCTGGGATGAAATATCTTCTGGACAGGTTAAATGCTTTTTGTTGTGGAATTGAAGGGGTAGTGCCTGGACTGAGTCTACAAGTTGCAGCTTTTCAGACTGGTGTGAAAAGTACGTGTTCCGTCAGTCAGTATTTTTTTGTTCGTTTTTCCTTTTGCAATTTATTCAATTACTTGGTTTGAACATCTCTGTTTTAAAATGTTTCGGGAGCGAGGGTGTTGTCAGAGGCCAGACTTTTAAGTGACTTAGCAGTTAAATAATTTTAAACTGTTAGATAAAGGGAAAAATTAAAAGCTTTGCTTATGTCAACTGAGAAACAACAACCAGTAGGCTGCTGATAGTGAATATAAACATAATACGTAGCTATTAGAAGCCAGTGTACTTGTAGATTCAGCTTTGCTCATTATTTAGTTGTGTTTCAGCCTTACCTAGAGCGCGTTGTCTGTGTGCTTGTGAAGATGCTGCTTTTCTCAAGCAAGGGGACATGGGCAAGCAGAATCGAGGAAGCATCTAGGCTGGAAGGGACCTCTGGAGATCAGGTGGCCCAGCCCCTGCACGAAGCAGGGCCAACTGCAGAGTTAGATCTGACTTAAAAGAAGGGTCAAATAAAAATGAAATCATGTGGGGGAATTCAGGGATGCATATACTTCTGAAAGCTGTGTCCTGCATGCCTTTGGGCATCAAAGCAGCACGTGCACAACTTAAAAGAAAGGAGTCATGCCCCTTTAGGAAATTTCCCATGGGCATTTTACCAACTTACTATTTTTTGGGACAGATCTGTAAAATGAGCTTTTCTTTTCTTGTCATCATTTTAGGTCAACACCCTTTTTAATTTTTTTCTTTTTTTTTTTTTTTCCTTCCCCTCAGAGGTGTCTGCGTGGAAAGGATACTGAGCTTTGCTTCAGGAATAATTACATGTATTGTTCTGTATATTCTTTGAGTAATGATAGCATAGAACTAATTTTTTTCTCCCACATAAGTTTGCCTTAAAGGAAAAAACATAAAAACAAAAAAACCCCTCCAACTCTCCCCCCTCTCCCCAACCCAACAAAAAAACCTGCAAAAAAAGGAAAGAGAATGAGAGAATATAAGCTTGAAAAGTGCATTTGCAAATAAACTTTGGAAAGACCCGTACGATGATGTGAGGAAGGAAAAGAATTATGGTAGTCTTAGAACAAAAATCAGTCCTTACAAAATGAATAGTATCACATAGAAGAGGCACACAGATAACAGAACGTGTCTGTTTAGGAAAGTTTGATAAAAATGAAAAAAATTATAGAATTTATAGAAAGGTATAGTAGAACATCAAATTGAGAAGGGAGCTAACTTTTTTTTTCTCTTTTTTTTTTTCTTTTTGTTTTGTTTGTAACAGTTGGACAGACAGAACATGCCGGTGTAACTTTGAAGCAAGATGCTGAAACTACGGACACAAGTCCATCTGACTCAAACACCAAGGATGGTGAAGATGCCGAGAAAGAGGGTGCTGATACAATTAAGCAGTTGCCGTCTTTGGAAGAAGATGCAGAAGACCTTGACCATGCATCTGAGCCACAGTCTTATGATCTGGGTTTTAAAAAGGTTTTTAAATTTGTTGGATTCAGATTCACAGTAAAGAAGGAAAAGACGGGAAAATCGGAGCCGGTTCAACTGCTTACTGTAAAAAAAGAAACACAAGTCCCTGAAGGAGCTGATGATCAAAAAGTCAGCTCGGAAGAAACAGCAATGCCAGAGGATGCATTCTCTGCAGAAGACAACACCAAAGATCCGCTGAAAAATGAAAAAACAGAAGACGAATCTCCTAAAACGCCAGAAGCAAATGAGATTTGCTCTCAGTCAGCTGCCTTAGCCACTGATACTGCATCGCCATTAAGAAAATTTTTTACTCAGGGATGGACTGGATTTAGAAAAAAGAAGAGTTTTAGGAAGCCGAAAGAAGATGAACTACAGTCTCCTGCGAAAGAAGAAGAGCAAGAAAAAGAGGGGGCAACATTAACAACTGAAACCAGTGAAAAGGAGGAGGAATGTCAGTTCAAGAAGCAAGATGAAGAGAGGAATGTGACAGCAGTAACTGTTGAAGCACATGAGCAGGAGCAAACTGAAGGTGGAAAGCAGGAGTCAAAGACGCCTTTGGCAGCCCCAGGAGTTGAAGCAAGTGAGAAGGAAGAGGTAATGAAGCCTGATGAGGCAGGACAAAAAGAGGATGTAGCAGCAGCAGTTGTTATAGAAAGTGTGCAGGAGAAAAAAGCTGAAGAAGATGATCAAGAAAGGAAACTGGTGGAAGTCTCAGAAGATTTTGGTAAAAAGGAAGAACAAAGTGCAGAAGGAGAAGAAAGTGAGGTGATAGAGAAGCCACTAAAGACAAGGTCTCTGGTGCCTTTTATCACTGACAGTGCGAATGGAGAATTGAAAACATCCTTAGAAGTCCTACCTATGGGAGAAAAACTGGAGTCGATGCAGAAGTGTGAAATAGATGACAGAAGGGAAGAGAAACTTGAAGCAGGATCTTTGGCACTTGAGATTTCTAGTGAACAGCTTAAAGAATCTGAAGGAAGAGAAGGAGGTGAAGCTGCTCCACTGGAGAAAGAACCATTTGATGAAAAAACGGGAGGAAAACCAGAGGAAGCAGACTTGAAAATGTCACCCACAACAGAAGACATCCCACAAGGAGAAGCTCCGGCTAGAAGCAAAGAGAAGAAAGCAAGCAAAGAACATGAGACAAAAGTGACTCTGGGTGCTCCTGGATTGAAGTCCTTTTCTACTTCTGAATGTTCAGTTGACACACAGGATGATCAAGAGTCAACCAAACCCACTGATGAAGGACTAGAGGGAAAAACTGGCACAGTTATGACAGATACTGTCAAAGCAGATGAAATAACCATGGAAATAACTCCTGAAGAAGCAGCTGGAAAGAGGCCTCCAGAAGGTATCCCAAATGAAGCTGAACTGCTGTCTTCTCAAGAAAAAACTAAACTACAAGGCAGCCCTTTAAAGAAACTCTTTACGGGTACTGGATTAAAAAAACTATCTGCAAAGAAGCATAAAGGCAAAAGAGAAGAATGTAAGTTAGGGGAACAGGGTGAACCAATTCAGCACTTATCGGATTCCCCAGATAGCCCAGAGGAACAAAAGGGGGAGAGTTCTGCTTCTTCTCCTGAGGAGATGAATGAAATTCCATCTTTGGAAAAATCTGTAGATGGAATGCAAGTCACTGAAAATGGAGATGCTGCAATTTCAGATGTGGAGCGAAAAAGAGAAAGTGTTACACCCTGGGCATCATTTAAAAAGATGGTGACTCCCAAGAAACGCATCAGAAGACCTTCTGAAAGCGATAAAGAAGAAGAAATTGATAAGACAAAGAGTGTTGCAGTGTCTGCAACTGAAAACACCGTTGATGAAAATCAAGGAGAATTGAAAGAAAATGGGATGGAGCAGAAACCAGAGAAAAGCACAGAAGAGCCCAAAAGAAAGGTGGACACCTCTGTGTCCTGGGAAGCTTTCATCTGTGTAGGCTCTTCAAAGAAAAGAGCCAGGAAATCGTCATCGTCTGATGAAGAAACTGAACACAAGCTTGGCCAGGAAAGCCAGAAACTAGAAGAGTCTGGCCAGAGCAAAGAAATGGCAGCAGATGCACTTCTTACTAGTTCTCAGGAGAGCGATCAAGGACAAGGGAATTCTTCACCAGAACAAGCTGGAAGCCCCTCTGAAGGTGAAGGTATTTCAACGTGGGAATCATTTAAAAGGTTAGTCACTCCAAGAAGGAGATCCAAAAGCAGAATGGAAGAAAGAACCGAAGACTCTGTTGTGGGATCTAGCCTGGAGCATTCGACATCGGATGGTGAGCCTGGAAAAGATGAGTCGTGGGTTCCATTTAGGAAACTGATGCCTGGACGTAGGAAGAAAAAGTCAGATGGAAAGCCTGAAGCAACTCATCACAAACAAGCAAGAGAAGACATGGCAGAAACAACTGAAGAAGATTCGGATATTCCAGCTGTTGTACCTTTATCCGAATACGAAGCAGCAGAGCAGGAGAAAATGGAAGCCCAACAAGCAAAAGATTGTGAAGCGATGAGAGAACGAACCTCGGAGCAAGAAAACTTGGAGGAGACCCTAAGAACTGAGCAAGCACCTGAAGGGCTTGTCCATGCGATTACTGTTACCGTTGTGGAAGGGGAAAGGGCGGTTACAAGTATTGAAGAAAGGTCACCATCTTGGATATCTGCTGCTTTGACAGAGTGCATTGAGCAGGCAAAAGAAGAGGAAGAAGCCGAGAAAAGGTTTGAATCAGACATTATTGTGGAAGAACCAGTGGTAGCTGCGAAGACGGTGCCCGAGACGAGAAAGGACAGAAGTGACGACACCACAGCAAGTGAGCTGGAGCTAACCTCAGAAGCAGTGACGGCTCTGGAGGAGGCGGCAGAGGTTTCCTGCGCTGAGGAAACAATAGAAGCGTCCCTTGCAGAGGAAACAACTGAGATGGTTTCGGCTGTATCGCAGTTGTTAGAAACTCCAGATACTACAGAGGAAGTTACACCTGTACAAGAAGTAGAGGCCACTGAACAAAACTTGCAAGAATTAGACAAACAGACACAAAAAGTTCTTCATGAAGTTGCTGAAAGAGTGAAGTCATCAGATGTAGCACAGCTGGTTAGTGAAAGAACCATGCCAGCAGCTCTAATTGCAACAGTGGAAGGAATGGAGTCAGAAGTGAAAGATGATGCTAAAGATGGGGATGTTGTAGGCCAGGAAACTGTTTTGCTTGAGCAGTCCTTGAAGAAAGGAGAACGCGAGGAGGATGGCCTCCAGCCCCAGGAAGGTAGAGGGAGCATTCAGGGCCAAAATGGAGTTGAAGAGAATGTTGTACACGAAGGTTCAGAGAGAATGGAAGTATCTGCTGCAATGCACGAAAGCACAGAAGGATGTGCAAATGTAGATGGATTGAGAGATGAAATCCAGAGGCAGGTCTGTGAAGAAGCAATTGTAGAAGACCATGAAGAAATACGTGAAGCGCAGAGGACAGAGGAACCTTCATCAGACGACACAGAATTTCACAGCATCAAAGCAGTCGCAACCAAGGAGGAGCCGTTTGCGAAGCAGGAGCCTTCAGAACAAGAGAAACCACCTATAACACAGTTGACAGTAGAGGAGACAAGAGATGAATGTATTCCAGATGTACAAACTGCGGTAAGGATTCCATAGAACGCAAAGGTTGATTTGTCCAAGAAAAAATCAACAAGTGTTAGGTATTACACCCAATTTAGAACCAGGTTGTGGCAGTGTTACTGTCAAGGACCTTATTGTGTAGCTGAGGCAGCTAAAGTTCATTTCCAGTGAGAGAGAGACAGATGTCCAGAAGCAGCAGCCACTGAGGCTTGTGTGCAGAGTGAGGTGGAGGCAATTCCTGGAGAAAGGGAATGGGAGATGGTGTGCGTGGATCCAAAGATGCTGAAGCAATTGCCAGTAGGGCTCCTGCAGAGCACAGTGTGACTGAAGCTCTTAGCTGAACACCTGAGATACGTGTGTATCTGTACGGTACCATACCTAGTGGATGGGAGCTTCAGTTGTAGGCAGAGATGCAACTGGAGGTGAGGTACCTCTGCAAAGGGAGGAAATTAAATGACACCACCACCTGCAGCTGTAAATGCGCAGGAGTTATTGTAGCTGATGTGTTCCCGCCTCCTTCCCTATCTCCCCACCACCTTCCTGGCTTCGTCTTTGTTTCGAGTGCTGTCGACTGTCCCTTGCTTTAGGCTACCCTTCATTTCATGAGCTGTGTATCCTGTGAAATGGAACACAAGCTGGTATCTTGGTGAGCCACTAATCTTGGTGGCATCACCTCCCGCTCTTTGCATAACCCTCCTCCTTCTGGTCTTTTTTGCCCACACCATTGCTGGTCCCTCCCTGCTTGTACCCTTTTTCACAGGTCTCTTGCAATTCTCCATAGGTGCAGGACAAGACAGAGGATGAAACCTCCTCCTTGGGGCTTACAGCTGAAGAGCCTGGGCAGCCTGAAGGAGAGGGCAAAACTCTCACAGTGGGACCAGAGTGCACAGAAACAGTTGTCACCGCGGTCCCTGTTAACACTGAAAGACAAGCTGATACTAAAGGAGTTCCTAGCAGGGCACCTGCCCGGAGAGAGGAAGAGGAAGATGATGCTGTGCTCCTTGGAGTAGCACGCACAGCAGTGACTGAGCTTCCACTGCAGAATGAGGTAGAAACCTCTGCCCTTCTTTCAGAAACAGTTGGCTCGGCAGCAGCTGAAACCCTCTGCCTGAGTGATGAAACTGAAGGTGGCCAAATGGGAGATGCTGTGCTTGAAGCCGAAACACGCTTTGAGGGTCATAGCACTGCCACTGAGGCTTCCACGCAGGCTGAAGCAGACAGCACATCTAATTTAGCAGCAGCATGCCCAGACAGCACTGAAAATGGAGGCGCTGTCCTCATTGACGTAAGTCCTAAGAAATGTGAAATGCCAAGCAGCTTAGCTGAAGAAGAGACTGTGGAAAAAGAGCAGGAACTTGTAGAAGCCTCAAACTGTCAAGACTGTCAGAAAGAAGATGACAAAAATGAGCAGTTGCTGGAAAGAGCCAAAGAACTATTTGATTCTGGGGAAGGGGAAGCTGTGAGAGGTGGTGAATGTTCAACTGCTGTCCAGCAAGAGGTTTTAACTGGGCAAGAGGAAGGCTCTGAGTCAGCCTTCCCACAGGCTGAGAGCATGGAGGCTCTGAAAGTGCCTGTGCCTGGAGCAGCTGCAGCAGTTGAAGAGCATGTCATGGCAGAGACCGTAATGCCTGCAGACGCCACAGCCACAAGTGTCCAGCCCTTGGCAACCACACCTGAGCAAATGGCTTCTGAAGAGCTCCTGGTTACTACTGTTGTCTGCTCAGGCTGTGGGACCGCGGAGCTTGGTAGTGCAGAAGCACCTGAGCCTCAAGTAGCTTCTGCTGCTGTGAACGGAATACCAGAGGAGCCAGAGAGGCCCCAGAGTATGGGGCAACCCGAACAGAATGGTGTTGCCCTAAGTGACAGCCTGTCTCTCACCCCTACGGAATTTGAGGAGGATAGTGTTCACACTGTGACCGCACAGTCCCAGAGTACGAAAATTGTATTGAATGCCATCCAGACGGCTGTTCACAAAGTTGCAGAAGCAGAAGGGTCAGCTGCCTTTGAGTCAGAGCAGCGCATCGAGTCCGTAGGGAAAAGCCCATCAGATACAAATAAACCTGGGCTTGTGGAAAGTACGCAGGTGGATCATCAGCTTCCAGTAAAAGAGGAGGAGGTAGGGAGCAAAGACCAGGAGCTCCACCAATCGGGAACAGTGAAAACTGCTACCTTAACAGGGTCTGCAGAAATTCATGCAACTGTAGAAGAACCAAAAGATACGCTGTTAAATTCTGAGATGCTGAAAGACGGACAAAGTCAGAATTCTTTAACAACTGAGACTAGCCCTGAAGACACTTCAAGGGAAACTGTGAGACTTCAGAAATCAACACCAAAACTAAGCACCTCCGAAGATTCAACCAAAGACCCCCTAGACATACACCCACCAAAATTAAGGGAAAAAGAAGTTGGGCAGGTTATGGAAATCCCAGACCAACATACAGCTCAACAAACATGTGGAGAAAGTGGGGAAGGACAACATCACCTGCCAGTGGAAGACGGGAGAACACAGACGTGGGAGGACAATAGTTGCCAAGAAGGCCTGTCTTGTGATGGTCCACAAAGTCAGAACTCGGTGGTTCCTGAGGCCTTGAATGTAAGTAGCATTTTTAGCAAGAAATTTCTTTCATTTTCCAAAAAAGTTTGGGGGGGTCTCTAAACCTGTTGTGTCTTTGTTTGTTTGTTTTTGTTTGTTATTATGTTGAAAGGCAGCTGTTCCCCAGTGTAACCAACAGGCCACAGCTCTCCCTGTTCCCACTCCCCCTCACTTTACTGCCTTTGTCTCTGACTACTCAACACCTTCTTTCTTTTCTGTACAGCTACTCTCACTTCAGTGGCCTTTGACTTGGCCTGTAGTTTAGGGTGATACTTCTGGGAGGTAGGCCACGTGGTTTCCAGTTTTCCTAGACACGCACTCGTATGGGACATGTTTAATGTATGGTATTTAATCTGCAGACATGCTTTTTCCCTCTCAAAGCTCTTCTTAAAATCCCAAAGGTTGTGAGTGTTGCCTTCCATGGTAAACCTGGAGGGCCTCATGTACCAAGGCTTTTTGCACTTGAGTAAATTCTGAGTCAGAAATGGTAGGTATAGTCTCTCCCTCGGATATTTACTGCACTTCCTTAACTAAGTCATGAGACGTTTATCTCTACCTTTGAGAACTGCTTGAGAAAAGAAGATATTCTTGAGAGAGTAAGTTGTCTAGTTACTAAGCTTTTGTACTGTTGTCTTTCTTTCAGATGTGCTAAGCACCCATGTGGCATTTGGAGAGATGCCAGTGCTAGAGAACAACTGACAATCCTGTGACAGAACCAGGAGCTTTATTCACTACCCTTTGTTCTTGGATGTTCACATCTGCTCTTTTGAAGACCTCACCTTTTTTGTTGTTTCTGTCTAATAAACGATGCCTTTAATGTCGGCTGCGTCCACGCCTGTGTTCCATTCAAAGGTCATCTGCCTCTGCCCAAAGGATGCCACTTAGACTGGAGATGCACAGCTGAGTGAATGGACAGACCACTACCATTTGTGCTGCAGTTATCCGTCCCCTCACTTAATGGGTGTCCTGTCTGTCCCATCTCCTTGAATGCCTCCCTTCATCCCTGAATGCCCCGACCTTCTTTCTGCAGTCTCCCTTACCATCCCCATCTTCCGTAGATGCCTTCACTTGACCTACGAGTGGCCGCAGATGCCGCTCAGCGCGTGTGTGAGGGGGAAGATGAGGGCTGACTGACGAGAACACGAGACTGGTGGCCGAGTAGCAGGCGTGTCTTGACCAAACAGCAGGAACTGGACCGCGCACAAGTGCTTGAGCAAGATGCTCAGATTGCTGCCTTTCAGTCCCATTCAGGTATCTCTGTCTGTCCTCCAGCTGTGTTTGTGCAGGCCTGATTTAGTTGGAAATTACTTCTACAGCCTAGCTTGAAAGGAGGTTGAGGATGCCCTTTTTCTGTTGTCCCAGACTTCAGGTCTCATGGCTGGACTGTAATGTGTTGGATGTTTATATGTGTGTCTTAAACCCAGTTCTGATTCTAATGTAGAGCTGTGATACTTCTGTACCATTGAGGCGTACCCTGAAATGAATTTTGTAGAGTAGCCTGGAGAGGAAATTGATACCACTGGAGCAGAAATTAATACCATGTAGTTTCCTATTTATTGTTTGAGGTTTCTCCCCTTCTAAAATCTCTGAAACTTGGCTGTCTTGCTTTGAATATTTATATGTATATCCTAAACCCAGTTCTGATTTTAATGTAGAGGTATGATATTTGTGAAAACAAAGGAGAGCGCTGACCTGTGTCAGATCCCTCACTTGCTTCTACTTGCAGTCCTCCCTGGTTTCTGAGAGCCCTCCAGACTTACCATTGCCCTGTTGTCTTGCTCATGGAGCAAGCGCCGTGGTACCACACCCCTCAAATGGCACCTGTCTCATTCCAGAGTCTGCTCATTCCTGGTCACTGCCCCATGCAACCCCCAGCCCTTACCCACACCTACAGCACCCAACATCCCTCCTGCATCCAAGCTTCCTCCTTTCTCAGCCCCTGCCTGAACCTCTTTCCCACCACAGCATTTCCTGAGATTCTCCCTGCTCCTCTCAATTCCCTATGTTCACTGCGGGGCGAGTAGGAAGGAGGGTAAGGGCTTGGTGAGGAATTCTGCCTTAGGCTATAAAACACCTGATGAGCCCATTGGGGTGCTGAGATCTTAAAAGCCTTCATGTAAGGTGGGTTGGACTGACAGCAGCTGTAGAACAGAATGAGCAGGGTGACTTCAGGATGGGAAGAAGCCTGAAGACTGAGAGTGCTGCGATGTCTGTCCATGACAGGAGTTGGTCCTCTCTTTTGTCATTTACATTAAAATCAAACATGGGGTACAAGGCCATACTTTCTGCTCTGATTTCTAAAGTGAAGGTTACAGATAGCACTTTGTGAAACCGATGCCCATCAAGTTGAACAATAGCTCACTAGCCTACCTGTATAGTAATTTATTTGAAACTCAACTTTTAGTGCCCAAATGCTCTTGTTAGGGCAGGTGCTTGCCTCTCCTCGAGGCTGCACGTACAGCGAGCAATGGGACTGATTGCACTGGTGGGATTGCACCGTCTGGTGCTGCCCTGTGTGGAAGCATCAAAAGATTTTTGCTTACCTCAGAGCAAATGATACTGATATCTAAAGCCGAACAACGTGGTTTCAAACAATCCAGTCTATCTCTGACCGTTGTTAGTGGCAGCTTTCCCCCTTAGCTCTGGGCAATTCCAACAGCCTTGGTTGGCTTGCACAGGTTGAGGTTGGCTTGCAAGTTAATCGTGCTCTTAATAACACCTCACAAGTGCAAACTTGGCTGAATTTGTACAAATTGTATACCGATGTACGTTAAGCCATATTGCAGTAACTGCAGCAGGTAAAACGAAAGAACAATAGCATGACCTGTGTAATCCTGACTCTTACATTTGTAGCTCCAAAGCTGTTAATAACATGTAAAGTTAATTCTTGTCTGAACCTCATTTCAATAAAGCTAGCTTTCCCACCATGTAAAATGTCTGTCGGTAGTAACTGGACAGGCGAGCGCTTTGACTTGCCAGTTTTTCCCATTCATCCAGGGCCTGGGTAAGCAATGCAGCAAACTTAACTAGAAAATAAATAGAAAAGCCTCTTCTTATAAGTGACAGCTAAAAAAATACCGCACCGAAACCCACGCTACTGGTGCAAGGAGCATGCCTCCACATAAAGGTACTACTTTGTTCCAGCCTATTGCTTTGGCCTCTGAAACTCTCCTTGGAGATGGTGACTTCTGGCTTGTGCTTAAAAGCTTGGAGCTTTCTCTAATCCAATGTACTGGGTTACCAAATTTGATTTTGTGTTTTTAAGGCAGATTTTCAGTGATTAAATAAAATACAACTTCAGATTTGTTCTAATGTGTGTATGTGGTGTTTTTTTCAGCTTGCTTAATGTGAATTATTTTCTGATGGTTATTTTGTCTTCAGACAGATTTGCTCCTGACAATTCATTTGTTGTTAACTGACATTCAACTTTTGCTGTGAATTAGAGGAACCAATTACAGAATTAAACTGCACTTTTGTTGTAAGTTTTTATAAAATAGGTATACTTCTTTGGAAGCACTAAGGTACTTTAGCAGACTGTGAGGAAAAAAACCCCTCCATGAAATTCAAGATAGATAACAGTATTCAGTGAGCCAGAGTAAAAAAATTAGTAAGTGGTATGCCTTGCCGATGTAACTGAAGTATAAAAACCCCCACAAAGCAACAACATGAACATCCACAAAAGATTTGGCACAGAGTAGTGGACGAAGGACCTCAGGCCCGTGACTGGCATCTTCTAGGCTCCCCCCCGTTCGTTTAGCTGGGGTGCACTACTCACGGCACCGAACATCCAGAGGTGCTTGTGATTTATGTTCGAAAACCTTGGACTTTGGATGTGAAATTTTTTCCAGCCATCCATGTTCTATGGCTAAGGATGTTCAGTAGCATTAGTAGCGCGAAAGCTTTGCGTAGATTCACACCTGAACTCATTTTGTGAAGCTACACGTCTACCTTCCTGTCTCAGCTCAGATGCTAAATCCAGTACCTGCAAATACTTCTCTGCACCCGTCACAGCAAATGCAGGGATCTTGAAATGCTGCAGGCTGCCTGACCCTCTTCTTTCATGTTGCCTCAGGGGATCACACTGCAGGCAACAGATCTCGTTGCCCAGCTCTGGCATCTGGAGGTGTAGATCAAACCAGCATCTCCCGCTAGACTTTGTCCTCAAGGCACGCAACCTGTGCCAGTCCTGTTGCAAGGTTTCTGCAGTTATGCTATCCTGTTACTGGTTAACACGGCATGCCTAAAGAGGCATTACAGTAGGGGTGGGAGACCAAGCCTCTTGCATCTGAGGGAGGTTTGTGTGCTGATTTCTCTTTTGTAAGGCTGTTTTACTGGCAATAGCTCATGTATCCTGTCTATTAGCTCAAGCTATGGAAGCAGATCTGGCTTTTCCATTCTGATCCAGACCATATGGAAGGCAGCTGTGCTCGCTGAGGAACCTGCACAGCTTGGATACAGCAAGTGCCTGGGGAGGGGCAGGCGGCTTTGCCAAAAGCACAGAGGATTCCTGAGATGGTCATGTCTGGATGCCGAACGCTGGGTGTTTGTCATTCACACTGCCATATGGGAGGGGAGGAGGCCTGAGGAAGCTGAGGGCCCTGCAAGGAAGGATATGGTTTGGAATCAGGAGCAATGGGGAGCTGAAGGCCAGTGGGATTGGCAGCACAGGTTTCGGGTAAACGGATAAGGTGTGGTAAAACAGGGTAACTCTTAGCTGTGTGAACATTCTAAGAAGCTGCGAACAAGATGGACGCTTGGCCACCACAACATTAATTTCTAATTTAGGGCTGATGTCATTTCTAGTTAGACATTAAATTTAGTCTTCCCAAAAGTGAGAATGAAAGATAAGAGTGTAGTCAAGGCCCATGACTGTTCTTCTCCAACATCCTCTTGAAAAAATACTATCAACACTTTAAAATTGGAGGAACGTTCTAAGAAGTGTCTCCTGTTCCTCCTTGAAAACAACATCCCTTTCCAGAGCTTTAAAAACTCACATGCCTCAGTCCTTGGTGCTGGGAATGACGATACGATGAAATGAGGAAAGCAGAAGTCCAATCTGCCATGGGAGCTTCTTTCTGGGGACGGCCTCTGTGTAAAGTCCTGTGGCAGCTTGACCCTGGCTTCATAATCTAGTCTACAGATACATCCGTGTCCCTCGTACAAAGGCACGAGGCTAGGAAGAATAACCAGCAACATGCCTTTTCCTTTAAGCGGCTAGATGAGAGGGAATTGTAAAAACCTGCAACGAATTTACAGGCCAGCTGTGGGCCTGAAAGGCAGACATCCCAAGAAGCCTTCGGGAAGCAGTCCCACAGCCATCCCTGCCGCCTCCCCACGCCACTGTCCCCTTGTCGCAGCCTTCTGTGGACCCTCGGCCTTGCAGTGATCCCATCTCCCCTCCCCTGCTTGAGCTATCTGTCTCTCTGCTTGGTAAGCAGGTTCCTTGTGAATTTTTAAACTCATTTCTAGATTTTCAGCAGGCAGTCCCAGGGCTGACGTGATGTAGCCAGCGGTGCCTGGCATTTCCCATAGAAACGGCTGTATGAAGCAGAAAACCTGACACGCAACTGCCTGTGCAACCACTCCTCCCGTTCACCTTTCCCGTGGCAGCCATGAGGCTCACAAACTAAAAGAGGTGATGCTCAGCTGATGCCTGACAGAAGCTACATGGGCAGTGCATGCCAAGGGTGTCAGGGTGCCCGGACCCGAGGCGAGCCAGGGTGCCGGGCTGCCTCTGCGCCACGCAGCGTCGGGAGTTTCACAGGCTGGTGCATCTGGGCACGGCCACCAGCGCTAGCACTGCCACTTGTGCCTGCCAAGACCCTCTGGTGAGACATCAAGGGAGGAGGGCCAGCATAGGAGGAGGCTGAGCTCGGGATGTGAATGTCACTTGCTTCTGTAGTTGAAGAGGTGGTCAGAAAAGTGAAGTTTCCAGGGCTGGCTCACTAAAGCGGAGGAGGCTGGAGGGCTACTTGCAGCTGTGAGGGAAGGCTGTGCCTGGGGAAGGTAGAGCAGGCGGGAAATGTTGGCCACACTGTTTGAGACGCTGGCTGAAGGGTAGCCTTCCCACAGGCCCTGGCAGCAAAGGAGCGTGTTTATTGAGAGGAAACTTTCCTCAGCCCAAAGACACTTGTTTTCTTTAATCTCCCAGATGATGTTCTCACTATCCCTGCACGAGAGCAACGAAGAATTACAAAGACAAGTATGACCTGCCCATCCTTCTGGAGGTGACATGGAATCTTCTAAACTAGAATACTTGCCAAACAATCTTGAAAAATAGCATTATGCTCTTTGGCATAAGTCTCCCTGCTGGGGAAATTCTTTTATTGGATTTTTATGTAATCTGTCTTGATCCCGCAATTGGATTCAGGCTCATACAACCTCTCTCCTCCCCACAGCAGAGCCAGCTAATGCCTCACAGATGCAGGGGAGGAACCTGCATTAGTATGAACGGTGTGGTTAAGGCAGGGCGTATTGCTTACAGTTCTTCATACAAAAGTATACTTGATGTAAAAAAAACACAAACACAACAGACAAACCTTTTAAGCCAGTATTGATACTGACCAGTAGAAGCAGACTCATATTCGCAATGGCAGCATATTGACTATGTTGAAATTCCAATTTTGTTTTCTTTCTCTCATGGCCAGTAGTTGCTCACAGAAAACACAGGCACAATACCCTTTCTGTAATCGTTTCTTGATGCATCTCAAGGCTCTGGACATTTCTGTTATTTATTAGTTATTTATCTTTCCAATAAAAGAGACATCACATTTTGGTTTTGCTTTCCTATCAAGAGCTTGGGTCACTGGGGAGCATCAAACCTTACAATCTAAGCAGTAGAGACGATTTTGCTTAAAACTTCAAAAACTCCTATTTTGGGTTGTGGCTAACATGCAGGAGCACTGTGGTGATGTGCTATGGCAAACCAACCTGTTATACATCTGTAGTATCTGGCAGAAACAAGGAACCTTGGCACATCCCTGGAAAATAATGTCACACCTCCTGAATCTTGAGTTGTAAACTATGTAAGGTATTGACTAATGGTCCCTATTGAGTGGCAAGGTACAACTAGCAGGGCAGTGGCAGTGACGTGTAGGCCTACTGACGACACGCAGGGAAGCAGCAGAGCACAGCGGGAGGATTGCAGGAGCAGAGACAAACACGTGTTAAAACCCGTGTTCAGTGCTGAGCGGTGTGAGAAGCTGAAATGGGGCTCAGCCAGCCGTCTCTCAGTAAACAGGTCCTTACTCGAGTGCTCTCCTCGTTGCCCCAGGGCTTCTTCTAGGGCGTTGTTTCACTGGGACATGTTTTCTCTGAGGCAGAGTTGAGACACCAAGCGGGTTGTGGATCGGAGCTGCGGGTGGGGTGGCGGGGATGCTGCCCGTTCCCCCTCGGGGGCCGTTCTCTCCCCTCCATGCAGCCTGCGATGTCTCTGCTCGCCTGCTGCCGCTCTGTCCGCCGTTCACCTGCAGCAACAGCCAGTTTCCCCTTCTGACGTTCGCAGTTTCTGCTGCGTAGGCCTGTCTCTGCCTTCACAGAGCAGAAGTCCTTTGCTGTTCATTCATTAGTGATATTAATGTTTATAAGCTATTTTGAAATTGCAGGATGGGACAGGCTGCTGATCTGTTGGCTCTGCCTTAAGGTTCCCTTTCCTACCGCTTTTGATTGCATTTGCATTTTGACAGCAAAATTTTGCCTGCATTTTGTCTGCTGTGTCCTGGGAACCTCTTCCTTGCCTTGCTGCACAGGCAGCAGCGCGCTGCCCGTCCTCCCGGGCGAATCGTAGAATGGTAGAGTCGTAGAAGCATTCAGGTTGGAAAAGGCCTCTAAGCTCATCAAGTCCTACTGTCAGTCTAACACCACAAGGCCTGCTAAAGCATGTCCTGAAGTGCAACATTTACACATTTTTTGAACACCTCTAGGGATGGGGACTCCACCACGTCCCTGGGCAGCCTGTTTCAATGCTTGATAACCCTTTTGGTGAAGAAATTTCTCCTAATATCCAATCTGAACCTCCCCTGATGCAACTTGAGGCCATTGCCTCTCGTCCTATCATTAGGAACTCAGGACAAGAGACCCACACCCGCCTCACTACAGCCTCCTTTCAGGCAGTTGCGAAGGAGCAGCCCACCCCTCCTGCCCTCCCCTGCTGCCCCTTCCCTCTGCTCCCACCACTGGCCACGGGGCGGGAGGTCCCTTTGGCCACCCCGCGGCGCATCAACCTTTCTGGCAGGGGTGGCATGAGGGAGGGATGGTTTTTGGCCAGAGCAGGCAGCTGATGCTGGCATAGGAGAGCAGGGGAGGCATGGGGTCAGATGGAGCCTCGGGACTTGCAGCTTAAGGCAACGGCACAGCCCTTTGTGTACTCTGGGCTTCAAATTCTAGGAAAGGCGATTCTTTGCTATGCCTTCAGATTAATTGCTGTAAAACACCACTATCCCCAAAGAAGGTTGCCGTATTTTATGATGGACTTCTGTGCTTTCTTTTTTGTCACATTGGTAGAGGCTTTTGGCACTGTAGGAATGGGATGCAATGTTTTTTATCTTTCACTTGTGACAAACACTGCTTCGCTATGAAATTTTACTGGTGAGTGGCTAGGGGTGGAGAGAGGATACTCGTTAAACAGGGTCATGAAGGAAGAGGAGATAGCTGATGATCTGAAGTAATGTCAGAAGATTTCACGTTGGTGTTCAGCTTCTGGATCAAGTAACAGAGAAGGCCTTTAAAAGGGCATGAATTTTAAGTTAATAGACAAAGACTGTAGTCCTTATTGAGTAATTCTGGGCTGTAGCTTCAGTTGTACAGAAACTGTATTCCTAGGACGTGTAATAAAGAAGAGGTGAGAAGCTCCCTTTGAATGCAGATAGTTACAGGTGACCAAATGCATACTGTGTTGTGGGTGTGGATAGCATTAGGAATTTGTGTGTGAATGTATTGCCTGAGAAGTCTTCGCTTTCTTTCAGAATCATCCCTTGTGATTGTGTGATGTTGCTGTTTGAATGAGGGTTTATTTTGCTGTTGTCAGTGGAACCAAGCCTACATGGTAGTGTAATTTATGTGAAAGGGAAAACAATTGTACAGCAGCGTGTATTTTCTGAGAACAAGAGCTGATAATTACACTGTCCCTGGAGACAAAGAAAACCTGTCCAGCTGAGCCTTGGAAACAGTTCTTCAGGTAAAGACTGCATTCAGATATTCATAACTGTTTGTGTCCACCCCTCTGGATGTCACGGAGTCTGGTCCCCATGTCTTTAGGCAGATAAATGAAGGTAGAGAAGAGGTCTCTCTTAACCACTCCGTCCAGAGAAGTCTCTCTGTTAACCCAAAAGTGGGATCGTTTACCCGGTGTGCAGTACGCCAATACACACACAGAACAGAGGGGCTGTCTTTATTGCATATTGGTGCAAACATGGGCGCTAGGTGGTAATTCCACAAAGCGAGCGCCCCGCTTAGCACAGTCACAGCGACTATACACTCTTACAAAAACAAAGAAATTACTTGCTGCTTTCTGACTGGTTCATCGTGTTGCACGCTCATCTTGGAAGCAGACTCCTTCCTTACTTCACTGTGCACGCTCGCAAGCTGGGGGGGTGCAGTCGTCTTGGTTCTGAATTGAGTCGGTGGTCGCAATCTCCCCCTGCCGCCTTTACCTTTTTCCTGGTTACCCTCGATCTTTGTTAACTTCATGTTTCCTCGGCATTCGTCCAGCTTTCGGCACCTTCCGGGCTGGATGTTCCCCTTGTATCAGTCTGTTAGCCCCTCTTCAAGGGCAGGACTGTTAGTAAGGCACACACTTTTTATACAAAGTAGTCAGGCCTAAATTACACAATGCCACTACGACAGAAGCATTTCTGTCCCGTATCATTACAACCTTAGCATCACTGCGCTCTGAATATTTCTGTCCGATATCATTTCCCCCCTTCAAGACTATGAGACCTTCTCTTATGTGTCTCATAGTCTCACTATTTCTTTTCATCAACATTATATAGTTTTCCGTGGTCATTCATATAATTAACCCTTTGGTAAAGCTCAAGACAATACTAATTACGATTATCATGAGAATAATTACTATTACAGTTTTGAATAAATTTGCCAGCCATCCAGTAAGAGAGAATCCAAGCCTGCGTAGCATTTTATTCAGCCACCCTATTTCCATAGTAGCCTTAAGGTCACGACTTGACTTTGTCACCTGTTTTATTTTGTCAATCTGATCCGCTACATGTTCAGTAATGTTTGGAAGATGAACACAACAATTTTTATCATTTAAACTTAACTATCCACATACTCGTTGTCCATGTAGCAATAATAGATCCAATGCCAGTGTGTTCTGTAGGTTCAGTTTAGATGTGGCTTGTAGCTGGGTATTCAAATCCCACAATCCTGTCTGTGTGCCATTTGCTAATAACTCTTATTTTTCCTGTCTGATTGTATAGCCATGCACGATTTTGAAATGAGGTGATCTGGGGACTAAAGATTGCCTCTAGTATCCACCCTACTTTTGTCCCTGAAGAGGGATGTCTCCAGGGGTCTGCTTCATCTCTCTCTATTTTTCCCCATAATTGACATCCTAAGGGTCTCTTTCTCCACAGAGGGCATAAAGTTAACGGGCCTCATGTATGTCGTCATTGTTCCCCTCCTAGAGGCAGTTGTGTCATCCAAGTGCTGTCATCACTGACCCATACTGTATGACCCGTAGGGGGTACTGTTTCTTTTTTGCAATTAATAGATTTGCTTTTGATTATTGCACCGGTCCAACTGGTGTAGGTAGAATAATTCCTACAAAGATCCTAATTGCAGGGCACGTGCAATCAGACCTAACCGCTGAATCCCATAATTGACTGTGAAACAACTGAAAATTCATGTGCAGTTCCATCTAGAATATTGAGATTTCTTAACCCTTGTTGCTGTTAAATTTGCCAATAGTTTAATATCTGGAATGTTTCTATCTTTTTGATTTGATCTTCCCAGTCCACTCAATATACCAAGGTGTGCTTTGCACATAATGCTACTCACCTTCTTCTGGGCTGGTCCATACCTGTGATAGGCCCATTCCTCAGCAATAATGTTCACAAGGTTTTGGTCCATTTCCTCCTGGGTTAGATTCCCTCCCTTTTCCAAAGGGAGTATTCTGAGCTTCATTTACATGCCAAAGGATATCTATTATCCTTTTATTTGTCAGATTAAAAGCCCCTGCCCACTTTCCTAATCCTAACATCTTTTCACTACTTTCTTTTAGAGTCAGAATTCCTGTTCCATTATCTATCATGGCCTCAAATGTTTGGTTTAGGTCTAAAGTTAAGATTCCCCATTCCAAGGGGCTAGCCGCTGATTTTGGCAACGGTAGACAGGTGGTCACACTGCTGACGTGGATTCTCCTGAATGACTGGATAAACCGTAAGCTTAAATTTCCTTTACAGACAACAGATACTGAACATGTACTTCTAATATTCACAATTCTCATTTTGTCAGAGCTAGATTAATAATGCTTTTTTTGGGTTTTATAATTATTCTTGTGTGAGAAAAGTTTTGTTCCATACATAAACAACAAATAATAGGTAACAAAAATATTAATCCTAAACACAAAACCAATTGGCCTCAGGTTACTCAATTTTTATATCTGCAAGTTCTGTTTTCCAGTTACAGTTCATCGAAGGCCTCTGGTCAACTGAAGTTTAAATTTTTCAGTTGGTGTAGAGGTCCATACATCTAGGTCAGGTTTCGGTGCTTATTTTACCTGTGTATAATGAATTCAGGAATCAATCCCCTCTACCTTGACCGCAGTATAAGTCTTTAATAACATGGTATAGAGTCCTTTCCACTTCTCTTTCAATGGTTCATCTTTCCAGGTCCGTATATAAACAGTATCCCCTGGTTGAAATGGGTGAACTGGTGCATTCAAGGGAAGACAAACCTTTTGATTTAGGTACCTATGTAGTGAAGACAAAGTGCAAAAGAGAAATCCCATATTTTTTTAATTGCAACCTGCTTTTTTATATGCATTTGGTCTCCCTTAATGTTTAAAAGATTTGTGGGATATGCTTTCCCCTTTATGATCTCAAAGAGATTTACTCCTTCCCTGACCCTAGGGCTTCTTCAAATTTACAACAGAGCTAAGGGTAAGGCTTCTGTCCACTTAAGGTGTGCTTCCTGACAAAGTTTAGAGACTCATCTCTTGAGAGCCTGATTCATTCTTTCTACTTTCCCACTAGATTGTGGCCTCCAGGCGGTAGGCAGATCTCACTTAAATTGGAGAAACCTCGACACTCCCTGAACTACTTCTGAAATAAAATGAGGTCTATTGTCAGAGGATAAACCTGGATCCCGAACCTGAGGATAATTTCTATTAATAAAAATTTAACAACTTCCCTAGCCTTATTGTTGTTACAAGGGAAAGCTTCAGAACACCCTGAAAATGTATCTACTAGAACAAGTAGATATTTATATTGTGCGAGAAATCTATTTGCCAGTTCTCCCCAGGGGCTATTCTCCTTTTTACTTCACCCATTGGTGGCTTTCTTTCGACCTTAGGGTTATTCGCACAGTGGCTCTGGCATTTCCTTACTATTGCATCCACATTTGATTGCATTTTTGGCCCCATACCATATCGTCTTATGTTTGCTACTACTGCATCTGCCCCCATATGAGTTTCTTGATGAGTCTTTTTAATAATTCCTTCATTAGTGGGGTTGTGACTATTATTTGTCCAGTACCAGTTGTCCACCATCCATCCTTGGTTTTGGTACAATTTAGAAGTTTTGTTCATCGATTGTCCTTTTCTGAATACATTGGAGGTTTCAGTAAAATTCTTCCAGTTGGAGTTAAAGACTCCACCAAAGACTCTGTCAAAGCTGCCCTTTTTGCTGTCTCGTCAGCTTTCTGATTTCCACTAATGATATCTGTTTGTCCTTTCGGCCTTTCTGATTGTCTTTACAGTGCATTACAGACACTTCCTTTGGCTTGAGAACGGCCTGTAATAAATTTAAATCGCTTTCCCATGTTTAACTGGAGTTCCTTGGGAGGGTAACAGTCCTCTTTCTTTCCATATGTCTCCATGGGCATGTGTCGCTCCAAAGGCATATTTTGAGTCTGTACATGTGTTTACTCTCATATTTTCAGACAATTCCAGCACTCTGGTTAGTGCAACGATTTCAGCTTTCTGTGACGATGTGTCAACAGGTAACGGTTTAGCCTGTAATTCTCATTCAACATCAACACAGCATATCCAGCTTCTCGTTCTCCATTACCCACAAAGCTGCTACCATCAGTGAACAACTCCCAGTCTGGCTTTTCCAAAGGTGTATGTTTCAAATCTGGTCAGCTGGAATACACCTGTTCTATAACCTGTAAACAGTCATGTTCTAGTTCCAACTGTCTTTCACCCTGGGAAATTTCAAAACCCAGGTACTCCACAGTTGTTTGCACAATCTGGGCTTTCTTTTGTGATACTCTGTATCCCGCAAGTCCCATGAAATTCAACAGATCGATGGTGGCTCTTTTGCATTCTTGTTCTGAAGTGGTCCTTATTAATATATTATTTACATACTGTCACAAAGCAACAGAAGGATGCTTACCGTGCCAGTCTTCTAATTCTTTGGCAAGTACTTTACTGAACAAAGTAGGACTGTTCTTAAATCCCTGGGGTAGCACGGTGCAGCAGAGCTGGACTTTCCCATTTGAACGTGAACAATTTCTGGCTTTCTTCTTCCAGAGGTATACAAAAGAAAGCACCCTTCAGGTCCTGTACTGTAAAATAAACATTATTCTCAGATACCTATAACAATAAAGTATATGGATTAGGGACTACTGGAGGCACATCAACTGATTTCTGGTTAATTTCTCTTAAATCCTGTACTCCTGTGTCTGGAGCTTTCTGACTGGCAAAATTGGAGTATTATATTCAGAATGACATTCTGTTAATAGTCCATACTGAGTAAAGTTGTTTATCAACAGCTCCAAACTTATTCTGGCTTCCAATTTAATAGGATACTGTCTCTTTCTTACCGGTTGTGCTCCGGGTTTCGATTCAGTTTTTACCAGTACAGCATTTTCACTCTTCCTGGTCTCTTGTTTGCCCATACTGTAGGTATCACAGCATCCGGTATCCCCTTGAGGATGTTGATATCTTCCTGTTATTCCATAGTCAATAAACAAAATTGTGTTTTCCAGGCAGTTTCTTTTGGTAGATGTAACTGTATCAATTTATCAGAAAAGGTTATTTGTGCTCTTAATTTACAAAGTAAATGCTGCCCTAAAAGAGGAATGGTGGACACTGGCATATAGAGAAACTCATGAGATACCACTTTACCTCCAATTTTACACTCCATCGGTTTCAGAAATGGTTTCAAATTTCACTTTCCCATGACCTCAACAACAGGCATATACATATTACCTCAGGGTCCCTTACAACTTGTCACTATAGAATGGGTGGTCCCCTGTGTCTATCAGACAATCTATAATTGCGTTCCCTGAACTGGAACCAGGGGATCAGCTGGGGAATTTTAATGTTCTCCCCTGGTCCCCTTCAGTCTGAATCTGAAATTACTAATACAATCAGATCAGCCTCCTGTATAGACCCCCCTGTGGGTAATCAGTTTCTTCTTTGGGCATTAATTTTTCCAATATCCTTCCTCCCTACAGTATGCACACTGATATAGTCCTAATGGGTGATTTACAACAGGCATAGACCCAGGGTTCCAGCCCCAGCCCCTGCCTCTTGCCTGAGTTCCTTGCAATTGCTGCGGCTAGTAATGGAGCCTGCAGCTTCGTATCTTTCAATTTCTCCTTTTGTTTTTCCTTTTCTCTGTTTTATCCCCAATAAGCTATTTCTATCAGTTGAGATATAGACATTCCTGCTACTCCATGCACTTTTTTGCAATTTCTTTCTCCTGCTCACCCCCTGCACAACATACAGATAGTTGTAGGGGTTTTCTTTTTCTCACTCTCTTTTTTTTTTTTCCTGACACAGAAATACCAAATTTATCCAGGAGGTGCCTTGTGGACACAAACTGCACAACTTTCCTACCAAAGGTCTAAACTGAAAGAAAGCTCTGTTGCAAATCTTTGAAGCCTAGCTCTGTTACCGTACACAGAGTACACAAACCACACACTACTAATTCCCTCCTCCTCAAAACAAGCAGCAAGAGAACAAAACTGAAGTTTACTCTTAGGAGAAAGCAAAAAAACACCTGTGTGGTTCAGATTCTTTGGACCAGACTGTAAAAGTAAAGACAGACTCATTATGAAATTACCATGGCAGCAATGAACAGTAACTTACCCGATATGATCTTATTATGCTTTACCTTCCCGGACTTAACTAAATCAAAACATCTGAAGAGACAAAGTTAAAGCAATCTCAAAAGCAGGCTGCCACTGCTAACATACGTCTTTGCATATCTCTTCAATATATGGCATTAACACATCTCCTTCTCATTTACACTTTTGCTGAACACTTGGGTTTCTATACAAAGTCACAAAAGCATCAATCTACAAAAGCATCAACATTTTCCAAATCGGCAACAAAACAACATCAACAGCAATACAATATTAAACGGCAACAACCCATTCTCCGGCCATCACCCAATTAATAATTTGGCCACCATTGCATGGACTTTACCACCTTTCTTTTGGATATCTGTTTTTATATACAAAGTCATCAAGGCATCAATATATGGCAACTCATCTCATTTTTCCATTCTATGACAAAATAGCATTAATTGTAATATAGTACTACATTTTAAGGATCTGTTTTCAGGCCATCTTTCACCATCCTCCAATTGATACTGTGGCCACCATTGATTACAATACCGTTTCAATTTCTCCCTAGTCAGGGGGTCCCCTCCAAATTTACTCCAATGTTGTCGGATGCATCCCAAGGGAGAGCAAAGGGGAGTCTCCTGGGAAGTAGCACTGCCCATATCGGTAACAAATCCAACGACTCTTACACAAACCAATGTCTCTTACACACAAAATAGAACAAGGGATGCCTCCCTTTGTTAAAACAATGTGTAAGAAACAAACCAAAATGAAGGACATTTCCTGTCGTTAAAAAAAGTGTAAGAAACAAAACAACGCTACTGCTGCGTATCTCTCCCAACACATCTTACACAGAGCCCCAGTGGGACAAAAATGTCCCCAGATGCCTCCTACTTCCCAAAAGACTATTCCCTTTTCTCTTACTTATTCATTAGAAAATACCTCTTTCCCATAATATTGCACCGTTGTGTCGCTCACCGCCTGACTACAGGAGAGGGGCCGATGGAGTCCCTGATCAACAGGTCGGCAAGCAGTGGAGTCCAGTCAGGCCGCTTCTCCCCGTCAGGTACGGCAAGACGATCCGGGCAAGACTGTCAGCGCAGTCCCATCTGGGTCACCAAAACTGTTGTCCCAAAAGTGGGATCGTTTACCCGGTGTGCAGTACGCCAATACACACACAGAACAGAGGGGCTGTCTTTATTGCATATTGGTGCAAACATGGGCGCTAGGTGGTAATTCCACAAAGCGAGCGCCCCGCTTAGCACAGTCACAGCGACTATACACTCTTACAAAAACAAAGAAATTACTTGCTGCTTTCTGACTGGTTCATCGTGTTGCACGCTCATCTTGGAAGCAGACTCCTTCCTTACTTCACTGTGCACGCTCGCAAGCGGGGGGGGTGCAGTCGTCTTGGTTCTGAATTGAGTCGGTGGTCGCCGTCTCCCCCTGCCGCCTTTACCTTTTTCCTGGTTACCCTCGATCTTTGTTAACTTCATGTTTCCTCGGCATTCGTCCAGCTTTCGGCGCCTTCCAGGCTGGATGTTCCCCTCGTATCACTCTGTTAGCTCCTCTTCAAGGCCATGACTGTTAGTAAGGCACACACTGTTTATACAAAGTAGTCAGGCCTAAATTACACAATACCACTATGACCGAAGCATTTCTGTCCCGTATCATTACAACCTAAGCATCACTGCGCTCTGAATATTTCTGTCCGGTATCACTTTTTTGCGCACACCATTGCTGGTCCCTCCCTGCTTGTACCCTTTTTCACAGGTCTCTTGCAATTCTCCATAGGTGCAGGACAAGACAGAGGATGAAACCTCCTCCTTGGGGCTTACAGCTGAAGAGCCTGGGCAGCCTGAAGGAGAGGGCAAAACTCTCACAGTGGGACCAGAGTGCACAGAAACAGTTGTCACCGCGGTCCCCGTTAACACTGAAAGACAAGCTGATACTAAAGGAGTTCCTAGCAGGGCACCTGCCCGGAGAGAGGAAGAGGAAGATGATGCTGTGCTCCTTGGAGTAGCACGCACAGCAGTGACTGAGCTTCCACTGCAGAATGAGGTAGAAACCTCTGCCCTTCTTTCAGAAACAGTTGGCTCGGCAGCAGCTGAAACCCTCTGCCTGAGTGATGAAACTGAAGGTGGCCAAATGGGAGATGCTGTGCTTGAAGCCGAAACACGCTTTGAGGGTCATAGCACTGCCACTGAGGCTTCCACGCAGGCTGAAGCAGACAGCACATCTAATTTAGCAGCAGCATGCCCAGACAGCACTGAAAATGGAGGCGCTGTCCTCATTGACGTAAGTCCTAAGAAATGTGAAATGCCAAGCAGCTTAGCTGAAGAAGAGACTGTGGAAAAAGAGCAGGAACTTGTAGAAGCCTCAAACTGTCAAGACTGTCAGAAAGAAGATGACAAAAATGAGCAGTTGCTGGAAAGAGCCAAAGAACTATTTGATTCTGGGGAAGGGGAAGCTGTGAGAGGTGGTGAATGTTCAACTGCTGTCCAGCAAGAGGTTTTAACTGGGCAAGAGGAAGGCTCTGAGTCAGCCTTCCCACAGGCTGAGAGCATGGAGGCTCTGAAAGTGCCTGTGCCTGGAGCAGCTGCAGCAGTTGAAGAGCATGTCATGGCAGAGACCGTAATGCCTGCAGACGCCACAGCCACAAGTGTCCAGCCCTTGGCAACCACACCTGAGCAAATGGCTTCTGAAGAGCTCCTGGTTACTACTGTTGTCTGCTCAGGCTGTGGGACCGCGGAGCTTGGTAGTGCAGAAGCACCTGAGCCTCAAGTAGCTTCTGCTGCTGTGAACGGAATACCAGAGGAGCCAGAGAGGCCCCAGAGTATGGGGCAACCCGAACAGAATGGTGTTGCCCTAAGTGACAGCCTGTCTCTCACCCCTACGGAATTTGAGGAGGATAGTGTTCACACTGTGACCGCACAGTCCCAGAGTACGAAAATTGTATTGAATGCCATCCAGACGGCTGTTCACAAAGTTGCAGAAGCAGAAGGGTCAGCTGCCTTTGAGTCAGAGCAGCGCATCGAGTCCGTAGGGAAAAGCCCATCAGATACAAATAAACCTGGGCTTGTGGAAAGTACGCAGGTGGATCATCAGCTTCCAGTAAAAGAGGAGGAGGTAGGGAGCAAAGACCAGGAGCTCCACCAATCGGGAACAGTGAAAACTGCTACCTTAACAGGGTCTGCAGAAATTCATGCAACTGTAGAAGAACCAAAAGATACGCTGTTAAATTCTGAGATGCTGAAAGATGGACAAAGTCAGAATTCTTTAACAACTGAGACTAGCCCTGAAGACACTTCAAGGGAAACTGTGAGACTTCAGAAATCAACACCAAAACTAAGCACCTCCGAAGATTCAACCAAAGACCCCCTAGACATACACCCACCAAAACTAAGGGAAAAAGAAGCTGGGCAGGTTATGGAAATCCCAGACCAACATACAGCTCAACAAACATGTGGAGAAAGTGGGGAAGGACAACATCACCTGCCAGTGGAAGACGGGAGAACACAGACGTGGGAGGACGATAGTTGCCAAGAAGGCCTGTCTTGGGATGGTCCACAAAGTCAGAACTCGGTGGTTCCTGAGGCCTTGAATGTAAGTAGCATTTTTAGCCGGTGTCACGGTTTAAATCAGGGTGTCAATAAACTGAGTGACAGATGCTCTCTATGAACCTCCACCCTCCCACCAGAGGAAGGGAAAAGGAGGAAAATGGAGAGAGACTTACAAATTGAATATAAAAAGTTTTATTAATAACACTAATAATATTAAGAATATGAATAATAAGAGAAATAAAACAAAATATACAAAACTGATACTGAGTTTCCCAGAGCTGGGTGCCGGGGGCACTGGCGTCCCACCAGCAGCTGCCAGGCAGCGCCAGGAAGTCCCAGACTGAACTCAGCAGTAGATGGGAACTGGACTCAGGAATGCAAGGATAGGGATCAGCATCGCAGGCAGAACAACGAGCAAGGTCCTCTTCAGAAGGCGGCCATGGACAAAGTGAGCGAGACCCTCATGATCTGCCAGCTTTAAACTGAGTGTCATGTGCATGGCATGGAATACCTTGTTGGTCAATAGTGGGTCACCTGTCCTGTCTGCCCCTCCATGCAAGTACAACCCCTTCCAACTCCTCACTTGTGGGACCTAAGAGATCTGTTGGTGACTTTGTTTAGTAACATGTTCTCATTTTTCTCAGCTGCCATAGTATCCCCCTCACTTTACTGCCTTTGTCTCTGGCTACTCAACACCTTCTTTCTTTTCTGTACAGCTGCTTTCACTTCAGTGGCCTTTGACTTGGCCTGTAGTTTAGGGTGATACTTCTGGGAGGTAGGCCACGTGGTTTCCAGTTTTCCTAGACACGCACTCATATGGGACATGTTTAATGTATGGTATTTAATCTGCAGACATGCTTTTTCCCTCTCAAAGCTCTTCTTAAAATCCCAAAGGTTGTGAGTGTTGCCTTCCATGGAAAAACCTGGAGGGCCTCATGTACCAAGGCTTTTTGCACTTGAGTAAAATCTGAGTCAGAAATGGTAGGTATAGTCTCTCCCTCGGATATTTACTGCACTTCCTTAACTAAGTCATGAGACGTTTATCTCTACCTTTGAGAACTGCTTGAGAAAAGAAGATATTCTTGAGAGAGTAAGTTGTCTAGTTACTAAGCTTTTGTACTGTTGTCTTTCTTTCAGATGTGCTAAGCACCCATGTGGCATTTGGAGAGATGCCAGTGCTAGAGAACAACTGACAATCCTGTGACAGAACCAGGAGCTTTATTCACTACCCTTTGTTTTTCGATATTCACATCTGCTCTTTTGAAGACCTCACCTTTTTTGTTGTTTCTGTCTAATAAACGATGCCTTTAATGTCGGCTGCGTCCACGCCTGTGTTCCATTCAAAAGTCATCTGCCTCTGCCCAAAGGATGCCACTTAGACTGGAGACTTGGGGTGGACCTGCTGGAGAGCAGCTCTGTGGAGAGGGACCTGGGTGTCCTGGTGGACGACAGGTTAACCACGAGCCAGCAGTGTGCCCTGGTTGCCAAGAAAGCCAATGGAATCCTGGGGTGCATCAAGAAGAGTGTGGCCAGCAGGACGAGGGAGGTTCTCCTTCCCCTCTACACTGCCCTGGTGAGGCCTCATCTAGAGTACTGTGTCCAGTTCTGGGCTCCCCAGTTCAAGAAAGATGAAGAGCTACTGGAGAGAGTCCAGCGGAGGGCTACAAGGATGATGAGGGGACTGGAACATCTCCCCTACAAGGAGAGGCTGAGGGAGCTGGGCTTGTTCAGCCTGAAGAAGAGAAGACTGCGAGGGGACCTAATAAATGCTTATAAATATCTGAAGGGTGGGTGTCAGGAGGATGGGGCCAAGCTCTTTTCAGTGGTGCCCAGTGACAGGACAAGGGGCAATGGGCACAAACTGAAGCACAGGAAGTTCCGTCTGAACATGAGGAGGAACTTCTTCTCTCTGAGGGTGACGGAGCACTGGAACAGGCTGCCCAGGGAGGTTGTGGAGTCTCCTTCTCTGGAGATATTCAAGACCCGCCTGGACAACGTCCTGTGCAGCCTGCTGTAGGTGACCCTGCTTCGGCAGGAGGATTGGACTAGATGACCCACAGAGGTCCCTTCCAACCCCTACTATTCTGTGATTCTGTGAGATGCACAGCTGAGTGAACGGACAGACCACTACCATTTGTGCCGCAGTTATTACCGTCCCCTCACTTAATGGGTGTCCTGTCTGTCCCATCTCCTTGATTCCCTCCCTTCATCCCTGAATGCCCCGACCTTCTTTCTGCAGTCTCCCTTACCATCCCCATCTTCCGTAGATGCCTTCACTTGACCTACGAGTGGCCGCAGATGCCGCTCAGCGCGTGTGTGAGGGGGAAGATGAGGGCTGACTGACGAGAACACGAGACTGGTGGCCGAGTAGCAGGCGTGTCTTGACCAAACAGCAGGAACTGGACCGCGCACAAGTGCTTGAGCAAGATGCTCAGATTGCTGCCTTTCAATCTCTGTCTGTCCTCCAGCTGTGTTTGTGCAGGCCTGATTTAGTTGGAAATTACTTCTACAGCCTAGCTTGAAAGGAGGTTGAGGATGCCCTTTTTCTGTTGTCCCAGACTTCAGGTCTCAGGGCTGGACTGTAATGTGTTGAATACTTATATGTACGTCCTAAACCCAGTTCTGATTTTAATATAGAAGTATGGTATTTGTGAAGAGAAAAGGAGAGCCCTAACCTGTGTCAGATCCACCACTGGCTTCTACCTGCAGTCCTCCTTGGTTTCTGAGAAGTTAATCATGCTCGTAATAACACTTCACAAGTGCAAACTTGGCTGAATTTGTACAAATTGTATACCAATGTACGTTAAGCCATATTGCATAACTGTAAAACAAATAGAAACGCCTCTTCTTATAAGCGACTGATAGAAAGAACGCACCGAAACCCACGCTACTGGTGCAAGGAGCATGCCTCCACATAAAGGTACTACTTTGTTCCAGCCTATTGCTTTGGCCTCTGAAACTCTCCTTGGAGATGGTGACTTCTGGCTTGTGCTTAAAAGCTTGAAGCTTTCTCTAATCCAATGTACTGGGTTACCAAATTTGATTTTGTGTTTTTAAGGCAGATTTTCAGTGATTAAATAAAATACAACTTCAGATTTGTTCTAACTTGCGTATGTGGTGTTTTTTTCAGCTGGCTTAGTGTGAATTATTTTCTGATGGTTATTTTGTCTTCAGAGATTTAGATTTGCCCCTGACAATTCATTTGTTGTTAACTGACATTCAACTTTTGATGTCAATTTGAGGAACTAATTACAGAATTAAACTGCACTTCTGTTGTAAATTGTTATAAAAACTTTTATAAAACTGTGAGAAAAAAACCCCTCCATGAAATTCAAGATAGATAACAGTATTCAGTGAGCCAGAATAAAAAATTAGTAAATGGTACGCCTTGCCGATGTAACTGAAGTATAAAAAACCCCCACAAAGCAACAACATGAACATCCACAAAAGATTTGGCACAGAGTAGTGGACGAAGGACCTCAGGCCCTTGGCTGGCGTCTTCTAGGCTCCCCCACATCTGTCTAGCTGGGGTCTATGCCTCACGGCACCGAACATCCAGAGGTGCTTGTGGTTTATGTTCAAAGACCTTGCACTTCGGACATGAAATTTTTCCAGCCATATTGATATGGATTGGTAGAAGTAGACTCATATTCACTACGGCAGCATTGTGACTATGCTGAAATTATGATTTTGTTTTCTTTCATGCATAACCAGTAGTTGCTCATAGAAAAAACAGGCACAATACTTCTTTCTGTAATCATTTCTTGATGCGTCTCAAGGCTATGGACATTTTAAGTAAGAATATCTTCACTTTAAAGAAACACTTAGCAATGAACAAAGATGCTTTTGCTTTCTGCAGGAGAAGAGGAGGGGTAAGGGTTTTTAAAATTTGCTAAAAACAAGAAAGTATCTGGACAACTAATTATGAGCCGTGATGTGTAAAGCGCAGTGTAACTCAGTTTTATTCCTCATTACCTATTTTCTTAGGTAATAGAAACGGAGACACTGAAACCATCTAACTGGCCGCTACTTTAGATATAGGACACAGACCACATTTTAGAAGGTTACGTTTGAATTTTAAATGAGCTAGACTGAAAGATTAATGATTCTTCAGCTCAGAAAATTTTAAAATAGGCTGCCAAATGAGTAGTGCTGAGGTTAGCCTGTTTCAATGTTCCACCGAAAAATGTACACTTTTTTGATTCTGTTGTGAACTCAAAAAGTAACCAAACCACGGGAACAGGTTGTCCCTACAGGGAAAAGATACTCTGTTTTTTAAGCAAAGAGAATTAAACAGAGGCAGGAGTAGTGCTGATGCTTGGAGAATTAACATTTCTCACCCTCTCAGCAGGCAGCGCCCTGGGCTGGAGGAGCAGCTGGACTTTTGTGTACTCTGTGTGTGTGTGTGCCCATGCATGTGTGCATACGTGTACTGGCAGGACACGCTCGGGCTCTGTCTCCTCTCTGGACCTGTGGACAAGGAACTGCAGCAGCCGCACTGAAGCCCAAACACTTATTTCCCCTTGGCCTTGCACTTCCCTGGGGCAGCTGGAACACAGCCTGAGGGGAAGTGTTGGTGTTTCCACCCCGCTGAAGTTTCTCTGCCACCTGGCTGTCAGCTCATGGCTGAATCCTGACAGTGCTGCCAACAGAGTGTGGGGGACACAAAGCACCCCCTTGAGGCTCATTTCCCCTTCCCCTCATCCAGGGCCAGGGGGGCCTGTCACTCCTGGGCATCCGAGGGGCTGCTCGCTGAGGACACTGTTCTTGGTGCTCTCCAACACCTTCTTCTGCCTTCAGCATCTCTTCCTGCACAAACTGTACGCTCAGAACCAAAGAAAGGCTTTCCTTTCTCCACAGAGGCAAAAAATTTCAAGAACAGTGATGCATCCTGGACTTTAGGAACCGGCTCTGTCTTTCACCCTTCAGAACATCTATTCCCATATATATTCCTTCCCATCTATCTATCTATCATTAGCTCAAAGTGCTTACAGTGGGAAAGACAGAAAACAGATACTCATCCAAAGCCCTCCCATATCACAGAGTGTCCTCACCAAGATCCTGAAGACAAGGGACAGATCAGTGGCAGTGAAAGTGTCATCTCTTGCCTTCTGAATGGTTGAGTGACACCAAGGCATCCGCCTGGTCCTGGTCAGCCCTGCATGGCAGGTACAACAACATAAGGAAATTTTTTTCTTTATTGTGAAGATGCAGAAAGGTCCCCCCTTGTGCACCTGCCACTGTGAGCCTCAGGAATTTGTGCTTTCGAGCGTGCCGCATCGCGCCATGCAAAGGGTTCTGCTCTCCGGGGCAAGCCTGCTGCAAGGCTGGGCTGCAAGAGCCCCTTCTGCCCCCCGGCTTTCCCGTGCAGCCCCTCGGGGTAGGAGTGCGGCCACAGGAACGCACTCTGGGGGTGCGGTGCTGGCCCTGGGAAGGCCTGGGTGGCTGCGATGGTGGGACTGCACCATCGAGTGCCGTCTCCGGCGAACTCCCCGCTTGCCGGTCAGCTGAACGGAGGCTCAGCCGGTTTCTCACGAGTCGACACGGATTGCACCTCAAATGCATGCAGAACCATACTTCCTGACCCAGAAACACCCCCAAAGCTGGAGAAATTCACGTGACAAAGGCAGCAACTTCTTCTAGCCAATGCCTTCCCCATTGGGTGAGCTTCCATCCAGCTTGGAGAACTGCCACAGAGGAAAAGCACTGACTTGCATTGGCGATAGTGATGTGTGTGCACAAAATGCACATGTGATGTGATGAGCTGCCTTGGTGGGATCTGAGGGGAAAACGCAGATTCAGCTCTGGATCGCTAGCTGTGTGCAGCGCCAGTCTGAATCCCGCCAGGGAACGGCAAGGCAACAGCAGCAGCAGTAGGGCCCAGACCCGCAGCGCTGCTCACTCGGCCCCTGCCCAGGTGCCGCCCCAAGGCACAGCTCCTGCGAAGGCCTGATGCGTGCTGGGAGCAGCGCCTTTCGGCTGCACAAAGAGCCGCGTCTGCACCTGGGCACCGAGGCCAGAAAGAGTTCAGGCCTGCTGCCTCTGCAGCCTGCAAAAGTAGCGGTTTGGGAGTTTCTGATAAGCCTGAAAGTCTTCAGACCTAACTGCAGCGAGCCACAGGAAATGTGCAGACCAGACTTCCAGGCTGGAAGGCAGCAACATGCCAGCTTATGCCAAAAAGCTTTCGGAAGCGGATCCACCAGCAGCCAGGCTGCTGAGGCTCTCCTGCTTCCTCACGTGACGGAGGGGACACCCACAGCGTGAAGGCAATGGAGCAGAGCAAGCGCTGGAATCATTAGCCTTAGCCAGGGTTAAGTGGTAATACCTTCCAAGAGGTCCCCCAGCGTCTGTTAGCAGATACACCAGTACATACCACAAACGATAAAAAAACAGAGGAGAACCTCAGCTAAAGTAAATGTAATGGAAAAGAGCTAGCCTGTCTCTATGCAAAAAAGAGAAAATAGAATGGGGAAATAGAGGAGCACCTGCAGTCACCACTGAGTGTAAGTGTTTATGGAAAATGTGTTTAAATAAAGAGCAACCTCCCAGTCAGTTAACTGCGCTGACAATACCTGTTTTACAGCAATTGGCTGAGTTTGCCTCAGCGACTCTTCATGATAGTCCTCTGGGATCCATGCCCAGGGATGGTAGTGACACAGTATGACTTCAGAAAGTAGTGACTAACACAGAGGATTTTAGGGATCTGAGCTCACACAGGAGCCCAAATGTAGATGGTAGAGAACGGCACTTACCAAGGACAGCATTCACTTAGCAAGCAATTAGTTTCAGTTGTAAGCATCCATGGGCAAGTTACTACCTACCCGCTGGCCAGGGCTAAACTAATTCTGTCTAAAGGACCCGCAGTCCACCTGACCTTACTCTTACATCCTCATGACAGACTGCCTTCTAGGTATGGATTTACTGAAAGGTCAGTCATGGGTGGACCCATGGGGAAAACAGTAAACAAGGACAACCACCCCTTTCCAGCACAGCTTGCCTCGTATTGATGCACCCCTGTTCGCCTGTTGCAAACAGATGCTGCGTTAGCACATACCAAGCTAGCTAGGACTGCACATTACAAGGTCCCTCCTGATGCCATCCACCCTCTTACTGAACTGAAAAAAACAGGCAAAAGAGCAGGGAATCACTGCCAAGTCTCATCCCCCTACAAGTCTCCTGTACGGCCCTCAAAGGAAGCCTAATGGCAAGTGGCGACTACCAGCAGATTGTGGAGGCCTAACCGCTGCTGCCAAACCGCTCACTGTGGCTGTTCCCAGTATAGCTGACATAGTCAATCCTCTTAATGATGGATGGCAGCTACTGATGTGAAAGACATGTTTTTTTATGGTCCCAGCACTGGAGGCAGATAGCATGAGGTTTGCTTTCATCTGGCAGGGACTGCAGTATGCATTTGTTTGCCTGTCGCAAGGCTTAAACCATAGTCCCACTTCATGCGTAGCTCATGCTACGTTGGCTAAAGAGCTGGAAATGTTAAAATTTCCACAAGAGGTCACTGTGGGGCAGCGCATCGATGATGTCTTAAGAGGTGGCCACTTCGGAGAACCTGTGAACAGGCTACAGACACTTGCTACAACACATCTACAGTCAACTGGGGTAGAGATAACAGAGGAACAGAAACAAGGGACGGTCACCAATTCATCTTTTTGGGAGTCAGATGGATAGGTGGGAGAAAAACAGCCCCCAACTATGTGCTGCAAGAAATCCAGTGGTTACTCGTGCCCCTGCATAAGAAAGGAGTTATGTGCTGTGCTAGGAATGTTAGGATCTCAGATAGCGCATATTCCAGGATTTAGTATAATAGCCTGACCACTCCGTAACTTTACGTAAAGGGCAACCTGGGAATGGACCCATAACATAACGAGGCTCCCAGAGCTGCTAAAGACAACCACAAAGGTGTATCAGTCACTGGGACTTGTCCACCCTGCGTGGCCCCTCTCACTACATGTCCAGGTGGGAGAGAGGGGATGCTGGTGGGGACTAGAGCAACAGGGGATGCCTGGATCCACACAACATCCCATCACTTTGGGCTCCAAATCACTGCAGAATTTTGTGTAAGAACGCAGTCATATATAACAATAGAATTACTATTAAACAATTATGAAAAGAAAACGTAATTTTGAATAGGAAACCAGAGATCGTATCTTTGCAGGAAGGGCGTGAAACTGGGCAAGTGGGTCATCATGAGGGCAAATATACTTCCCCTCTAGTAACGCTTTTGAAAATTGGAAGGAGCACAAGTGTTTCTGTCTATGGTAAGCTACGGGTGCCTCACTCCCAAAGATTTTTGCACTTCAGTGAAATTCGAATCAGAAAAGATGATAGGTATAGTCTCTCCCTAGATTATTTACTGCACTTGCTTAACCGAGACCTTCGCTATCTCCATCTCTGAGAGCTACTTGGGAAAATAAGGTGGTCTTGAGAGAGTAAGTTGTCATTAATAAAGCTTTTTTAATTGTCTTCTTTCTGTCAGATGCACTAAGCATTTATGTCCCAATTGGAGAGATGCCAGCCTTGGAGAAAAACTGGCAAGGCTGTGGCAGAGACAGAAGCTTTATCCACAGCTTAATTCAAAGATGCTTAATTCAGGGATGCTAACACTTGCTCTTTTGAAAACTTTGCCTTTTTGTCACGGTCATTTAAAAGCAATGCCTTTAATGCCCAGTATAGCTACACATGTGCTCCACGCAAAGGTCTGCACCACCGAACTGAGATCCTGACAGGTATCTCAACCCACTCCCCTCACGGCAGGCAGCAAGGACTCCCTCGCCTCCTTCTCCCCTTTCTGATGAGGAACCAGGGACAGAAACAGAGGCATCTCCTGCACATGCTCTCAGGTGAAAGGGAAAACTGAAGCTGAAATTAGGTAAGAAAAAAGACAGAGAAAGAAGGGGAGAAAACCGCATTCTGCTTCGTGCGGCAACACTTGAAATACTTGTTTGGTGTTGTTCCAGACGAACAGGCAGTGTCCTGTGCCCGCACTCTCCACCAGTTGTTACACACTTCTTGCAGCCTCTCGCTTCTTTCAGCTGCTCCTTTGCTGCCCCACTCCAGCGAGAGTCTCCCACTCTGTTTCTCTCCCAGTCTTAACCCTAATCCTAACCTACACCCTGGTTTCAAGTTGAACCTTGTCCAGAACCCCCAGCCCTGTCACAAGATGAAAAACTCTTTGAGAGGAGAGACTGTGGCCCCTCAGTCACATTTAGATGACTTGTTCCAGGTTGTGGCTTTTCTGCATCAAAACTGCACTCTAAGAGAGCGCTGGGGTTGTGGTCTTCTTGACAGGTCCAGTGTAGCTGGCTGCAGCGTAAGCCTTTGCCACAAACAATCCTCCCAGCTGGAGAGGCAATGCCATTCCTGGACCTAACCGCCTCTTCAGCACGTGCTTGACTTGCCGTGGTTATTGCCCAGAGCATCTCTTGGGTTTCTGAGTAGCTGGAGCAACTCGCCTGTATAATCTTAATACATTTCTTACTGCAGGATGATAGCAAGAAGGATTTTGCCACTCACTTGGTAGGTTTTAAAGACAAACTGAGCAACTGCCCTTTTCTATAGCGCTTGCAAGCTGGCACTTCTGCAAAACCACCCACTTCAGTCAGAGCAAGTCAACATTGCCCTGAAGACAGCTTAAAGCCAGAGTGTTACTCTTCTTGCAAGCGACCTCTGCCTTACACTCTGTGGCAGAGACATCAACACTAAGTGCCAGTGGTATTGTATCTCTGTTTCTTGGTCCTCAGTGCCCTGTTTAATCGTGGAATAGGAAATATATGTGCTCATTTCTCACCGAAGAGTCACCGCGGCGGTGCAGCACTGCAACTGAGTACCGCTACCAGCAGCTACATGCCAGAGCAAATAAATCCTCTTGGCAGCAGCAGCTGCACTTGTTTCCTCTTACCATGCAAAACCTCGGCTCCTGCAAGCACTCTGGAGGAGACCAGCAGCAGGGCATGGCCAGACACAGAGTAAGCCATCACCTCACAGTCCCTTACAGAAGTATCAGAAGCAGGAAAATGTTTTATATGACACTGCAACACTAGGTGACTTTCTCATGGGTTACCAAGGACTTGTGCTGTGACACAAACACAGGTCTTGAGAACTTCTTATTTCTGTAGGTCAACTCCTTTATGGAGTAGAAAGCAGCTCTTTTAGGAGTAAGATGATCTCTCTCTCTCAGTTTCTGAAGCGGAAGAAAGCATCAATACAACCATGATCTCCAAATTCCTAGTATGCTCTTCTCTTTAAGACACACATACAAATCCCATGCTAAGAGATTTCTGACCCTCGAGCTACTGAGAACTGAAGGTGGTGCTCCCATTCTCTGGGGCAAGTATACTGCATTTAGCGGCACCTTCTCTTGCCCAGCTGGCAGGGGCAAGGGGAAAGCACCAGCCCTAACAGCAGCACTATCATCAGAGCGCTGCTACCCCGAGGCTGGCAGACCAGAAGTCACGTGTTCTCAATTCCATCTGTGAAAGACATCAAAAGGCAGAAGACCCTGCTTCCACTCTTACTCTGAGATGGGGGCATGGTCCAACTGCACAGTGAAAACCGTTGTCATTGCAAGCTGCCTGAGTGACACACCCGCCTTGCAAAGTCATCGCAGAAACCTCTGCAGTGTCAAAACCCTCTATAAATGCAAAATACCCCAGCGTTACTTCTGTGCCTTGTATGCTGCCTGCTCTCTTAAGAGGAAACAGTTAATGGAATGTAAGCAACCCCACACCAAAACAAAAAAACAAACCCCACCTCAGAGCAGGACAGGTGGTGTCCTTGGAGGCCTGGTCACAGTTCTACTGTTCAGGTGGGCGCTTCCTGAGGAACCACCGAGCTGCCCTCCGGGCTCTCCCCGCGTAGTCTGAGCCGCTGTCCCACCACGCAGCGGCTCCGCCCCGCCCGGCGCAGCTCCGCGCGCAGGCGAAGGCCCATTCCGGATTTCAGCCGGTTCCTCCGGCTGATTCGCGCCCTTCTCCCGCTTGCAGCAGCAGGAGCTCAGAAAAGACCGGCGACGTGGTGGCCCTTTGCTCCGAGGCACTCCTTCACCCGCAGGGACCCCCCAGGGCAGCAATACTCTCACCTCAAAATCCCTCCGGCCCGGGAGAGAGACAACCCACCGCCTCAGCCCGCGCAGCTTCAGGTAAAACTGCGGTAAAACTTCACCGGGAGGACTCGATTAACGCTACCCGCGCCAGCAGCGGGTTTCGAGTGGGACGAGCCCACGAAGCTCCTCAGACTTCCCGCGCCGTGGGGGTGGGGACGGACGCGGACGCGTCCCCGCACTCACCCAGGCTGCGGCGCTGCCGGGGGAGGGACACCCGCCTCAGGAGGCACGCGGCAAAGGTCCCCACGCCTCCCGCCGCCACCAGCGCCCTCCCGCCCGCGCATGCGCGGCGTTGCCCCCGCGGCCCCGCCCCGACGGCCGTGGGAGCGCCTGCAGGGAGCCGCACGCCGCACGGCACCCGTCGGTCTCCACGGCCCGTATCGCCACAGGTGTCTCATCTCTGCCTCAAAATCTGTGTAAGAGTGCAGTCATATCAAAGAAGAGGGTTGTTACTGGGCAGCGGTGACTCGGCATGCTGCTTCCAGTTCTGGGCTCCCCGGTTTAAGAAAGATGAGGAGCTGCTGGAGAGAGTCCAGCGGAGGGCTACGAGTATGATGAGGGGGCTGGAACATCTCTCCTATGAGGAAAGGCTGAGGGAGCTGGGCTTGTTCAGCCTGAAGAAGAGAAGGCTGTGAGGGGACCTTAGAAATGCTTACAAAGGGTGGGTGTCAGGAGGATGGGGCCAAACTCTTTTCAGTGGTGCCCAGTGACAGGACAAGGGGCAATGGGCACAAATTGAAGCACAGGAAGTTCCGTCTGAACATGAGGAAGAACTTCTTCTCTCTGAGGGTGACGGAGCACTGGAACAGGCTGCCCAGGGAGGTTGTGGAGTCTCCTTCTCTGGAGATATTCAAGACCCACCTGGACAAGGTCCTGTGCAGCCTGCTGTAGGTGACCCTGCTTCAGCAGGAGGGTTGGACTAGATGACCCACAGAGGTCCCTCCAACCCCTAACAGTCTGTGACTCTCTAATTCTGCACGTGCTTGTGGAGGCCTGCGTGCCAACAGCTGGAGTGGTGGTGGTCTGGGGATGGGGCATTGCATTCCTTTCCCCACCAGTGCCTGCGAAGAACATGCTTCGAGTGAGCAGTTCCCTTCACATACCCCAGGTATGACTACTGGGGTGGCAGGACCTCACCTGCTCTGTGTCTCCCTCCCCGTTCTCCATGTTTCACCCTCCTGCAGGGCGTTCAGGAAAGACCTGCTCCTGCTGGAGTGGGAGGCTCACGCTGGCAGTTTAACCCCAGCACCGAGCCTGTGACCAGTGTCAGCGTCCAGGGCTGCCCAAAAGCATGCGCTTGTCCTCACTTAGGGCTGCGTTTGCAGGGGCCGAGTAACTATGCCATGGCAAGGTAGACCCAATTTGGAGTCAACTCCTTGTGATGGAGTCTTGGTCAGTCCTGAATGGCAGATGCGATAGTGTAAAATGGATGTATAATATAAAATAAAATTCTACATTATTTAGAATGATGTATTAAAAAAGTATATTTACAGTGAAGATGCAGAAAGGTCCCCCCTTGTGTACCTGCCACTGTGAGCCTCAGGAATTTGTGCTTTCGAGCGTGCCGCGTCACACCGTGCAAAGGGCTCTGCTCTCTGGGGCAAGCCTGCTGCAAGGCCGGGCTGCAAGAGCCCCTTCTGCCCCCCGGCTTTCCCGTGCAGCCCCTCGGGGTAGGAGTGCGGCCACAGGAACGCACTCTGGGGGTGCGGTGCTGGCCCTGGGAAGGCCTGGGTGGCTGCGATGGTGGGACTGCACCATCGAGTGCCGTCTCCGGCGAACTCCCCGCTTGCCGGTCAGCTGAACGGAGGCTCAGCCGGTTTCTCACGAGTCGACACGGATTGCACCTCAAATGCATGCAGAACCATACTTCCTGACCCAGAAACACCCCCAAAGCTGGAGAAATTCACGTGACAAAGGCAGCAACTTCTTCTAGCCAATGCCTTCCCCATTGGGTGAGCTTCCATCCAGCTTGGAGAACTGCCACAGAGGAAAAGCACTGACTTGCATTGGCGATAGTGATGTGTGTGCACAAAATGCACATGTGATGTGATGAGCTGCCTTGGTGGGATCTGAGGGGAAAACGCAGATTCAGCTCTGGATCGCTAGCTGTGTGCAGCGCCAGTCTGAATCCCGCCAGGGAACGGCAAGGCAACAGCAGCAGCAGTAGGGCCCAGACCCGCAGCGCTGCTCACTCGGCCCCTGCCCAGGTGCCGCCCCAAGGCACAGCTCCTGCGAAGGCCTGATGCGTGCTGGGAGCAGCGCCTTTCGGCTGCACAAAGAGCCGCGTCTGCACCTGGGCACCGAGGCCAGAAAGAGTTCAGGCCTGCTGCCTCTGCAGCCTGCAAAAGTAGCGGTTTGGGAGTTTCTGATAAGCCTGAAAGTCTTCAGACCTAACTGCAGCGAGCCACAGGAAATGTGCAGACCAGACTTCCAGGCTGGAAGGCAGCAACATGCCAGCTTATGCCAAAAAGCTTTCGGAAGCGGATCCACCAGCAGCCAGGCTGCTGAGGCTCTCCTGCTTCCTCACGTGACGGAGGGGACACCCACAGCGTGAAGGCAATGGAGCAGAGCAAGCGCTGGAATCATTAGCCTTAGCCAGGGTTAAGTGGCAATACCTTCCAAGAGGTCCTCCAGTGTGGCGAGGGGACACCTGCAGTGTGATGCAGGAGGAAGGATGAGCACCCTCACTCTCAGCCAGGCAACTGTTTCTGTCATAATTATGTGGGTTAGTATCTTTATGAGTTAATAAGCTCGTGAATTGTTGAAGCAATAAATTAGAGAATTGAGCATTTAGACTAGTTTGTCGAAAGGGGATTGAGACCTTGTTTGATTTTTACCTAATGAGCTCGTGAAATAAAGCTTGATTCACAGCATACATTGCTCTGTGAATTTGAGACCCAAATGAACCATGGCAATCCACAAAATAATTCACTACTGAAACTGGAATTACACAATACGGTAATAATAAAATGGAAAATGCTTTAACCATGTGATTGAGAGATTAAGGAACAGGATTGAAGGCAACAGGGATTTATCAGGAAGCTCCCCTAGAAGGCGTAGGGGCTGCTTCAAAACCAGGTGTGACACAGTCAGCAGATTGGAGATAGGCTGTGGATCTGTGCTGAGGCACACTGGCGTGGTGGGGTACGTCCTCCGCACTCTACAGAGCAGTACAGCCAGGGTACATCTGTGCTTACTTGCCTTCTGTGGCTCTGCTTCTCTGTCCTCTGAGTAGACTTGCTAAGGTTCCAGGAAAGCTTTGGCTTTGGCCAAGGCCACAGACACAGACTGGAGATGAGGAAGTCCTGCTGGCAGCTCCCCTGGCACAGGGGCTCAAACACTGGCACTGCAGGGAGTGCCAACAGTTACGGACAGCTGCTCGAAGACCATGCTGTCTTGGCATGGCAGTGAGGCAATGAGGCAGAGGAAGCGTGTTACATGGTTTTGGCTAAATTTCATTAAAATATGTCCTTTTTAATGGCAGGCTTGATAGAAGCCCATGTTTAAGGATAGTCAGTTTCTCTTACTTCTAGAGATGATCCTGGATCATTTGCAAATGTCTGTTAACAAGGCATGCTGCAAAAGACTTCCTGCTTCTTTCTACATTTTGTTCTGGTTTCGGTATGAGTGCGATTTCACTATCCAGTGGCAACAACAGGCATTTTTACAAACAAAAACCAATGAACAAACCAAGAGCCATAGGAGTGGAAATGTACTGGCTCCGGTAGGACAACAGGTGAGCTTTTGAAACAGCCAGCCTTTATCACCGCTGGCAGTATATGACTTGGATTTCATTACAAAGGTATGCTGCTGTAACCAACAGTGTAATATTTATAGTGGTGAAGTAGTAAAATGAAATGGAATTTGTTTTCTTTAAGTAGCTTAAATACTCCTAATCATTCATAGCTATGAAGTATCTTGCCACATGGAAACATGTGTTGACTTCTAGGAAGCAATAAATAGAGTCAATGACAGAGCTCCAGAATGAATTCTCCCTTAGTCATGTTTACTTTTTAAGATTAAAAGGTGTGAAAATACAATCAAGGAAAAATACTTTAACTCGGTTAAGAGTGAATCAGTTTGGTTCTCAGTCGCTTGGGCCGAAGATAACTAAAGAACTATGTGACTCTCCAAAAAGGGAAAGTACCTAACAAAGGTAATCCTGCTGTTAAGCAGACTGGGAGAAACCATTGCAAGGGATTGTGATGCCACCGGGCACCATGGGCACCTGCTCTTGTCTAACCAGATTTCCTGTAATTAATGTAAAAGATTTTGCAATGTCAAAGAAGTTACTTAAAGCAAACAGAAAGTAATCTTTTTTTTTTCCTTTTTCTTGAGACTGACTACCTTTTGTGACTGAAGCTATTATTTCATGGGAATTGGAGCTGAAGATCCAGAAAGCAGATGTTCTACACATCAAGATAGCAACTTAGGGCCCTGCAGTGTAAATAGGTGCACAGTTTAAACTATTCAATGTTTGTAAAAATAGTACCTTCTAATGAATTCTCCCCCTGCAGAAGCAGAATGACTATCAGACCAGTGACCTAGACCATACTTGATACAAAGCTGATGAACAATATTGACTGATTGCAGAGAACCGTAAACTTCACTTTCAGAAGTGAAATCTGTTCTATCAAGCAGACAGATTCGTAGGTGTTTGGTACTTCTGAAGTCGAGGCAGAGGTGTCTTGTCAAGTGACATGCCCGGGAAATTAACTTTGAAGTTACTCTTTCAGAAATACACTGGGGCTGAAGGTCCAGCCCACAACCTTGAATGACGGCAGATTTTTACTGATTCTTCAGTAGTTCTTGCAAAGCTGTCCTCTACCATTTGGTAGAAAATTCACAACTTCAGCAGGTGAGCAGGCTGAATGAGTAATGTGCAACTCGGTCACAAATTCCCGAGTCAAAAGTTGAAAGAAAAATCCTAAAGTTATCTCTAACTGCAATAATAATTCAGATGGGATTTATCAAAGAAGCGTGAACAAAACTATAGCTGTGCTGTAATTACCCAAATTCTTGATGCAGCTGTTAATAACCACAATATACTGTTCCTAATTCGCTGTGGAGGAACAAAACTGCTCAAGCAGTGAGAGGCAATGACTTAAACATCACTACGGAGCATCAGGCAATGAAGGGCATTTAAAATAAACCATTATCATAGCTGAACACATATAAAAATAATCTCTTTATTGCAATTTTTTTGTTCTCTTTACCTGACAGTGTTATTTCTTAGGAATAAATATTAACAAGTGAAAGTATCTCTGCTGAGCCTGCAATTTCACATTTCTTGCAGCAGCAGCGCTGCCATAACCAACTTCTTCCCCAGCTGCTTGTGCCCTGCCCTGCACTGCCCCTTCCTTCTGGGCAGTACGCCGGCTCGCGGGGCCACACTGCCCACCAGATGGGGACCTGCCCCAGGGGGAGTCACCACTTCCCACCCTCTTCACCCTGGATGTTGCCAGGAGCAACACTGGCTTCAGTAAGCCTCCTCCCTGCTCATTTCTGCCCTTGCACAACCCGCGAGTCGTCTGAAACACTCTGCAGAGCTAAAATAGGGAACAGATTTGACAGAAAAACAGCATTTTTTAAGACTGGTTGCTTTTCAGTAGAATCAGTTCACTTGAGCCCATTCAGCATGTAACTGAGCAAACATCGTGTTCTCCAAACACTGGAGAGGGAGAGGTGAGAGCAGGAGTAAGGTAAGGACCAGGGGGCTGCCAAATGTCTCACAAAACATGGTGTGGCCATGGGTACCCTTCTGCTACAGGGGAGTTGAGCTAAACTGTTGTTCTCCGCACCGGAGCAGAGCTGGAGCTCTGAAAAAGAGCATGTGACTGAGCGGTCACTAACCACTGAGGTGGCAGCACCTTTAGCAGCTGTCGTCATTTTGGAAATGAAGTTGTGACTATCCCCTAAACAACCGCTACCTCAAAAGCTGACCTTACCCTGAATTAAGAAAGATTTATTCTTTTGTTTTCCTACTCTGAGAGCATGTCAGACCAAGTGAGATGAAATAAAAAACACATTTAAAGAAATTATATTGGCAGATGAAGATCCTAAAAAAGTTTTAAAATCAGGAACGCTAAACTAATTCTGTAAGATGTTACTTTTTTTACCTCGAAACACCTCTATACTCTGAAGTAAAATCAATTGACTTTAAATCTATTACTCTAATACAAGAGAGATAATAAACCCAACACCACTTACAATAAACTTTACAATAATTCTCACATTATAATAAACTGGAAAAAATGCATACGTAGTGACTTTTTGTGCTATTTGTTCATCTGTACGATGGAGGTTTTAGTCTGATAAACAGAATACATCACTTGGCTTTTAAACCAATTCAGTAAGAGCTCTTTCAGGAAGATTGAAAACCAACAACCTTTCACCTTCAACTCAGTAAATCATATCCCGTTTAATTCAGTTTTTATTCAATGAAATGATGTATAAAAACTTACAAATCTGAGAACTTAACTATACACAAAAAGATGATATTCAGTTTAAACGTATACACAGAGAAGAGCTGTGGTTTGTGACTTGCCCTCTCCCGCCCCTCCCCCCAAAACACACACTGTCTCCATTTACGATGGGGCACTTATTCTGGCTGCTCGCGCCTTCGGTCGGCCCAGGAATTGCTTGGTGGGCTTTGCTGCTGCTGTCAGTGTAAGTTTTTAGGCTACCAGCAAAAAATCTGGGCATCTATATAAAACAGTAAGAATCAACAACTTGATTTTTAACACAAAGATGCAGTGCTACCATCAGCAGTAACTAAACCTACAGAATTCATCCTTTCAGTTTTTGCAGACTGTCTTGGCTTGGAAAATAACGGGACTCTCACAGAGCAGCATTTGTCAGTCAGCACTACAGGTTCGCTTTAAAACCACCATGATCCCCTGTTGCTACGACATCTCTGCACCACCTTTTCTTCGTTTTAACTCATGCCATTAGACCAAATGAAAACATGGACATTCCTTGCCTGAGTAAGGCAATAAAGCTTTTCTCTCTCCTTTCATCCAGAATGACTCAAACCTATAGCTAACAACACATGCGTGTGCTGCACTAACGATGGTGCAGTGCTCACCAGTATGTCACTTCTCTAGTTTCCTTTGTAGCTTGGGTGACAACACTTACCTATTAGCTTCTCTTCAACAGGCCAATAAAAATGCACACAGCTCAGGACGTTTTAAATTTGATTAAAAATAACCTGTGCAATGACTAGTTCTGTCAAAAAACTAAAAGACTTTCTGGGCTGAATCTGAGAGTAGACGGCCAGTTACTTAAAAAGGATGTGTGCATTTATTTACCTGTCCCAAATATACACACAAACACTTTCTATATATATATATATATATAAAAACCTTTATACATATACAGTATTTTATATATATATATAAAGATTGCCATCACATTATTATTACAGCTACTTATGTCAAAATTTGACTAAGTAACTACTTTCCTTGACTCGATGCTATCTGAAACAGATACCCAAAGGCATACGTAAAGGGAAACGTAAGGCTAAAAGAAACCCAACACCCTCAGCTCTGTTTAAGTCAATGAACAGAGATTTTTGCATTCAATGAGAAAAGTTCTGAGGGTTTTAAGTTATAGCCTTAATCAGCTTGCATGTGGACTTCTAAAAAGCATGCTGTTTAATTTGCCAGATCTTCTTGAAATGCCTTTTACCAGGGAAACTAATACATTTTTTTTTTCTTTGCTTACCAAAAGGATACTCTGTTTCTCATTACACTCATCATTGTATCTAAATACACTTTTAAGCAATCTAAATTTTGTTTAAAATCTATTAAATTTGGATTAACTAATACTATCAACATAGTTAGCTGGATTATTTTTTCACACGTTCCTTTGTATTAAAATCAATTATGTTGTGGTTTGATGCAAGAGCTCTTTGTTTGTTTTGGTGGGAGAGGCAAAGTCCAATTTCCTAATGTGCCAGTACAGTTCTGGTTGCTGAAGACAAAGGGTGGGAAGGAGGCTGGTGGAAAAGATGGCAGGGGTAAGTGAGGTAAGAGGTGGGGGGAGGAAAAAATCGATTTAATAAAAAATGAGTAAAGAAACTTTAAAAAATTGATACAGGTTTCACATTCAGTCTAACAACACTGCTTCCTGCTCCTTTTTGATGGAGGCTAAGACTGCGTTATCAGTCTCTGTGGCTTCTGTGTCCCCACCACCTAGCAGAATGGAGCGATCTTCTTCTAGTGTAAAGACAGAGTTCTGATTTTGGCACGAATGTTTGACTACTTCATTGGGAGTTGAAAACGTTTTGTCACACAAGTTACATTTGTAGGGCTTGTTGGTCTGTACTAGCATGTTGTCCATTTGACTGCCTTCCTCAAAGGTACAGAGTTCCAGAGTCTGTTTGTCCACCATCGTGTACGTGTCCATGCTCTGGTTTAGGCACACGTGTCTGGCAGCCTGGTTAGCCCTGCAAAAGCTTTTGTCACAAGTGCTGCACTTGAAGGGCTTGCCGGTGTGTATGTACATGTGCTCCCTCCAGTGGCTCTTCTGAATAAATTTGCGACCACAGATGGAACATTCGTATTTGCGTCTTTTTACTTCCCTCTCTTGATCTGCCTGCTCCAAGTTGTCTATGTCTGCAATATCGGAGGGGGGCGGTGTCTCGGACTGCTGCTGCCCATCGATTATTGGGGAGTCCGAGATCTGCTGCAGCTCGCTGTCACTAATCATCCCTGCTTCAGGCACTTCCACGGCATCTTTATCAGCCGTGTTGTTACAGAGAGACAAAGAAATATTACTCTCTCCCTGCTGGCTAGACGTGAAGGGAACTCCCGTGTGGATCTGCAGGTGCTCACGCAAACTACTTCGCAGATTGAACCGGCGACCGCAGAGGTGGCAGGCATAGTATTTTGGGAAGCTTCCGTTCCTTTTCATAATGCTTGGCTTGACATGTGCTATTGTGAGTGAGGCAGGCTGTTCATCTGAAGAAGACGCTTCCATGTTGGCCTCTTCTCCTGCAGGTGAATTATTACCGGCAGCAGATACCAATTCTGGAGATAAAGAAGATGGCAATGGGTCAGAAGTGGACATATTTGTCCGGGTCACTTGTGGCAGAGTTGTAGCTAACTGCGAGAGCTGCGAGCCTTCGGAAACCTGCTCTTGGTTCATCCGTGATGTCTGTGGCCTTGGTTCTCGCCCGAGTTTGTCAGTCACTGATGTGACCTTCGTGGGATGTCTTATCTGGTGATCTGCAATCTGGATGCCATATAATGAAGATGCTAATGGAAAAACTTGATCCGGGTGAGAAAAAGTTCCCTGACTTGCAAGGCTGGCCTCTTGAATTAGTGGATACGCATGCAGAAACTTTATTCCCTGTTCTAGTCGAACTGGGTCAATGAGCTGCGGTGCCATCTTCCCAGTGTACATCAAATGCAAGAGATAACTGAAGATATCCGGCTGTATGTCAGTTGCTTTCAAACGGACACATTCACTGAAAGGTGAAACAAAATGATCAGTAAGAGATAAGGAAAATCTTTTCTACCAGATCCAGGTTATTCAAGCATTGATAAAAATCAGAGGCATCTTCTGAATGTCAAAAGACAGAATATGCAATAAATATGGAAAACCGCTTTAACGTAAAAGAGCTAATCTTACTGGCCACTTCAAAGATGACATTTTTTGCCTCATGGAAGTAACTGGCTTGAAAGACAAAGCTCT